>NC_043701.1:73554404-73815848 GCF_006229205.1 Suricata suricatta | reverse complement strand
GAGGTCCCAAGAGTTCATTTTTGCTTTCATTTCCCTTGCTTTTGGGGATGTGTCGAGTAAGAAATTGCTGCGGTTGACGTCAAGGAGGTTGTTTCCTACTTTCTCCTCTAGGGTTTTTATGGTTTCCTGTCTCACATTCAGGTCCTTCAGCCATTTTGAGTTTATTGTTGTGAATGGTGTAAGAAAGTGGTCTAGTTTCATTCTTCTGCATGTTGCTGTCCTGTTCTTCCAGCACCACCTGCTAAAGAGGCAGTCTTTTTTCCATCAGATACTCTTTCCTGCTTTGTCAAAAATTAATTGGCCATACATTTGTGGGCCTGTTCTGGGTTCTCTATTCTATTCCATTGGTCTATGTGTCTGTTTTTGTGCCAATACCATACTGTCTTGATGATGACAGCTTTGTAGTAGAGGCTAAAGTCTGGGATTGCGATGCCTCCCATTTTGGTTTTCTTCTTCAATATGTCTTTGGCTATTCAGGGTCTTTCATGGTTCCATACGAATTTGAGGATAGTTTGTTCTAGCTTTGAGAAGAATGTTGGTGCAATTTTGATGGGGATTGCATTGAATGTGTAGATTGCTTTGGGTAGTAATGCCATTTTCACAATGTTTATTCTTCTGATCCATGAACAGGGAATGTTTTTCCATTTCTTGGTGTCTTCTTCAATCTCTTTCATAAGTTTTCTATAGTTTTCATCATATAGGTCTTTTACATCATTGGTTAGGTTTACTCCAAGGTATTTTATGGTTTTGCCTGTAATCGTGAATGGGATCAGTTTCTTGATTTCTCTTTCCAGGCTTCATTATTGGTGTGCAGGGAAGCAACTGATTTCTGTACATTGATTTTCTACCCTGCAAGTTTACTGAATTCGTTGATCAGTTCTAGAAGGCTTCTGGTGGAGTTGATCAGGTTTTCCATGTAGAGTATCATGTCATCTGTGAAAAGTGAAAGTTTGACTTCTTTGCCAATTTATATTAGAGAGAAAGTGCAAGCAGGGTAGAGGGGCAGAGAGAGAGAGAGAGAGAATCTTAAGCATGCTCCACACTGAATGCAGAGCCTGATGTTGGGCTCAATCCTATGACCCTGGGATCATGGCCTGAGCTAAAATCTAGACTCTGATGCTTGAGCCACCAGGGCACCCCAGCAGCATTTAATTTCTTGATCTAGTTTGGAGAAAAGAGATAGATGTCAGTATTGCTTTTGTTCTTCATTTTGTATCCTTAGTTTCTAGTGTGTACTTTTTATTTTTATATTATTATTAATCTTACCCTTAGTCGTAAAATTATTTTAATAATTGACTTTTGAATACTTAAGACCAAGCACATTCTAGTATTTACAAGAGAGCCATTACTGACTCAGAATAATTCAAGGGAAGGCCAGCTTAAATTAGTTGACAAAACTTTATAAAGTTTGTTTTGAGGGGGAGAGAATGAGCAGGGCAGGGGATAGAGAGAGAATTTCAAGCAGGCCCCACACTGTCAGAGCAGAGCCCAATGTATGGCTTGATTCCATAAACTGCAAAATCATGACCTGAATCAAAATCAAGAGTCAGATGCTCAACCAGCTGAGCAATCCAGGCACCCCTAAATTAGTGCAAAATTTTAACAACTTTATATGTATTATTTTTAATAAGGACAGTAACTCAAACAGCCCTTAAATTAGAAGGAGTTATAAAGTAAGATCTTGATGGCCCTATGATAGAGGGCAAAGAAGGGGTATTTCCATTTAGAAAATACATGTAGAGAACCACTAAGGTGGGTTGAAAGTAATTTGAAATAATGGTACTTAACTAAATTTTTTAAAGCTAAACTTGTCCTACTTAAGTAAGGTGAATTGAATATACTCTATTGTATATAGTAATCACTAATTCAGCAATACTGAAGCTTAAGTGAGTAAGATTTAATATACAAATGGTTCTAGTCTTGCTATAATGAAAATATTTAAAAGTCCTGTTTTTATTATGTCAGTGAATACTGTGACAGGATTTAGTTGACCTGGGCCTAAAGGAGATAAAGCCATACAGTAAATGTCAAATGCACAGAACATGGACACATGCACAGGCACATGTGTGCACACACATGTACCCTCAGGCATGTTGTGTTCACACATTCACACAAATTTTGTTTTTTGTTGAGTCTAGGTAACAACTGAACATGTTGTTAGTGTAGAATAACCCATTGCACTAGCACTCCATAAACTCAGGGAATCTTTAAAAAATGATTTGAGACTTATTTCAAGATAAATGTGTCTAGCTTCAGAAGTAAACAAAAACCAATAGAAATCTAACAGATATAGTGAGGAAAAAAAGATTACAATGTGAATTTGATTTTTTTCTATTTTTGTTTTATTTCAACATTTTCCTTTGTTCTGGTTTCACCTTTTAAAAAGGTATGTTAGTGGCACCTGGGTGGCTCAGTCAGGTAAGCATCTAACTCTTGATTTTGGCTCAGGTCTTGATCTCACAGTTCATTAGTTCAAGTCCCTGCATTGGGCTCCCACTGACAGTGTGGAGCCTGCTTGGGATTCTCTCCCTCTCTGTCCCTCCCCCACCTGTACCTGCACGCTTGTGTTCTGTCAAAATAAATGAAGTTTTTGAAAAATAAAAAAGGTATTTTATTCTTGCTTGGCTCAGCCTGGTGATTTGCTGTTGGTTTAGTGATGTTTTCAGGTCATTCAATGACTGTGGCTCCTTTTGTTCTGTCGTATTCTTTTTGATCTTATTTTCCCCCTGTTTGGAAAGGATCCTCAAGGGAAGTAGCTACTGATGTATACAGACTTTTGAACATGATAATTTATGTGACACAGAAATGTTGCAGGCTTCTGTATTCATTCTGAAGTTCAGTTATTTGATTGCTTTCCACCAATATGGAACATTTTTCAGAAATACTTTAATTATTTTTTAACTGAACCCTTTTAATCCTGATTGAGAGACTCTTATTAACATCACAAAAAATGTGGAATGCCTACATACAGAGTGCTAGGTGATGCGGGCAGAGCCAAGGACAGGCAGAAGAAGAAGGTAAGTGTCCTCATAGATTGTAGAGCAGTGGTTGTCAGGTTTTTGTGTGCATCCCACTCACCTCGAGGTTCCTGTCCCAGATTTTCAGTTTCAGCAGATCTTGGGTGGGACCTGAGAATTTATATTTCTTTTTTTATTTATTTACTTATCTTTTTAAGTTTATTTGTTTATTTTTGAGAGGGGTAGAGCGAGAGAGAGAGAGAGAGAGAGAATTCCAAGCAGGCTCCATGATGCCAGCACAGAGCCTGACACTGAGCTCAAACTCCCAGAACCATGAGACCATGACCTCAGCCAAAACCAAGAGTTGGATGCTCAACTGACTGAGCCACCCAGGTGCCCCAAGAGAATTCATATTTCTAAGGAGTTTCCTGGTAATTCTGATTCTGGTGGCCTGGGATCTCTGCAGTTTGAGAACCCCTTGTCTGGATTTCGGTGTAATAGACATATTCTGTCAGAAAGAAAATCAGTATTTCCAACTGTGATTAGTGCTACAGCAAGAGAAGTCTGGGTTTTATGGGGATCTGACCTAACCTCGGCAGGCTTCAGAACCAGGTATGGAAGAAGAGCATTTTGAAAAGAGGAGCAGATTGGTGAAGATCTGATGTAGGAGGGAGCATGGTGTGTCTGAAGAACTAATGAGGTAGGAGTGAGACTGGAGTGTGGGAATGTGGGTAGGGGGTCGCATTAGCTCCATTTAATGACAGAGGCTTATGCGAGAAGAGGGAGGGTTCATGGTGGTGAGTTAACCTGAAATTTTTGTGTATGTTTTATTTTCTTTCTTTCTTTCTTTTTTAATGTTTTTTATTTACTTTTGAGAGACAGTGCACAAGCAAGGGAGGTTCAGAGAGAGAGTGAGATACAGAATCCGAAGCAGGCTCCAGGCTCTGAGCTAGTTGTCAGCACAGAGCCTGACACAGGGCTCGAACCTATGAACTGCGAGATCATGACCTGAGCCAAAGTCAGACACTCAACCAACTGAGCCACCCAGGTGCCCCTGTTTTCAAAAGGTTGTTCATAGCCCACTTTTTACATATACTGAGATATACTCATGTGGCTGCATCCAAGCCGATGCACAGACTCAGTGCTTGAGATTTGAACTTAAACAATCTTGACCTTGCTAATAGCCAGGTAATTATTGAGAGAAGTCATCTTTTAATGTTCAGCAGAATATTTGACCCAGTTTCTTTGATTTCCCAATGGCTAAGATAGGGAGTCGTAGACTAAATGATCGGGTTCAGAGGATATGTTGTTAATTGAGGAGCTATATGTAATGTCTGACTTAATGGATATCAACTAGGAGTGTCGTTGGGACCATGTATTGGCTGTAGGAATATAAATTTAGCAAAGTAATTATATATATTCAAAGTCATACTAAGAAGATATGAGTACACATGAATTATTTTCAACATTTGATTTAAAAATCCTCAACTTGCATGAGGATATTAGGGATAAGTGTGTTGAACTGTAAATCATTAAAGCTGAGGACAAGGACAGAAGTCAAATTTAGAGAGACCTCAGTGTATGTGCTTAAACAGTGAGCTCAAATTAGCCAAGTCAGCGTTTATTCGTGTTAACGTCTCAGATATTAAAGTATTTAGAATAGAGAAAACATTAACTTGCCAAAAATATTTCGAAAAGACTCCAAACTTCAGAATCTGGCTTATGGAATAAAAAGTGCAACAGACCTTTAAATGGGAAAAAACCTCCCAAGAATGTGAAGTGGGTTTTTCAATTAAGTGGGTACATCATTGAAAAACGAGTCACCCTATCCAAAAGGAATATGAAATCTGTCTCAGATCTGCTCGCAGAAGTTAGAGGGATAAGATGATTTTGCTAGGGAGTCAACCACTGATACATAAGGCTTATTAAGCTTTTATTTCTTTTGAGTACCAGAGCAAATAGAGTAACTTTTTTGTTTTTGGTCTTTTATCTCAGGGTGGATAGTAATTCCCTTCCTTGCCCTGACAGTGGGATGTGATACATGTTTCTTCTGCATGGCTGCAAAGCCAAGTGTCAGTTTTGCTTCCACACCTGGAGATGATTGACAATTCTGTTGATGAAATTAGAAAATACCTTTAGCATTTGGGGTGGGTGGAAGAGGGCAGGAGTCTCTTGATTCATTTGAATGGGAAGTCAACATAGAGCAAACAGCGTTATCAAGACATTTTTCTCTTGGTCTTCTCATTGGAATTCTTGGTACATTTTGATTTCCTTCGGAGGCAAGCTTGTTCCTGTGGCCCCAGATGCCTGCTGGCTTCTCCACTATCAACCTCACAGCTTTTGATCAGAGGGAGGCACTGACCAAACTTTCAGAAAAAACTCTTATGAGTCCTGCTTGAATCACGAGCCAACCCCACACCAGCCACCCTGTCCAGTAGCATGGGGTACTCTGGTTGGACAGCTTCGTTCACAGGCTGATCCCTGTGGCTGAGACTGTGTAACTAACTGTTCCTCTCAGTGTCACACAAGTCTGTTCCTAAAGAGGAAAAGATGGTGTCTCTTACCACAATAAAAAGAAAGTGATTCTGGGCAGTTTCACAGAACTCTTCTACTCTTAAATAACATGAATAGACATGGCAAGATTGTCTTGATATTGTGAGAATTCCCACATAACTTTTTGTATACCTCTCCTCATAGTTTCATAGTGGTCCTAGAAGGTTTGCTAGTGTTTTGGGATCAGTTTACCTTGTTGCAAACACAGTTCTTGTGAAGATGACTGTTTCCTTCTCAGCTTAAACGTGTTCTTAATCACTTCAAAAGAAAAAATCTCTAAGCCTAGTAGAGTACCTGGAACATAGAAGATAATGAAGCATGTTTGGAATGAATTAATAAATGAGAGAATTAGTAAGTGAATGAATGACTAGCGCAGTTAGCGAGTTCTGTCTGTGGCAGAGGGCTCGAGATAATTTTGACAAAATGGGCAGAATCTAAAGTAGAGGGGCCAGGATATTAAACTCTTTAATATGAAGTATAGTTGAAGTTGCTGGAACTATTTTTTCAGGTTGAAGAAAAGACACGACGGGACAGAGGAATTTTGATCATCTTTTTGACATTTTCTACTTTAGTCCAAGGAGATTTGATCTCTTTGAATATCCATGACATTTCATGTTTCTCTTTGAAATGATGGTGGGGTGACAATAATGACAGTAATAGAAATGATGGTATTAATGACAAAAGCACCTACATTTACATAATTGTGTGCACACTCACTCTGCATTTGTATTCAAACATCGCCTCTAATTATTTTTCTCAACAGCTATGCAATTGAAACATTATTATACCCAGTTTGTAGATGAGAAAACAGGCTTGATGAGGTTAAAGTAATTTCCAGAAGGTTACAGGTAGCCAGAGCCAGTACGTTTTAAGACTGGGATTCTAACAGTAATCATGCTTGTTTCCAGATCCATTGCTTTTATATCCTCTTCAAGTATTTTTTCTTTCTTTTCTTTCTTCCTTTTCTCTTTTTTCTCCCTTCCTTCCTTCCTTCCTCCCTCCCTCCCTCCCTTCCTTCCTCCCTCCCTCCCTCCCTCCCTCCCTCCCTCCCTCCTTCCTTCCTTCCTTCCTTCCTTCCTTCCTTCCTTCCTTTCTTTAATATATTATACCAGTTTGTGAATCTGTCTTATTGCTATTAGACTGTAGCTGCCTTTGGAGCAAACAATTTGTCTTATAAATATTTAAATTCCCCACAGTACTTTCTTCTATGCCTAATAGGTACTTAATGAAAACTTCCTAAATAGTAAGCTAAAGCATGAGAAGGGAAATCATAGAAAGGAAGACATAGACTTTTCTGTGTTATTCCATAAGGCAGAATTTGGGCAACTTTATAGAAGGTAAATTCCATTGACACACTCTGTTCTAATGAGCAGATCTGCCCTGTTCTGGAGCAGCATGTTGTGTCATAGAGGAAGGTTGCTGCCAAGGTTAGAAGGGTGCCTGGCAGGGCAGGATGTTTTAGGGTTCTAAAAGGAAGCCTTTTTGAGAGAGGACATTAGACTGTGTAACTTAGTCATCCCGGAGGCTAGGCAATTAATGGAATTTGTCTACTACTTCCTTTGCCCTTTAGTGGACATCAGTGCTCTAAGTTATTCCAAATGCTCAATGTCTCTTACACAGTAATCGTGAATTACATGGCAAGGGTAAGATGTAGGGGACATTAAAAAATAGGGTATTAGGAATACAAGTTTTATAACTGCCTGTCTTTCTACATGGTTTAAGCAAGTCAAATATAACTGGAAACTGTGTTACTGAATTAGGATGATGGGAAAAGACCATGGCATTTCTCAGTGATTAAAAAGTTCTGAATTTCTATAAAATAAAATTTCATGATAGTCTTCTTTAAAATATTTTTTAACAGCTTTATTGAGATGTCATTCTCATAGCACAGAATGTATCCATTTAAAGCCTTAGGTCAGGGTTTTTAGTGTTTTCACCCCAATCTAATTTTAGAACATTTTCTAAAGCCGGGGCTAGAACATCCAGTACAATGTTCAATCCCGATAGTGTCTTCCACACAAAGGAAGAAGGGGACCCAAGCTTTGATACATTTAGAAAGGGGACATGGAGGTAACCACAAGGGGACATAGAAAACAGTAGAACTTTCACAGAAAAGGAATCTAGGCGAATGCTGGTATGTAGAGTGAGCTGGGGACACGGTGAGAGCATGTGTCGATGTTGAGAAAAATATTTTAAAGAAAACAATCATGAAATTTTACTTGATACAGATTTAGAGCATGGCTTTGAAGGAGGGGATGGACACAACCTGGCAGAATGATGTGGGCATGTTGGAGAGACAAAGTGATGAGGGCCCAGTGACTCACTACTGGAAAAGACTGAGGATTGAAAAAGGCAGGAAGGCAAGTAACAGTCGGCTTGGTTAGGAACATACATGTTAGAACATCAGTTAGAAACTTAGCTCAAATGAGTTCAGCCAGTCTACAAAGCCTTCGTGCTTCTGTACAGGGACATTTGCAGGAAGAAAGTTGACAATCGTAGACAAAGTCAGTCTAAAAACTTGTCTAAATTTAGTCTTCCCAGTCTCAAATTTTATTTTGACATGAGAATTGATACCTCTGTGTGTTCATCTAAAAAGTATTTTATTCTTGCTTAATATAAATATAGTCAGACACTATAGATCTTTTCTAATCTTACTAACAATCTGATGTTTTGTTTTATGAGGGTTTTTTGGTTTCATAAAATATTTCATAATTTTATCCCAACTTGCCAAAGAAAGAGTTGGTTGTTGATTTTTCACCTGTGCTGTGAGCCATATGGTGCTAAGTATCACTTAGATTAATTATTATCTTTCCCTAGTCAGCTCCACTTGAGAGCATCTGTCCCCGTTGGAAAGGGAGGCATAGCATCAATCTGCCATGTGAAGCAAGAGGTTTTGTAAACCAAACTTTTACTATAGAGCATTTGAAATTTGGCTTCTCAATGTTTAAGTTTAAAGATGGTGCACGTTTTCTAATTTTTAAACATTTCCTGTGCTTGGATTGAAACTCGTGTGGTCAGCTGACTTGGTCAATAATATATTTACATATTTTACTATTTTTGCCCTAACCCAACTGGCTTTTCTTGATTAGTGTTACTTTACTGTAAACTAGCCGTGTCTAATTCTTGGACAAGTTGTTTCACGGCTCTTTCCCACAGCTTCCTCATTTATGAACTTGAGGGTAATAATACTGACCTCCCAAAGTGCTGGGGAAGAGTATGAGGCGAGCCCCCAAAATCAGTGTGCATGCTCCGCTTAGCCCCACCCCACTCCCACACTCACGTGGGAACCACCTATTTCCAATGGTGCGGTAGCTCACACCTAACTCAGTGGGATTTTTATTAATGTCCAAACAAATCAGTAAATTTGTGAATTGATTGGGTTGGACATTTGTTTTCCTATACTTCCTGAGCCAGAATTCTAAAAAGGCGATCCCCACAGTATGATGATGTTCCATTTGCTTAGATTCTCAGAATGTTAGACTGCCTCTTTCAGGGGAGTGGAAAACCTCTGCTGGATGCAGGATCTAGTTTATTCTTTTAGCTGTTGAGGAAGCTTCAGCAGGAGTGGCCATCATTTTCCACATGGGAAGAGAGAGGCTGATGGGTGCAGTGGCGGGTTAGACTGTATCATGATGTGGGCCATAACATGAATGCAGGAAGAGAGAGTTGTAAAAGGGAAAACACATTATTTATAATTCTGTTGAGACAACTACCTTTTGAACAATTTTCTCAAGCACCCTTCTTCAGATCAGGTAATTTGCTCTTCCCTAAGAGCATACTTGAGAGTAAAATTGAGTGGTCTAATGGGTGTGCTTTATATAATTTTCTATTAACTGGAAATAGCTATAGGTGGAAATAGCTATAGAAAAGTGGTTTTAATTTTGTTTCTCTAGCTTCAGTATTAGACTTATTGCAAAAATTGTTTTAAAGGAGAAAGATGGACTGGATTATATGCCTATTGAAGGAAACCGAGTCTCATTTTAAAAACAATAGTTAGGAAAGAAATTATTTTTCTATTTGCATTTAGAATAGTTTCTTTGTTTTTCTTTATAGGGCATATTGATTTTGTTTGTGAAATGGCTAACGCATTCAATCTTTCTGGTTTCAAAGTGAGGGTAATTTTATAATCACAAGTTTCTGAGTTTGGTTGAGTTACAGCTATTTTGTTGTATTTTGTATCATATAAGGGTGTAGTATGTGTGAGAGAGAGTACAAGAGGATGAGGTCTAAAAGATTACTGTCTGTTAGAGCAGAGGCTGACTTAACCTTGATGTTAGAAGCACCTGTAACAGAGCCCAGAATTAGAACTATTTTAGCTATGACTCTTAGAGTCTAACATCAGGATACTGAAAAAGATTCAGAAAGCAACCACATATATTTGCAAAATACCATAGTCTTTTTAAAGAAATATACCTGTTATTTTAAGATCATGTTGTGCTAGGCATGATGTTATGTGCCAGAGGGGAGGGAAAGGAAGAGAGTTGTGGAGATCTCCAAATGAAAATAGTCTCAGGGCACCTGGGTGGCTCAGTCAGTTAAGCATCTGACTTCGCCTCAGGTCCTGATCTCCCAGTCTGTGAGTTTGAGCCAACTTTGAGTATGTGAGCTGTGCCGACAGCTCAGAGCCTGGAGCCTGCTTCAGGTTCTGTGTCTCCGTTTCTCTGCCCCTCCCCTGCTCACACCCTGTCTGTCTGTCTGTCTGTCTCTTTCAAAAATAAAATAGTGGTCTCTACATAGAAACATACGTCAGTTATGGAATAAAGGGAATGAGTAGCTAGAAGAGTAAGGGTTCTAATCACGTGTCTATATTTTAAAGAGGAATTCCACGATGAAGAACGTGCTGTATGAATGCGGTAAGACCGTCTGTAGCTCATAGTGACAACATTTGGAAATCACCGTCATTGTTCCACCAAAGGTTTTTCTTTCTGTCCCATTTTTGTCACTAATGTTTTAGATTCTTTTCTGCTGGCTCTTCTATTCTTCCACTGTTTGACTCTTCCTAGGTTTTCTGTTTAACATTTTTGCTATTGGAAATTTAAAGCAAATAAAATATTTTATGTCACCTGCAAGTTTTTTTCCCCTCAGACGCAAATTATGTACAAATGGATAGAGCCCAAAATCTGCCGGGAGGATCTCACAGATGCTATTAGGTTGCCCCCTTCTGGAGAGAAGAAGGATTGTCCACCTTGCAACCCTGGCTTTTATAACAATGGATCATCTTCTTGCCATCCCTGTCCCCCTGGAACGTTTTCGGATGGAACAAAGGGTAGGATGCCAATGGGTCCAAGAATTGGACCTTTAGCAAAATAATCTTGCTGGACTATTGTGATCTTGTTAACTGTTTTTATGAAAGACTTCTTTATAAAACATAATTATCTCACGGAGACTGAAGGAGAGTTGAGAAATAGCATAATGAATTATGAGATGAGGGCTTCTTTGGCATACAAGGATAGCTTTCTAGGGGCATTTTATGTAATACGTGTGATATTCTCTTTTTTTAATATATATATTTTTAATTTTTAAAATGTTTGTTAATTTTGAGAGAGAAAGAGAGAGAGAAAGTGCAAGCAGGGGAGGTGCAGAGAGAGAGGGAGACACAGAATCCAATTCAGAGCTCTAGGCTCTGAATTGTTAGCACAGAGCCCAACACGGGGCTCAAACCCACAAACTGTGAGATCATGACATGAGCCAAAGTCAGACGCTTAAGTGATTGACCATCCAAGTGCCCCTAATGTGTGTAATATTCTCTTAATGGGATGACTCTGCCTTCCACATTGGTAAAAAATTCCAGCATTCTTACTGACTAAGAATAAGCACTCCTTTTTCGGTGGGAGTGTACACATATGTTAATGCAAGCATAAAATATAGCCTCTTCTAATTCACATTTTGTGCTATAATAATAGCAAAAATTGTTTGATCACATGGCAGTGAAAATAGACTCTAAACTGTTTCAGAGCGTACAGTTGGGAAAGTTTGAGTTCTTATCAAATAATATAGAAAGTAGTGCAGAGTTTGTTTTAATTTTCATAGGCAAAAATTACAGTGCATTTCATTTGTAGTCATCTCACTTGAATATAGCCATGCTGTCTATTTACTGTCTAGAGCCTGTTAAAGATAGCAGGAGAAGGACTCAGGAGTCTGATTGACGTGGTTTTGAATCCACATTCTGACATCCCTGAGCCTGATGCAAAGCTCAAACTCAGGAACCACGAGATCATGACCTGAGCCATAGTGTGATGCTTAACCAACTGAGCCACCCAGGCATCCCTAGAAAAAGTTATTTACCTTTAGTATGATCTATCTAAGTTACTTAAACTTTTTTTAAAGTTTACTTATTTTGAGAGAGAGAGAAAACACAAGTGGGGTTAGATGAGAGAAAGAGAGAGAGAGAGAAAGAGAGGGAGAATATCCCAGGAAGGCTCTGCACTGTCAGCATGGAGCCCAATGCCGGGTTTGTACGCACGAACTGTGAGATTGTGATGTGAACTGAAATCTGGAGTTGGATGCTTAACTGACTGAGTCACTCAGGGACCTAGTTACTTAGCCCTTTGAACCTCAGTTTTCCCTTCTGCAAAATTGTGGAAAATAATATCTAGTTTATTATCACTGACCAGGTTACGTAAAAATATGTCCTGTAGTAGTACTTTGGTTTCAAGACATGTTTGTTCACTAAACATTTTTTTCTGTTGACATGATTAATGCAAGGTGTGTGGGGTAAATTCAGAAGTGGTTGGGAAGGATCCTTCCATTTCATTGTTGCAGATATTTATTTAAATCAGGTTTACTTATAAACCTGCCTCTTTCCACACCTCTCAACAACCATTATCATTTTTCAACATAGCTGATATTTTGAATTTCAAGTAATCAGTTCATAATTAAATGATACAGTACTCAGTTAAGTTTATTAACCAATAGGAAGGGTGAAATATTTCCTTGATCATAAGGTAGAAGGATATATATCTAAGGTCAGATATAAGAGAACTAGTTTGAGGTTCCTTTCTTGTGGAGGGTGATTTGATATTACCCTCAGATTTAAGGAAAAAGTAATTGTAAAAGATTTCATGTTTTTCCTTTTACTTTTTTCATGTGAGTCAAGTGTATATGGATCCAGAAATATTTTTCTTTCCAGATTGCTTTAGAAAAAAATTATTCTTTATTTTTATGTTTGTTTATTTTTGAGAGAGAGAGAGAGAGAGAGAGAGAGAGAGAGAGAGAGAGAGAGAGTGAACACTGGGGAGAGGCAGAGAGTGAGAGAGAGACGCAGGATCCGAAGCAGGCTCCGGGCTCTGAGCTGACATCCCTGAGCCTGATGTGGAGCTCAAACTCAGGAACCACGAGATAGTGACCTGAGCTGAAGTCAGATGCTTAACCAACTGAGTCACCCAGGCGTCCCTAGAAAAAGTTATTAACTCTTAAGAGAATTGACACTCTAGTATCTCTCCTTCCCATTTGCCTTTGTGGTAATTAAAGTTTAGTAGTCCTTGGAACAAAGGAAGAGGAAGATGTCCAGATGCAGTTGAATTGTAACTGCTAATTTCTCTTGTCTCTGGTAGAGTGTAGGCCATGCCCAGCTGGAATGGAGCCTGCGCTTGGGTTTGAATACAAATGGTGGAATGTCCTTCCTGGCAACATGAAAACTTCCTGCTTTAATGTTGGGAATTCAAAGTGTGACGGAATGAATGGTGAGTTCAGAATCTGCCCAGTGAATTTATTTGGGTGATAGAGATTTCTTGGACCCAGCTCGAAAAAACATACCAAATAGGGGTATGAGGAACTTCAGTTGTGCCAGTTGGCTACGTGTCTGTCGTCTAGCTTTAACATCAAAATAGTAAATATGGTGTCATTGTCATTTGACTTTTCTGCAAGAATATTCACTATTCTGCATTTTTTTGAAATTAGCTTTGCAGTAGATATTGATGATTGTCATTTGTGATTATGAATACCAGAATATCACCAAGGGATATAATGAAATCTAAGGCATTTGCCATTTTAAAGTAGTATGACAGCATTTCTGCCAGAATTGGTTGAGCTTGGCTCAGCACTGACCCATGTTAAGAGGTCAAATCACCTCTAATTCCCCTTTCCTAAGAAATCTGTGACCATGTGTATAAAGTATTATCAATTCCACTTATTGAAACTTTGAATGTGTGACGGAGTACTATGTAAGATGATGGTTAAATATTATTTGTTCTACTATCTTAAGACCTGAGAGAGACCAGCACCTATTTGTTCTGCAATATTTGCTGGTTGAATGGGTGACAGACAGTATCTGTGTGTGTGTGTGTGTGTGTGTGTGTGTGTGTGTGTAAAATGTTTATGTATTTTTGAAAGAGTGCAAGTCAGGGAGGGCAAAGAGAGAGAGAGAATGGGACAGAAGATCCAAAGCAGGCTCTGCACTGACAGCACTGAGCCCTGTCCAGAGCTTGAACTCAAAAACCATGAGATCATGACCTGAGCGGAAGTCAGACACTCGACTGACTAAGCCACCCAGGCACCCCACTTGTGTGTAGTTTTAAACTTGATGCTTGGAGTAGGTGTTACAAATAATAGGGTTTTACACCAAAATACATTCTTTTACTTTTATCACCTCCTTAGAAAATTTTATGATCTCACATTTTCTCCATATTATATTTTATTGTATTAAAATAGTTCTTTTTAATTGTGTCTGCAATACAACAGTGCCTACCGATAATAAATATACTTGGGATGTGGGAAGTGAGGTGAACACATGAGCACAAAAATTGAAAAATAGTAGGACTGTGAATAATGGTTAAACAGATTATTGAGAGCAAGAAAGACAAAGCCTTAATAATATATTAAACATTATGAAATACCCTTTTGACTACTAATTCCATTTCTAAGAAGTTATCCTAAAAGAAGAAACAATATGGTAGTTATTACCCAACCATGAGGGGGTATGTTGATCCTGGAAGTGAATTCTAAGTTGAGTAAGTTAAGACCTATTGAGGGAAAATAAGATGGGAAGGTCAAGGAATTGAATGATCTCATGAAAGCATAGATAGGGGTGTGTGTGTGTGTGTGTGTGTGTGTGTGAACTCACTATTAAAGGTTATCTGGAATTTTGTTTGATCTTTTAGAGAACTTAGTCTAACTCTCCTGACACAACTCAGTAGCCACTATTCCCTCCTTTACTTAGAGGCTAAATTGTAAATGTTTGCTAATTTTCAGAAATATGCAATTATTAATTTGAGAAATAGACATCTCTGCTGTATTAGTATGTGATATTAGAATGGCAAATAGTAATGTGAAATGCAATGCAAAAATAAAGATAAAAATGGTGATGTGTATTTTTGTGCCTGGAGGCCATTACTTGGAAGTGGGAAGTTTCAAGGCAGTATGAATTATTTCATTTTCATTTAGTTTTACTTTATTTATGTATTGAAAATGTTCATTTGTTTATTTTGATAGCATGCAAATGTGAATGGCGGCGAGAGGCGGGGAGTGGAGAGAGAGAATCCCATGCAGGCTCAGTGCTGTCAGCATGGAGCCCGATGCGGGGCTCAATCTTCCAAACCATGAGATCATGACCTGAGCTGAAACCAAGAGTCAGGTGCTTAACTGACAGAGCCACCTGGTGTCCCATAGTTTTACCATATTTAATAAACATTCCTCCTTAGCACATATTGCTTTTCAAATCATAGTAACAGTACAAAATAATGGTTTAAAAATATATTTATTTAACCTAGTAATTCTTTTACTGAGATTCTTTTCTAGAAAAACACAGAAAAACTTTACCAAAGATAAGTTTATTATTATAGTATCATTTATACTAGCTAAACAGTGAAACAACCTAAACGGTTACATTAGATGTGTGATCAAACAGAGGTAAGTCCAGGGGCACCTGGGTGGCTCAGTTGGTTAACTCTCTGACTCTTGATTTTGGCTCAGGTCATGATCTCATAGTCGGTGGGTTTGAGCCCCATGTTGGGCTCTGCAGTGTCAGTGAAGAGCCTGCTGGGATTCTCTGTTTCCCTCCCTCCCTGTCTCTCAAAATAAATAAATAAACTTAAAAAAAAGATAAAGCTAGTAGTATAATTTGGTAAATTATGGATATTAATTATATCTGTCTACGTGATAAACTATTAATTCAGTCATAAATACATTGGTGAAGTATTTATGGGTAAAAACACATATGCAGTAATGTTACCATATAAAACATGACACAAAATGTTATCAACAGTAAGAGCTCAGTGATGGAAAAATGTGTGCATGAAAAGATAGTGAAAAGAAACTCCTCAAAATGTTAATGCTGGTTTTATTTATTTTATTAAAAGTATATTTAATTTTCATTTTTAAATTTTTCTGTAGCTTTCAAAATTTTATAATAAATAGAAATAGGATTTTTGTTATGTGTGGGATGCTTCTCCTTGTCTTATTTAATGGGCCTCTTTAAGCCTATGGTTTACTGCTTGTTTCTGTGCAGAGGACAGACCTTCCATCACCTTCTATGTGCAGCTCTGACTATACTGTTGACTGTTATTAGCATGTGCCTTTCTCTCTTATGTTCTCCTGACTCCTTAGTGAGCGTAGATCCAGTTTTGTCTTTCTACCCCTACTGCCTGCTTCCTGGCAGTCGATGAATGCCACTTGAGTAAATAAATATGTGAATGAATGCAGAACAGGACTTTTAAATTAGGAAACAGTAATACAGTAAACTACAAGAAAGAACTCTGGACCCCAAAAATCTTCATTAAGTAATTTGACATTTTTAGTTTGCATTGGTTACCTGAAGACTAAGATTTTCTATCTCAGTTTATTAGAATGGATAAAGACCGTCTGTTTTAGTTAAAAAAAAAAAAAAAAAGCCCAGTTGAGAAAACTGTTGTTAGTTTTCCCATTAAATAACTTCTATACAAAAGTATGCATTACTTGGTTCTTCCTGGGAATCGTATGGAATGTCTCTGTTGGTATTTAGGAGTCTACCTCGGCATGCAATTTGAAAGGGCAGAGTAAAAATAGAGAATTCTTTTGGAGTATTTCTAACTTGGAATGTAAATACCAATAGTCCTTTTTTTAAACCTTATTTAAAAACGTTGTTGGAAATCATTAATGCAATTTTCACTGATAAAGATGCCTTATCTCATTTCCAGGATGGGAGGTGGCTGGAGATCATATCCAGAGTGGGGCTGGAGGTTCAGATAATGATTACCTGATCTTAAACTTGCATATCCCAGGATTTAAGTAAGGAAAACCAATTCTTATTCCCTTCTGTAAGAATCCTCATGCCTGTTTCCCTATAGGAATAAATGAAGTATGACTGCCTTCATAAAATATACTTATATTGTGATGGACTTAGCAAATAGCAGGTTTTATAGGATAATGTATTAATTTAAGAATATCTGTAGAATTGGTGATTGAGAAATTATAACTGCTAGTTGTATATTACTTAGATGAAGCTGAAAGTTTTTAACATTAATTCTATCCAAATGTTACAATGACCATGATTCTTGGATGCTTAATGAAGAGGTCTTAGTCCAAGTAGTTTGTGGGAGTATCCTTTGGTTTATATATTTGTTTTTCTCTCAGTTTTATCTGTAAAGTAGTATGTTATAACTTTTTAATTCCCATTTTGGTTTAATTCCCCATGTTGAGGCTTCCAAGCAGACATCTTTTTCCTGCTTTAGAATGGATGGTAGTATTCATACCAGGAGATTCAAGCACATTACCATGGCTGTGTAGACTCCTTACTGGAATGGTGTGGGCATGCAGAGATTGAGGGAGGAAGTTGTGGCTGGGGGCAGCCATTGATTAGGAGAAGAGATGAGCATGGCTTTGAGCTTAATGGAAAAAGTGACCTAGTTTTGTTCCATACTGTATTTAGAAACTACTATAAATATTATGATTTTAATCTCTCAAATAGACCACCAACATCTATGACTGGAGCCATGGGTTCTGAACTCGGAAGAATAACATTTGTCTTTGAGACCCTCTGTTCAGCTGACTGCGTTCTATATTTCATGGTGGTAAGTGAAAGAAGGGCTTTCAAAGGTGGGTTTCTAAGCTTAGCGCTTTCTTTCAAGTGCCAATTCATTTATGCAAATTGGGATAAGAATTCCATTTTCCTTCCCATTCTTAGGCCCTTCCAAAAAATTAAAAAATGCCTAGGGGGCACCTCAGTGGCTCAGTCGGTTGAGCTTCTGACTTACAACTTCAGCTCAGGTCATGATCTCTGAGTTTGTGAGTTCCAGCCCCATGTTGGGCTCTGCAGACAGCTCAGAACCTGAAGCCTGCTTTGGATTCTGTATCTCCCTGTCTATCTGCCCCTCCCCTGCTCACACTCTGTCTCTCTCAAAAATAAATAACTATTAAAAAATTAAAATGTCTAAAGAAGTCACTAAGGAATGTGCAATGTAGCCTACAAAGAAAGCTTGTGTTCTTCATGGGAAAGACTGAGTGAGGAGGCTTGGGCAATTGATGGAAGTCAGGAAATATTAAACTGGTAAAAATTCCCTTCTAAAAATATGCCACAAGCACAATGAAAAATTCCTCTCTAATAACCATTCAGTACCTCAAACTCTCAGGATGAAAAAACCTGTATTAATAAAGTGAGGGTAGAAAATAATGAGAGCGTAACACATCAGGAAGAAAGAAAACTCTACATTATTAAACTTAATAGACGTAGATAAAGGACTTTACTACATGCATGTTTGCCTGTTTTTTCTAGGTGACCATGTATTTCAAGTCTTAGGTTGAGAAAAGTAGCAACACAAAATTTATTAAGACCTCATTAGCAGGTTGTTGGCTATGATTTTAGCACTGTAAGTAGTGACTTCATAGACATGATTTGTTTTTGCTCTTTCCTCAGTAGTCTTTTAGCAGCTCATTAACAGTCTATTAACAATTTCCTACATCATATACAAGATGAAGATTTAAATATTTGCGATTACTACCAGCTTAAAGGAAAGTAGACTATTTTGTTCTGAAAAAGAAAAATTGACTTTGTACTAGTAAAAGAAGATCATGAATAATCTTCAACATATCCATTTATTGCACCACAAATAATCAATAAATCTTCAAATTGATTAAATCAGCTCTGCAGATTTCTTTAACTCTTTAATTCCTCTTCATACTCAGTGCCATTGCTGAAATCCAGACTCCCATTATTTCTCCACAGCAGTCTCTGTTCTTTTTTCCTCAATTCTCTCATATGTGCTGCTATCAAAATTATCTTTATAAACATACAAACACAACTAGAGGCCTCCACAACAAATCTACCTTTGTGAGGTTTTTTTAATTGCCTATGGCATTGGTTATTAAAGTATGGTTCCTGGACCAGCATCACTTGAGAATTTGTTAGAAATGTAGATTTCTGAGCCTCATCCTAGTTGTAATGAGACTAAATCTATATTTTAGCCATCCATGAGAGTGGTCCTAACATCAACCAAGGTTTAAGAACAGCCTCTGAATACACTTAAAATTCCTTAGCATGGCATCTATATGGCTTTTTGTACTCTTTGCCCACCTTCTGTTACCAAGCCTACTGTTATTACTAGTCACGCCTCTGTAGACACCCTGACTTTGTGAGAGGAACACCTGTACTTCACTTCTCATGCCTGGACACTCTAAGCCAGGATGACATTATTGCTTTTCCTCTTTTTCCTGGTGAACTCTCATAATTCAAGGCTTTCTCAAACTTCGCTTCTTCTGGGAAGCTTTCTCTAATCCTTTAAGTAAAATTAGCCACTCTCTCCATTGCACTCTTAAAACCCTTCAGGAAAACTCTATTTTAATTATGTGACTAGATTGATGTTTTTATCTCTTTCACTTGGCCAAACACTCTTGAGGGTAGGGATCACAGGTATTTATTTCCATAAATCAAGCTTTGAATTTTTAGCTCATTGCAGAATCTGTTCATTTTCTTTCCTCTCTGTTAGATTTGGCTTTCTCACCAAATTTTTTTTTTTTTTGGTATCAATTAAATAGCATAGAGAAATGCAGTCAGAATCATGGTAGGGTTTGACAAAGATAAGATGGTATTATTTGGAATAATGCAATAAGTTCTTTTTATTATTGGAACAAGCATCTAGAAGGATAATGTTTAACAAAGCACAGACTTCTTTTAGGAAGTGGCATGTATGCTGGTTTGGTTGTTTACTAAGCTGGGGAACTGCAATGTATGACAGGCACATTCTGTTATTCCTCGCTGTGGTATGACCTCCAGACATAGCTCTTCCTACCATATTTGCTCACTTTATAATGCTTGACTCCTGTGTTTACATCACAGAAAGAAGCAGACATATTTTGAGCTCATGCCACTGTATTGTCAACATTCCAAATAACAGAAGCGCATCCAAATTTCCAAGCCCTCTATTAGGGTTTCTGCAGTGAACACTAATTAGAAAATTCAGGGTTAGCTTAGATTTTCACTTCAAATTAATTAGGTGCATATTATATTGGTGACGTACTATATTTGCTTTCTAACCATGTTAATGACAGCATATTTGTTGACATGTCACACATTTGTATAATATTCTAAATATTGAATTTAAGGAAATCAGAAATAAAATATGATACAAATTTATCCTTTGGAATTCAAGTAAAAGCAGGAGAAGATTTCATGAACATAAAATAATGTTCTGGTTAGTCTGCATTTGGGGAAGCCTGGAAGTTGCAAGTATAGTTCAGGAGGAACTTATAATTCCCATGCAAGACCTGCCTGGCAGAATCTCTCAAAGAAAAAGATGAATATGGAAAACCTTGCTATTCTGTGAGGGTCCTACAAGTTTACTGTGAGAAGTTTGAGGGACCAGGTATTCCCTTCTAAGTGGATTTGCTAAGCTAGAGTCACATGCATCATAGGCACACACAAGGACACACACACTCTTAAATGTACTACAATTTGAGGCCTCTTTCAAGTTATATTGACAAAGTGGTTGAAAATTTGTAATTAATAAGCTTGTGAGTGCTTGTGTAGACTTGAAGTGTGGTTTTGAGAATTCTAGGGTTATGTGCCCTCCTGATAGCTATTCGCTAACTCTACAGGGACTACTATAAATACGAACATGTATTTGTAATGTGTACAGATGTATATCCAAATTGAGTTTATGCCTTTTTTGTTTATATTTTTCTATGATATTTTAGGATATTAATAGAAAAAGTACCAATGTGGTGGAATCATGGGGTGGAACCAAAGAAAAACAAGCTTATACCCACATCATCTTCAAGAATGCAACATTCACATTTACATGGGCATTCCAGAGAACTAATCAGGGCCAAGATGTAAGTTCTAAGCACTTTTTTTTTTTAACACAAAGATCGTGCTCCCAGTGGATTCATACAAAATGATCCTTCAGATCTCTTAGTGGAAAAGACTTAGTTTTTTATTGGTATAGAATCAATCATTTGGTTATGGAGTAGATTTGTATAAAAATGACGTATACATATATTGAGAGCAAGAATGTATGGAATTGAATAACACAATGTATCTTTGGATTGCTCTCCACTGAACTTGCTGAAAGTTTAAGAGAAAGAAAATCTGATTTTGTACTTATTTAACAACCTACTGTTAAAGCTTTCTGAGACTTTGAGAAGGCTGGTGACTGTCTTCCTTTTTCTCTGAATGATCGGACATATTTTCAGGAGCCATCAATTGGTGTTAGTTTATTATTTCATTGTAGTTATGTCTCCTTTTATAGCCTGGAGAGTGTGTATGTACACATGAATGGGTTAACACAGAATTATTTATTCTCTTTTACTTTCCTTGCTAGAGTAGTCTCTTTAATTCTCCCCTATGTAAATTCCATTGTATGTTTCAGTAGTAGCAGAACTGCTATTATTGTAGATCTCCATACATGTGATCTATTCAAGATGAAAACAAGGTAAACCACTTAAAGCTGTGGTAGCAAATGCAGAACATTTTCTCTTTTCTCTTCAGGCTTTCATAGGGGAACCTATGCCCAGATGTTACTTGACTCTAATTGTTCTTGACAAGTATTCAGAGTACCATAATGTGGAGCTTGAAGGTGCTATGGAACGCTTCCTCGACTTTTTTCTTTACCCCAGACAAAAAGCATTAAGTTGTCTCGGCATTGCTCTCTACTGAGAAAGTGGTGCCCATGCCTAGTGAGAACTAGATCTTCATTGACCCAGTATCAGAAGAAGGAAAAGTATAGTTAGGCCCAGGTTTTGCTCTCTACAATGAATCCTTTTGGTGGAAATCAGTCATAGGTTAGGGAAAGGACTAGAGAGGGAGACAAAGTCCCAAAGGGGTGGTGTGATGGCATCAGTATTACCAGTTAGTGTTTGGGTGAGAACCAAGTCCTAGTCTTCCAAGACTACGCCTTTGTCCAGAGCTTTTCCACCTGCCTCACTGCAAACATCCTACTGTATCATTACATTTAGTATTATATCTGAATAAACAATGATGGGAGATGAATTTACTCATCTGTGAAACCATACAAGCTTGTCCAGATGGAAAGCCTCTAACAATGCCTGAGTTTGTACCAGTTATGACAGATCTTGTAGCTATTGTGGCTAAACTCCTGGAACTCCATTACTGTGGAAATTAGCTTCTAGTGTTAAGATCTACCATTGTTTTTTAAATAGAACCAAGAAGAAATAATATGAACCCCTTGTCACTTATAAACTGTCCACCTGGGACACCCTGCTTAGTTATTTTGGTGATACCAACACAAAACAATCTGGTTTTACAACGAAGCCCCACGGCAGAAGTCATTACTTTCTGCTCTCTTTTTAGAATAGACGGTTCATCAATGACATGGTGAAGATTTATTCTATCACTGCCACTAATGCAGTTGATGGGGTGGCGTCCTCATGCCGTGCCTGTGCCCTCGGTTCTGAACAGTCGGGCTCATCGTGTGTCCCCTGCCCCCCAGGCCACTACATTGAGAAAGAAACCAACCAGTGCAAGGAGTGTCCACCTGACACCTACCTGTCCATACATCAGGTCTATGGCAAGGAGGCTTGTATTCCATGTGGGCCTGGGAGTAGAAGCACTCAGGTGAGTGAGCGTGCATTTCAGTTGTCCCAGGGAAGACACAGCTTCATAAAGAACTCAGAGATTCTCTTTTGCATTTCTCAAGGAACTACAAAGTTGCTATCTATATGGAGAAATGGCTTTTTCATTCTCTTTCGTGTTTTTTCTGCTCTTACATGTATTAAGCACTTAATATGTGCCACGAAAGTCCTAGTTCCTGAGGGCATAAAATATTAAGGAGAGCACCCAGATAAGAATGTCTTCCAAAAACATTAAAATTGATATTTGAGTCCTCTGTAAAGGTAGAGCAAGTAAACTACTTCTATAGGTTGGACATTGAAATATATGGAGAACAGCAAGTATATCTTAGAATATATTGAGGGCAAAAGTTGATGCCATTTTTGGGTGAAAGAGAAAGTAGTTTTGCTATATGTTGACACTGGTGTGACAGGGACTTGTGGCTATTTATTAAAATATCTTTCTATAAGAAACTAGTTTTAGAATAACTTTACTCTTACTTTTAAAAAATGCTGATTTTCCTGAACTCTGCCTAGGAATATCTAATTAGTGCTTTGAAATTCTCTATATTCATATGATAAAATATAACTAAGACAAAATTACTGAAAATTTAGGACTTTTTTGAAACACATTTTTTATAGCAGCTAATATTTTCTTTTCTGCTATACATTTTTTAATTTCTTTAATCTTTAATCAAAGGACCACTCAGTTTGCTATAGTGACTGCTTTTTCCACCATGAGAAAGAAAATCAGAGTTTGCACTATGACTTCAGCAACCTCAGCAGCGTGGGCTCGTTAATGAATGGACCTAGCTTTACCTCCAAGGGAACAAAATACTTCCATTTCTTCAATATTAGTTTGTGTGGGCATGAGGTGAGTTCTGGCTGTCAAAGTGGGATGGAGCTATATTTCAGCTTTGACTGAGTTGATCTTTTCTGTGGTGATGGCCCAATAAAATCTCTATGGAAACTAACAATCAAATGTCAGTAACTGAGCCAGGATTGCTTAAATCCTGTGTTGCCTCCTAGCAGGCTGGCAGCTTTCTCCAGCAGGGCCATCCTTGTCTGGTTCTCCATCCATCAAAGCACTTATCTAGCCAACTGAATCCCAAAGCTTGGAGTTATGCTGTAGGTACTCTAAGGATCTTTCATTTTTGTAAAAATGGGTCAGACTTGTCATTTCCACCCGTTTTTTAGTCAGGCAGTTTTGGTTTGAGAAAGTTTTACTGTTCTTTATATTGTCTGTTTTCTGTTTTAAAAACGCAAAGACTTCCAAGAGGAAGTTTATTCAACAATAAAAAAAGGAAGTAAGCAGGGACAAATGACATTCGATCAGGTAGTGTCTCCTCATAAATAATGGGCTCTTATCTTTCTGTGTGAAGAAGCAGACCCTCAATTAATGGTGGTAATGGAAAAGTTACAGTACTATATGCCCAGTATTTTTATAGACCTATGAGGTTGTGGTGGGGAAGTATGTATATGTCTACATTGTTAGCAGAGGTGAAAATTTAATAAGGCATTTCCTCCATGTTTCTTTACACACTAACTTTGGTATCTCCAATGGACTTCATTAAGAGATGCTGTGCCAAATTTTGTGTAAAGAAAATAAAGAGGTCTGATGACCACAGATGTTTTCAGACAAAAAGATCTGTAAATTTTGTGTGGTATGTTGTTTGTCCTGTCCTGGTTTTACAGGAAGTGATCAAACACACTTGACTGGTTAGTTACTCAGTTCATTCAACAAATAAAAATAAATATTAAATACCTGTTATGTTAAATACTGACTGGAGCAGTGAATGAGATTAGTTACATTGTATATTACACTTCTTTTTGTTCTTATGCCTGTGTTACTACTGTCTTGCCTTCCATTTTTCCCCCTTCTCTGTCCTTTCTCTTTCTTTACTTTTTGTCCTCCTTCCTTTTGTTGTTGTTTTCCCCTTTCTTTCTTCAGTACTTTCTCTCTGATCTTTTCCATTGTTTTCCTCTTCTTGGCTTCAACCAGTAAAAATATATCACACCTGTATTGTGAGAAGACTTGGTGGAGGAAGAAAAGTTGAATATTTGGATTCCTAGCTGCATTAAGAAAGAAAAATCTGTATTCTTTTCTTTATGCCCATGTGTGCTTACTCTACATCTAAGATCAATAAAATTATGTTCTTTTTTGATTTTATATATTCTTCATAGACATTATAGAGAAAGCTATAGTCATTTGCAGTGGGACTATAGTATATTTAAGTAGCTTTATAACTTTATAAATTATATATTCCACCCGATTAAATGATTAAAAAAGTAAACCCCTATGTTGTCTTCAGCCTACTGTGGAGTTGAGTAGTTACACATCATTGAATAAAGACATATGTGGTGACCAACTATTAAGAACTTAGATGGTGTCCTAGGGTTTTGCTGCAATATGGTTTTTGTGCTTTCTTCTTCAATCTTCACATTACCTTTCTGCCACAATAGGCCAGTAAAGGAGTAGGAAGAGAAAGACTTTTTCTTTGGCATAAAAATTTTCACTCAAAGTTATCTGATTTCTTTGAATGCATTGTTATCCAATGAATCAAAGATTTTATAGATGACTTTTAGTTCTTTAAATTAGATGGCTTTCATCAGTGTAAGTGATCCTTATACTTGGATGAGCAGTGTAGTCTTGAATGTCTGTATTCATTACAACTTAAATGACTCTCAACCCTGGATAAACATTGGAATTCCTCAAGAGCTTTTTTTTTTTTTAAATGCTTTTGCCTGGTACCCATAGCATATCAGTGAAAGCAGAATCTCTGCAGTGAGGAGAAAGCCATTGCTCTACTAGAGTCATTAGGTCTCTGAGATCCACTTTAGAGAATGACTCTTCAGTAAAACTTCTTCATGATTTTGTTTTCCTAGGGGAAGAAGATGGCTCTTTGTACCAACAATATAACAGACTTCACTGTAAAGGAAATGGTGTCAGGGTCAGATGATTACACAAATTTGGTAGGAGCATATGTATGCCAGTCAACTATTATTCCTTCTGAGAGTAAGGGTTTCCGAGCAGCCTTATCATCACAATCCATCATTCTGGCAGATACATTTTTAGGTAAGCTTCAGTTGGTTCCTATATTCATGCATGCAGTTATTGTAAAATTACAGTACTGATAACTTGTCACTGTGTTGGTATTGGCCATAGATGATGAAGGCAGAAGGTAATTCTAACTCATCACTTTGTAACATGGTTAAAAAGTTCCTACAATTGAGATCTATTGATCAATCTAAGTGAGTACAGGTATCTTCTGAATTTACGTATTAACTCATATGTGATAAGATGATTTTTGAGAGTCTGTGTCTTTCATCAAATTCTCTGAGAATTTAAGCAAAATAAGTTTGGAAACCAAAACTATAAACAAAATAATAGTAAACAAATAAAGTGTAAATATAAATCATAATATTTACCACCAGTTTTCATAATCATTTCTTGTACTAAAGTAAGCTGGTGACACTTAGCAATGGTGAATGTGCAGAGTTTTATTCCCTATCTGCCCTTTCTGGCTTTGTGGACTGGAAGGTATAGGAAAGTTTGAAGAATGACATCTCAGTAATTTTTAGGGATAAAGTTCATCAGAACCTCTGGTATGGTGATAAAACATTTAACAACATAACAATCTTACAGACTTCTTAGATGATTCCAATGTACAGCAGATTTGAGAACCATTGCTATAGACTCCAGAGGAATTTAGCTTTAATTTTCAGCACCATGGTCAGTTACCTAGCTTGTCTTCAGTGTCAGAAGTCCAAGTCTGCTGTTACTGCTTGCATTTTGGCTCTATTCTCATTTCGCCTATACGGAATGGGGAAAATGCCTGACTTTTAGATTAAACAAGTTTTGGGGTTATTTTCTGTAAGTTATTAGGGCACAAAAATTTTTATTTTCTCTAGTATGTTTATATTGAGTGAAAAGCTGTGTTAGCAAAATGGCCCAGCTTGTTTTACAAAACCCAGCAAAAGCTGAGAATTTTAATATTGTCAGGTTATTGAAATGTTAGAGCTGGAAGGGGTTTTAGATACCATCTCAGTTATTTCATGTAATATACAAATTAGGACATAAGACCCAAGGAAGTGAAGTAATTAAAGCAAAATAACAGAGCTAGGGAGTAGATTGTTTTTTATTCTGTAGAGTTTAGAAAGGTTCTTAGTCTTACCATCAACAAATTAATTTATACAGTATTCCAGATCAAATGATAATATCAAAGTAAAGCTGTTTTCTATTCAGATACACAGAAACTAAATAAACCTAATTTTCCTGTATTGCTTAATAGTTTCTTTTTTTATTGTTTAGGAGTGACCGTTGAAACCACATTGCAAAATATTAATATAAAAGAAGATATGTTCCCAGTTTCACCTAGCCAAATACCAGATGTGCATTTCTTTTATAAGTAAGTGAAGATGCTGCTTCCATTGACAGGTTTAATCAGAAGAATGTCTCTTCAGGGTGCCTTGCATAGTAGCTTACACTTAACAGATAATCAGTGATTAGTTTGTGAATGAAAGACCAAGTAAAAAGTAGGAAACATGAAATATTTTGCAAGTGTTTTATAAGCTCTGATCTCTCTATCTATTCTTTTAAATTAGGCAATAAAGAGACTACTTCGTTGCCTAGACAGTATTTGTAGTTCACACATCTCAACATCAGCAAAAGTAGATATGACCTCACTTCCCTTTAAAAATTTTTTTTATTACGTCTTTGATTATAATCATAGTAAATTTGCATACCACCTTGATGATAGCTTATTTTACCGGAGAAAATAGTCAACTTTTCATAGGCAGTGAAAGTAAATGAGTCCCAGTTTGTATTAAAATTCAAAGTTAATGAACTTGGACACATTTTTCTTCTCATTGTTTCATAGAGTATAGGGAATTATGCACAGCATATTTTTGTCTTTGTGATATATGTCCTGTCTGTTCTGTAAAGTGACATTTGCCCTGCAATAGGTCTTCTACAACTACAACGTCTTGTGTTAATGGCCGATCAACTGCTGTGAAAATGAGGTGCAATCCTACTAAACCAGGAGCAGGAGTGATTTCAGTCCCCAGGTATTCTTCTTTCTATGTGATTATTTCACATTTGTATTTATTGTGAAGAAGCAAAACTCTCCAGAATCTTGCTCTCTTAAAACATAGTCTCTCTGAATGCAAAGCAGAAAGAGAAGGGAAGAATATTTGATCTTTATTGTAGGGATATGCTATGTGTCTCTTAAGAGGAATAGGTACTTACAAATCTCAGTACATCCCAATCTCCTCAAAGACTTTTTCACATCCTTTACATCTAATTGTCTTGAAAATTATTTCAACATATAATTATATTATTTTTACCCTTGTATTTATTCCTACTGTTTAGTCCCAATTTCCTTAAGAGCTGGATTATACATAACCTGGTTTATAGTTCTTCATCACCATGAACCACCTGGGCGATCTAGATTGAACCTCTGACTCATGGTTTCTTTCTCTGTGAGAGAATAGGGGCCAAGATAGATAATTTGTACCATCCATTTACAGCTCCTCTGTTTTCTGATTAATGGTGGCAGAATTCTACCAAGGTAGAATCAGATTTTTAGAATATATAAGACAATTCATTTGAATTGCTGGCATTGAGGCAACAGCTCTCCACAGTCTAGATCTGACAAATATGGTCCATATTGGGTGGAAACTCTAGGAGAAAATGAGCGATTTCATGGAGTCAGAAGTGTCAACTTAAAATACTGCTTTCATAGTGTGAGTGACACTTAAATGCCTGCTGATTTTTGCTTTTTACAGTTGTTCGTTGTTCTGTATGTAGATTATTTATAATCTTTGTTGGATTAAGATACCTTTGGGTGATAGTTTGACTAGCAGGTATTTCTCAAGCTACATTTAATATATATTAAATTTTATCTAAAAGAAAATGATTGACTTTTTTGTTTTTGATAGGTTCACAGTAACCATTGAGAGATTTTAAGCTATTGTGCTTATGCATATCAGTACATCAGTATTGGAAATCAGTAGTCTAAGCATTGATTCAACTACTTGGGCATCTTAAAAGTATTTATGTTGGTAACAATATTGTGGGTTTACTCTGGTGCATAAAGGTACACTAGTATTCACCTCTTACCAACTGTGTTTCTCTGGTTTTCATAGATCTAGGAATTAATTTTTCTTTTCACCTTTTCAAGGTGAGAGAAGTGTATGATGAGAGGAGAACATAATGAAAGTTACTAGACATCAGTGAAAGAGACAGAGGGAACCTGATGCTCAAGAGCATCATTTGGCGGAGGATCTGTATGCCAGCATCCAAGCTAGAGTCCAGGCAGCACAGTGCCCTTTGTTTATGAGAAGGTGTGTTTAGAGTTTCTTTAATTATTTTCCAATATCCCGCCATAGAGCTTTGAGTTCAGATGCTTGTTCTGTTTATAGTAGCACTTATAACGTCCTTGCATGGAGTTAGCAATTAACCTCTCAGAGTCTAGCGTCTAGGAGTCTACCTTGATGGCTTCCAAAGCCATCTCCAGGTCTCTCCCCAGGCAGATAATATTACCAAAGATTAGATCTGTCCTTGAGAAAATATACCACTCTAACTCTCCGTAGATGAGTTCTGATGTTTTAAAGTAATAAAAAAATAGTTTCCTGATGGTAAAAGATGGCATTCAGAAACTGATTTTTTCCCTTGTGACGGCAAGAAAAGTAAGTTTTTCCTTTCCCTTGTAGTAGTTTATTCTACTTCAGGAACATAACTGCCTTTGCCAGGGCTTCTCAAGATCACTTGTGGCAGAATACCTTGGGGTCTCTTTTAAAAATCAATTTCTGAATCTTTCAAAAACCTAAAGAAACTCTTGAGTGTTGAGCATAGGAATATATATTTTTTTTAACACAAGATAGTTCTTGGGTATTTGACTGCTCAGTTGGAGGAGTGTGCAACTCTTGATCTTGGGGTTTTGAGTTTGAGCCCCACATTGTGTGTAGAGATTACTTAAAAACAAAATCCTACAAGAAAACCTACAAGACAGTTCCTAAGCATATTAAAAGTTAGGAACTACAAATTTTATCCCACAGAGACAAATTCTCAAACTTTGTTTTGCATTTCAGTTTTCTGAAAAGTTCATTTAAAATATCTTAGTCTAAAGGGTAATCCTTCACCCATATCTGACAAAACTTTATATGTTTCTATCATGCACATTGAGGTTTGAGGACCACTGCTTTAGGGAACTGCTTGAACCCCACAACCTAAGTGTGTTTAGTTCTTTCTTGAATCCGTTTCCCATTAGGGCACAAGAGGGAGCTCTGAGATCAGAACATGAGACATAGCAGCTTGTCCCAAAATAATTAGAACTTTTTTTTTTTTTAAGCCTGGGGCTGAATAAAGATTTCTTACTAACAGTCAGGAAATGTTAACAGAGCTCAGTTTATTAGGCTATTTTTGAAGATAATTCACTTTGTAGTTTTCGTGGGGGGAGATTTAAGATCTCCAGAAGAGAGAGCAAGGTGCTAACCCGGACTTGCCTTGAAAAATCTCATATGCTGTGACCCCAGAATCTCGGAGAGCAGACTTTGGCAATTTGGAAGGGATGCCACCCTTGCGATTTCTTCTCTCTTGGCCAAGAATCTTGGCAAACCAGGGAAAGGAGACTTTAGTGGTATGATGTTGGTTGGGGCTCTGTATCTTGGTGACCTGGATAAATGACAATGTCTTAACAGAGAGTCAGTGAGACAGGAGAAAAGGGGCAATGTATGTTCTCTGTGTATCTCATCTGAAATTTAGAGGGAACAGCAAATTATCAGGGCTGCCTACTAATCTGCAATTGGAAAACTACAACCTGTCTGTTGGGCCTGGCAAATGTAGTTGGTTTCTAATTCTACAAAGTGTCTGGAAGGTGTGAGACATTTTAGATAAAAACTTAGCAGCATGATGTCTGTGGCAGATGCAGTCTGAGAGCCAGACTGGACTTTTGGGATTATCTGGTGAAGTTTGTATCTTGGCCAGCAAACGAATTTGTAACAAAATAGACTGCTGATATCCTGAAATAGATCCCCCTCCAGCCTCTGCCCAAGAAACTTTGCCAACCTCCAATCTTGATCTGAGGTGGTTGGAAAAATTAGAAGTTCTTTTTTCACTTAGGAAAACTTTAAACCCAAGCATTGTGTCTAAAGTGTTCTTTCAAATATGTGAGAAATTTCTATTAATGGAAAGGTTTTGAAAAAGCATTGTTAGAAAATGGGCAAAAGGAATCATTTTTACTCTCATAATGGAGATGGCATAGCACATTAGAGAACCCTGTCAGACCCATTCTCTTCACACAGTAGGAAACACTGAGGACCCAGGTTGTATAGCTGTGTTGGCACCTTCAGGATGGAATGTTGTCCTGACTGTGTCTTGTTCTTTGCTCACCGTCATGTTTTCATCTTGCCCTTTTTCCCCTCCAGTTCTTCACAGGTAGAGATTTGCAAGGAAACACACTAGGCAAAGAGGCAACTATAACATTTATCCAGGGGATAACTCATTTGATCTGCAAGTTATTTGTGCCTTGTTTAAAATGAGTCATCCTCTCTCCAACAAGGTCATCTTTAGTATAGGTATGAGTTAGAGGAAAATATCATCCTCTCATTCTCTCAACTTGTAACTATATTTAACTGTCTAGGTAGTTTATAAGTCAGACCAAAACTGTTTTTGCCAAAACGTCCTCCAAATTCCAGGTTCATGTTCATTATTAAGTGTAGCCTGAGCCTCAGACATTGAGTCAAGCTTGTGGGGGGTTCAGAACCAAGTGGAGAGGGGCTGCTGCCCATTAAAAAAAAAAAGCATAGCCTCTGAGAATATTGTATCTCACAAAAGGGATGCTTCAGAAGTCTGTCCTGATGGTCTTCAGAAGTTGAACATGCCAAGGCTTTATTTGGCAGGCTCTAATTTAGAGTTTCTCTGTCAAAATCTTTGGATCTCTAAGACACTAGTGTAGTAACTTCTTTGGTTTTGGGGGGAGGTCTGTTGAATCTAAAATGTCTATCCATCTTAAGTTGGTAAAAGCTAGAGGATAATGATTTGTTAAATGTGCACAAGTTAAATTTAAAAAGCAATAGAATTTAAAATTTTAAAACCAAAAATGTTCTTAGAACACTGAAATGTGAGGAGGCATATAAAAGCAGTAGGAGCACAAATAAAAACCCATTATGTGATTAAGAAATGGAAAAATTCTAATGCAGAATTGTTAAAATTATATGATTCAACACTAATGAGTAATCTTAAGACATGAAATAAAAATATCACAAAATCGTCATAAAGCTTAAGGATCCATTTTGAAATAAGGATGACAAAACTTTGACAGATTTTGCAAAGCTTGGAGGTAAAAGGGACTGGGGAGTGTCAGCTCACGGAGTTTGTACAGATCTTGATCGGATTCTGGCTTTGGTAATTAATCCAGGGGAAAATCTGTAAAAAGGGAGGTTTTTGCAGGAGACTGGTAGAATTTTATATCCCTGGATCTAAGAGGTATGGGTCAAAAAAAATCTTATGTTCAAACTCAGTCATAGGTGATTTGTATTCTTCAGCCTCAGGGCAAACAAAATTGGAACAAGATCCAAAGCAATTTTATGCACCCCATACAAGAAGTCCTTCTGCCCATTGGCATTCTCAGCTTAGAAAAGTTAAGCTTTCTAAGAAGCCATAGCCAAAGACAGTTATTGGCAGCTAATCAGAGAGCATCACCCATGCCAGAAGATGCCAGTCTGTGAGCTCCAAGATTGGGGAACCCCAAGAAACCCAGAAAAGCCTCACATGAAGGTGGCTGAGTAACAGTAGTGCTCTGACACCTAATAAGAAAAGTTCTAGGCACATAAGACTGTGGCCTTTCCCTCCCCTCTCCTGAGATCCACTCCAGAAGGAATAGAAACAGACTGACAATGTACACGATTTTATTTTAACTTTGGAGTTTGAATAAAGTGTAGGCAAAATGAAGTTTACATTGCTTTATCAACTGTCTTAACAATTAGCAATAGGTTGAGTATTGGGTTGTAATAGTTTGTAAGAAAGTAGGATTATTGTCCATGAATTAGTAGTATGAACCAAGTAGACCCTGCTTTAGGTAAGATGATTAATTTAGAGGACACTAATAACTCATAGCTCAGTCCACTCTCCCCCCAGAAAATGTATCCAGTTTTAAAATCCAAGATACCACTTACTTAAAAAAAGATTCATCTAAATTGTTAAACATGGTCTGTGCTGTCTGTATTGGTAAGGCAGTCCCAGAAGCAAAATAAGGAAACTGGAAAGTCTTCCTCATTTAATAGTAAAACCAAATTAGGGTGCACCTCATTGTCCTTTGAGTCATTGGTGGTTTCTCTGCTTAGAATTCATGGCCCTGGGGTCATCTTGTGTACCTCTAGCCTTGCATAGCCCAACTTTCCATGATTCTGTACTGGCTTTTAGACATCTCCCTGGTTTCTATGGTGATCTTGTAAATCAAAAACTATAAAAGAAGCACAATTAGTGACACCTTTAAAAAGCCAGGGGAGAAGGGATGGAGATGGTGGTGACATAGGTCATCAGAGGGAAAAAAGTTTCACATACTTGGCGATAAAGTGTTTGTCTAACTTACTACTTTTTGTTCTTAGTAGAAGAAAATATTTTTTTGTCTTTTTTCTCTTGCATTTTTTTCTTCTTTTAAAATATAGTTTATTGTCAAATTGGTTTCCATATAACACCGAGTACTCTTCTCCACAAGTGCCCTCCTTCATGACCATCACCCCACTTCCCCTTTCCCCCTCCCCCTTCAGCCCTCAGTTTGTTTTCAGTATTCAAGAGTCTCTCAAGATTTGCCTCCCTCCCTCTTCCTCTTTTTCCCCCTTCCCCTCCCCCTGGTCCTCTGTTAGGTTTCTCCTGTTAGACCTATACGTGAAAATATATGGTATCTGTCCGTCTCCACCTGACTTATTTCACTTAGCATGACACCCTCAAGGTCCATCCACTTTGTTACAAGTGGCCATATTTCATTGTTTCTCATTGCCAGTATTCCATATATATATAAACCACATCTTCTTGCTCCATTCATCAGTTGATGAACACTTAGGCTCTTTCTGTGATTTGGCTATTGTGGAAAGTGCCACTATGAATATTGGGGTACATGTGCCCCTATGCATCAACATTTTTGTATCCCTTGGGTAAATTCCTAACAGTGCTATTAGTGGGCCATAGAGGAGTTCTATTGATAGTTTATTGAGGAACCTCCACACTGTTTTCCAGAGCGACTGCACCAGTTGCCACCAACAGTGTAGGAGGGTGCCCATTTCTCCATATCCTCACCAGCATCTGTAATTTCTTGATTTGTTCATTTTAGCCACTCTGGCATGAGGTGGTATCTCAATGTGGTTTTGATTTGTGTTTCCCTGATAATAAGTGATGCTGAGCATCATTTCATGTGTTTGTTGGCCATCTGGATGTCCTCTTTGGAAAAATGTCTGTTCATGTCTTCTGCCCATTTCTTCACTGGGTATTTGTTTTTCAGGTGTGGAGTTTGGTGAGCTCCTTGTAGATTTTGGATACTAGCCCTTTATCTGATATGTCATTTGCAACTATCTTTTCCCATTCCGTCAGTTGCCTATTAGTTTTCTTGATTGTTTCCTTTGCAGTGCAGAAGCTTTTTATCTTGATGAGATCCCAATAGTTCATTTTGGTTCTTGATTCCCTTGCCTTTGGGGATGTGTCAAGTAGGACATTGCTGCAGTTGAGGTCAAGGAGGCTGTTTCCTGCCTTCTCCTAGAAGGTTTTGATGGTTTCCTGTCTCACATTTAGGTCCTTAGGATTATTTTGAGTTTATTTTTGTGTATGGGGTAAGAGAGTGGTCTAGTTTCATTATTCCGCATGTTGCTGTCCAGTTCTCCCAGCACCACCTTCTAAAGAGGAAGTCTTTTTTCCATCGGATACTCTTTCCTGCTTTGTCAAAGATTAATTGGCTATACATTTATGGGCCCAGTTCTGGATTCTCTATTCTATTCCATTGGTCTATGTGTCTGTTTTTGTGCCAATACCATACTGTCTCGATGATGACAGCTTTGTAGTAGAGGCTAAAGCCTGGGATTGTGATGCTTCCCATTTTGGTTTTCTTCTTCAATATTACTTTGGCTATTCGGGGTCTTTGTGGTTCCATACGAATTTGAGGATAGTTTGTTCTAGCTTTGAGAAGAATGCTGGTGCAATGTTGATTGGGATTGCGTTAAATGTATAGATTGCTTTGGGTAGTAATGACATTTTAACAATGTTTATTCTTCCGATTCATGAGCATGGAATGTTTTTCCATTTCTTTGTGTCTTCAATTTCTTTCATAAGTTTTCTATAGTCCTTTACATCTTTGGTTAGGCTTATTCTTAAGTATTTTATGGTTTTTCGTGCAACTGTGAATGGAATCAGTTTCTTGATTTCTCTTTCTGTTGCTTCATTATTGGCGTATAAGGATGCAACTAATTTCTGTATATTGATTTTGTGTCCTGCGACTTTGCTGAATTCATTGATCAGTTCTAGAAGGCTTCTGGTGGAGTTGGTCGGGTTTTCCATGTACAGTATCATGTCATCTGCGAAAAGTGAAAGTCTGACCTCATTTTTGCCAATTCTGATGCCTTTTATTTCCTTTTGTTGTCTGATTGCTGATGCTAGGACTTCCTTTGCTATGTTAAACAACAGTGGTGAGAAGTGGACATCCCTGTCGTGTTCCTGATCTCAGGGGGAAAGCTCTCAGTTTTTTCCCATTGAGGGTAATATTAGCTGCGGGCTTTTCATAAATAGCTCTTATGATGTTTAAGTAAGTTCCTTCTATCCCGACTCTTTTGAGCGTTTTTATTAAGAAAGGATGCTGTGTTTTGTCAACTGCTTTTTCTGTATCTATCAACAGGATCATATGGCTTTTATCTTTTCTTTTGTTAATGTGATGTATCACATTGATGGATTTGCAAATATTGAACCAGCCCAGTAACCCAGGAATGAATCCTGCTTGGTCATGATGGATAATTCTTTTTATATGCTGTTGAATTCGATTTGCTAGTATCTTGTTGAGTGTTTTTGTGTCTGTTTTCATTAAGGATATTAGCCTATAGTTCTCTTTTTTTGTTGGATCTCTCTCTGGTTTGGGTATCAAGGTGATGGTGGCTTCGTAGAATGAGTTTGGAAGTTTTCCTTTTATTTGTATTTTTTTGGAATAACTTGAGAAGAATGGATATTAACTCTGATTTAAATGTCTGGTAGAATTCCCCTGGGAAGCCATCTGGCCCTGGGCTCTTATTCATTGGGAGGTTTTTAATAACTGATTTGATTTCTTCACTGGTTATCAGTCTGTTCATATTTTCTATCTCTTCCCATTTGAATTTTGGTAGTGCATGTATGTTTAGGAATTTGTCCATTTCTTCTAGATTGTCCAGTTTGTTGGCATATAATTTTTCATAGTAATCTTTGATGATTGCTTGCTTTTCTGAGGGATTTGGTTGTAATAGATCCATTTTCATTCATGATTTTGTCTATTTGGGTATTCTCTTGTTTTTTTCTGCAGAGCCTGGCTAGACATTTCTCAATTTTGTTTATTTTTTCAAAAAACCAACTCTTGGTTTCATTGATCTGCTCAACTGTTTTTTTGGATTCTATATTGCTTATTTCTGCCCTGATCTTTATTATTTCTCTTCTTCTGCTGGGTTTGGGGTGCTCTTGCTGTTCTTCTTCTAGTTCCTTTAGGTGCTCTGTTAGATTTTGAATTTGTGTTTTTTTCTAGTTTGTTGAAATAGGCCTGGATTGCAATAAACTTTCCTCGTAGGACTGCCTTTGCTGCATCCCAGAGATTTTGGATTGTTGTATTTTCATTTTCATATATGTTTCCATATATTTTTAAATTTCTTCTCTAATTGCCAGTTTGACCCCATCATTCTTTAGTAGGTTAGTTTTTAACTTCCTCATTTTTGGAGGTTTTCCAGACTTTTTCCTGTGATTGATTTTAAGTTTCATAGCATTGTGATCTGAAAGTGTGCATGCTATGTTCTCAATTCTTTTATATTTATTGAGGGCTGCTTTATGACCCAGTATGTGATCTATCTAGGAGAATGTACCATGTGCACTCGAGAAGGAAGACAGTTCTATAGCCTCAGGATGTAGTGTTGTAAATATATCTGTTGAATCCATCTGTTCCAATGTGTCGTTCAGGTTCATTGTTTATTTAGTGATTTTCTGTCTGGTTGATCTATCCATTGCTGTAACTGGAGTATTAAAAGTCCTCTGCAATTAGCACATTCTTATCAATAAGTGTTTCTGTTTGTGATTAATTGTTTTATGTACTTGGGGGCTCCTGAATTCAGCACTTAGATGTTTATAATTGTTAGCTCATCCTGATGGAGAGACCCTCTAATTATTATATAATGTCCTTCTTCATCTTTTGTTACTGCCTTTTCTTTAAAGTCCAGTTTGTCCAATATAAGTATGGCTACTCTGGCTTTCTTTTAACTTCCAGTCGCATGATAGCTATTTCTCCATCCCCTTACTTTCAATTTGAAGGTGTCTTCAGGTCTAAAATGAGTCTCTTGTAGACAGCAAATAGATGGATTTTTTTTTTTTATCCATTCTGCTACCCTGTGTTATTTGGTTGGAGCATTCAGTCCATTTACATTCAGTGTTATTTTGTGGGTTTAGATTCATTGTGTTTTCTGTAGAGTTCATGTTTGTAGTGGTGTCTCTGGTACCTTGTATTCCTTGCAACATTTCCCTCATAGAGTCCCTTTTAGGATTTTTTATAGGGCTGGTTTGGTGGTGATGAATTCTCTCAATTTTTGTTTATTTGGAACACCTTTATCTCTCCTTCTATTTTGAATGATAGACTCACTGGATAAAGGATTCGTGGCTGCATATTTTTTCTGTTCATCACATTAGATTTCCTGCCATTCCTTCCTGGCCTGCCAAGTTTCAGGAGATAGGTCTGTAACCACTCTGATAGGTTTCCCTTTGTATGTTAGGGGCCTTTGCATCTTTTTTTCTAATTTCATTTTATATAAGCACTATTGAAATTAGTACTGCTTCCTACATCTTTGTCATTTCACAGAGAATGCCTGCTTCAAACTGTGAAACTTAACGTTTATAACAAAGAATCAAATTTGGATATTCTGCATTGTAAATGATTCATTGAGTTGAAAAAATTGAAGAATTGATTCTAAAGTAAACTGCTTTTAACCTGAGGGTGTATTTTAAAAGTGAAGTCTGCCGGGGAAAGTCACTGAATCATTGCTGTATTTTGACACCTAATGGCAGCTTTATAAGTTATATCAGTGTCTTGATTTTCTTCCTTAATTCTGTACTTCTTCCAGTTCTATAAAAAATGATGTGAATTGTTAATAATCTTTTATATTTTGTAGTACTGTAAACTTTCCATATTGTTCTCTCATTTTGTTCTTTATAACCACCCAATGAAGGTAGTGGGACAGATGTTTCATTTTTGATAAATTACAGATATGAAGCAGCATGAGGAGGGGCTGAATCACTTGTGGAAAAACACAAAATCACTTGCAAGTCCAGCCACAACTGTAACCCAAGTTTTCCTTCCAGAGCTCTTTGCAACTTTAATTAACTTTCCCCTTTTGTTTTTTATTTGTTCAGTTTTTTTCCTCAAATGTTACCAGACTTATTCTTATTTTCCCAAGATAAGTAGCCCTCACCACCCTTGAAAATGTCCCTGTGTTGAAAAGATAAAATATAATAATTTGGGAAAGAGAGAATTGAGCCGGAAAGTATACTGGTAATTTTTGCTAAGTGATTAAAAAGTTAATCACCTTTAAAGTTTCAGTTCATTGTTATGCAAATAATTGTGTTCTTGAAAAACATCTAATTGGTTACCCAATTTTTTTTCAAAAGTGCAATTTTGAGTTGGTTTTACTCATGTGAAGTAGGGATCGTTTTTTTAAGTGGCATGATTTTCATCTTTTGTACTTACCCTTTTTTTTTTTCTTATCTCTTTTGTTTCTCGGTCTGAATATACTTTACTCCCTTTTATAAACAAATCAAGGCAGGTAAGAGTCAAGCCATTTTTCCAAAGAGTTCCCATTCATCACTGTTCTTAGCTCTAATAGTACCAGGCCTCTGTTTCTGAAGCACATTACATAGAACTGTGCTTTAATTTACATCTCACCCATGTTTACTTGGTCTCTAGTATGAAAGCATTTGGAAGGATAGGCCTCTAAAAACATAGTCAATTTTTAGGCTTTGTAGACTTTCATGTCAGTGTCCATATCATAGGGAACCCTGAAAATATATACCAAGGGTATGAAATTTTACTTGGCTGGTAGACCGAAAATTATAGTTTTGGACTGCATATCATCAGAAAGGCGTGTGAGGTTAAAACTTAGAAAAGGGTGTTCTTCCTATGATTGTGTGTCTATCTTTGCCCTAGGTGTTTCAGGACACCTGTACTCAGCAGCAACTAAGGTCTAAAGGAGGTTTTCAGGGTACTGCCCTGAATTTACACACTTAATTTAAAGGAAGCATAGTAGACAAATGAAGGGAATTGTATTCTTTCCATTTTAATGGATTCATGAAGAAAACAGCCATTCCCACCAGAACCTTTTCAAATAACTTCTTGCTTCAGTCAATAAGGATTCTTTACAGAGTAAGAGCAGTTTAATTTTATCCATGCTGTGTTCATCTGTCCCTAAGAGGAAGGAGGCAAGTTGACATAATAGACCCATGCACCAGAAAGCAGGGTTTTGAAAGGTCTCCATTCTGGCCCTGCCTAGGGTTGGTTCTGTGCGATCTCGCACCTGTGTCTAAGGCCCCTGCGTCCTCACTGGGTGATGACGGTAACTACCTCCTGAAAGAAGTCATCATCAGGCTGAGGCAAGCCAGGACTACACAGTCATTTCCATCTCTCAGCTGTGTGTTGACCTGATTGTTTTGTCTTTTCATTTCAGGCAAATTTTGTTTTCATTTCCCTCCTCTCCCACCCCACCGCACTGTCGAGAGCATGGTCTTGTTCATCATTCTGTTCCTTGAAACCTTTGCCTAAATGCCTTACTTCAAACAGAAATGGTACCTCCATCCACCACCTACTTCCTGTGTGTATGCCTAGCACCCACTCACTGCTTGCTCTTGAAGCCGTTGTGATCATGACCAGCTTGTAATTCCCTTCCAATTCATTTGCCATTTCATCCCTCTGGCAGGCATTCCTTTACTTTCTTCCTCTCTCTTCTGGCTAACTCCTACTCAGTATTCTAGGCTTGTCTTATGCATGCTTTCCACCAAGAAGTCTTCCCACAGCTTTTTTGTCATTATCTGTCTCTCCTATAAATTAAAAAAAAATAGCTTTATAGAGACAAAATTCTTATGGCATACAGTTTGCCCATTTAAAACAGAGAAGCCTGTGGTTATTAGTATATTCATAGATATATGCAACCATCATTACAGTCATTTTTAGAGCTTTTTCATCACCTTAAAAAGATCTATACCCTTTAGGTATCACTTCTCTTTACCTTAGCTCCCTTCCAAAGTCCAAGCTTACCACTATTTACTGTCTCTATGGATTTTCTTATTTTGGACTTTCATAAAAATAACATCATTTAATACATAGAAGTATTTTTAACCTTGTTTATTTTGAGAGAGAGCACAAGCAGGAGAGGGACAGAGAGAGACAGAGAGAGAGACAGAGAGAGAGAGAGAAAGAGAAAGAGAGAGAATCTCAAGCAGGTTCCACATTGTCATCTGGGAGGCTGATGCAGGGCTTGATGAAGGGCTCTAACTGATGAATCATGAGATCATGACCTGAGCTGAAATTAGGAGTCAGACACTAAACTTAGCCACCCAAGTGCCCCAAATATATAGAATTTTTGATTGGTTTCTTTTACTTAGTATGTTTTTGAGGTTCATCCAAGTTGGTGTATGTATCAGTTCTGTGTTCCTTTTTATGGTCTAGTAATATTCCATGGAATGGTTATATTACCTTTGTGATATCTTCATCTGCTGGAGGACATTTAAGTTGTTTCCACCTCTGGACTATTGAGACTAATGGTGCTGTCAACATTGATGTACACATTTTTGCCTGGATAACCGTTTTTATTTCTTTGGGATTTTTTTTTTGAAAGCCACACGTAGTTTATTTTTAGAATTATATGTTTTAAAAATATAGACAAATTGACTTCATAAGAATTAAATAAAAACATTTCTTTGAAATAAAAGGCTCCTTTCATAAAAATACCAAAAAAAAAAAAAAAAGAACATGAGAAAGACAGTATCGATGAGTGCCTATAAAATAATGAGGCATTTTCACAAATGATTTTCAGGGTTATAGGTACTTTGAGTCAAACCTCCAAGACTAAGTCAATACTTCTGACTGGGTCAGCATACTTTACCTACAGTTTTTTACTGAGAAACACATTTAATTTTCACTTATAGAACTGTAATTACTGGATCATGTGGTAATTCTTTGTAACAGTCTGAGGAGCTGCCGCCTTATTACAAAGCACTTGTCCCTCTTTACAGTCCTATTAGCAGTATATGAAGGTTCTAATTTCTTAACATTTTTGCAGCTTATTATCTTTTTGATTGTAGCTACCCTAGTAGGTGTGATGTTGTGGGTTTGCACCCGCACATTGCTTTCCACTATGCAGTAAGTACTCAAATGTTAATTGGACTTGGTTGAATGTGTAAAAAGAGCTGTCATTTCATTTTTTATTTCAGCAAGTGCCCAGCAGGCACCTGTGATGGGTGCACATTCTATTTTCTGTGGGAGAGTGCGGAAGCTTGCCCTCTATGCACCGAGCATGACTTCCATGAGATCGAGGGAGCCTGTAAGAGAGGACTTCAGGTAAGCATCGTATCTATCTAAGCAGAGCCATGTGATTGAAGAAAAATAGATTAGTCTGGCATCACTTACATCATAGAAACTCAGGTTCAGAACATAGCTAAAGCTTGTAGTTAATGTTACATTAATATACATTTAAAATCAAAGTTAGTAGGTAAACTCCCATATTCTGAGGTAGCTGAAGGTATGCATTGGCATCGGGAAAAATAAATTGTGCAAGGGAGTTGTAGGCTATGGATGTTTATCTGGGTTATAAAGATATCATTAAGCCAAGATGTGATTTATATAATGCAGTTATAGGTATATTTAAAAGAGGGATGGTGTGATTGATTCACCACAAGAAGCTTGTGTAAAGAGTAAAGCATGTACACATAAAATACAATCAAGATCCTACTCTGTGTTTTCTCTGCAATCATTATTTGGTATTTGTTTTTTAAAATAAAGTTAGAATTCTCCTCCCTATATTTTTTATTTCCTTTTTACATTTAATGTATTTCTCTTATCATTAAATTTTTTGAAAGCATGATTTTTAGTGACTGACAATATTCTTTCTATTACAAATATAATTTGGGATTTAATAAAAGCCCATATTTGATAGTTGAGAAAAACTGTCTTTTTGTAAATAACTCTGTAATGAAAACGCTTGTTGGAAATTTGATTATTTCTTAGAATTTATTACAAGAAAGATTAATTGGGTCTAAGGGGATGGACATTTTTAAGGTTCTTGATGCATATTACTAACATGCTTTGGTTGTATCATTTTGCACTTCTACTAGTAGTGTTGGAGCATGCTTATTTCTCTACACTAGCTCTGAGTAGTGCCATATGAGAAACACAAGCTTTTCCTTCTTTGAGATGACTTACCCCTTCTCTGAAGTCCATTGAACTGACAATAAAAACACATAAATGATAATTATTGGGGAGTTGGCATCAGAGAGTCAGATTCTTATGGGATTTCTGTAAAACCTGGAATGCAGTTGGGCTAGGACTGATGCTCACGTCACCTGGAGTGGGGAGCGTGCTGGAGCGCTCACTACTGAGGGGCCTGGGGAGCAAGCGCTGTGCGGTCCAGGAATGTCTGGAGGAGCGAGCGTGTCGGCGTGTCAGAGGGCAGGAGTGCAAGAAGAAATCAGAATGCTTTACCTGGTCTCCTGCACTCAGAGCATTAGCAGCACTAGGGCTCACCTCTTGGGAGTTTTCAAACGTTAATTTAGGCAGTGAACCTACAGTAAGAAATACATTGTACAGCAAACCTAGTACACAAACACCAACTCAGACACTTAGTAGGATACCTAAAAATGAAATGAAATTTCATAGAATAGTACTTGTTTTCATATTTTATGATAAAGTCTAAGCATAAAGTTAATATAAAATGTGTTTTCATTAAATAATTTAATACAGAACAGGAAAAGTTGCCAAATGGACAACACCAAAACAAAAATTAGGAATGTTTTCTTTAATTCATCAAGAGTGCTTACCTCTGGATAGCTTGTTCCAGTTTGAGCACACAGATGCTGTGCTGCTCATGCATCTAGTACACTGTTCAGCCAGTCTCTTTTTAACATTTTTAAGTGAGTCAAGGACGAAAAGTCTTGGCTTACAAGTGCAGGGGACCAACCCACGCACCACAGTCAAAAGGTCCCGAGTAGGGGGTTGGTGTCGGCGAAAATATCTCTAAGAAGACGGACAAGACGAACAAGACAGACAAGACAGGCGAGACAGACAACGTGGATGGTGGTTGGTAAAGCCACACCTTATTAAGATGGCCAGGGTCTTATATACTATGGTTGAATTTATCATTTCTTTAATGGTTACATAGTTCAAGATTTTTGAAGTAAAGACATGCTCCGGAAAAGGTCATTTTTATCAGGACAGTAGTAAATAAAAGGAAACAATCAAGTCATTACAAGGAAGGGATTCCCCAATAATAGTCTGGCTACAAGAGGAAGATGAGCCTGAAGAATTCTATGAGGAGAGATTTACATTCCTTAAGGCCCTTCATCAGTGATGCGTGGGCAGGACGCTTATCCTTTAATATGCAAATTTCATGGCAGAGGTTTGGGTTAACTCCCTACACCAAACAAAGAGCTAGAAAGCAAAGCAAGGGGAGGACCAGGTTAACTCCCTACACCAAAGATCTAGAAAGCAAAGCAAGGGGAGGGCTGGAGCCACTGACTGAACCAAGTTGATTCAAAGCCTAAAAGTACATGTCTCTTTACAAAGCAATGAGAAAATCATAGAATGAGCAGAAGCCACATGTGCGGCTCAGGAGGCCAAATATTGTTTGAGGGTTATTTTTGCCTAGTGGGCCCCAATATACAAGACAATGTTGTTAGTCCTCATAGTAATGATGATACACTTTTTATGTCTAACTGTGGAAATTCTTCTTTACCATTTCTCCAAAATTATGATACTTTATAAAAAGTATGATTATTTTTTAAAGAATAAATAAAAGCCAAATGGATTCCTTTCTTTGGCCACCAAGTTCAACTCCAGGGCTTTGAAAAGTTGGATGACCCTTCATCTAAATATTCTTTAATATTCAACATTTCTCTTCTGAAAAGTAATGACTAGAAGTTTAAAACCATGAGGTTGCAACAGTTTCTCTAATTTCATTCAAACTCTCCTTATTGGAAAAAAAACTTTTGTTCAGCATGCTATAAGAATGTTAGGAACAGTTAGTTGCAAGGTGATTCTTTTTAGATATTTGTTTTTATCCTAAAAGCAATCTTTTGGAACACTTTCATGTGTTTGTCATGTTTAGATATTCATTATCCCTCTCCAAATTCCAAATTTAACCTGAGAAATACCAAAATTAAATATACCTTTCCGTTACACTTAGATACCAATTTTGAAAATATTTGCCAAAGGAGATCGAGCTTCAATTAGAAAAATATAAATGCCCCACTTAAACTCATGCACCTTACTTAGCATATTCCATTGCAACGGTAAAACAAATGGATATGCCCCAGAAGTTGGTATTTACCTCCAGTCTCTGAAGAAAATATTTTTAAAAGTCTGCTCTCCAGTGAGCTTTATATAATACTAATGGCAGCTTTCCCTGTTTCCCATCATGGTAGTGCTGGCTTCCCCCATGAGGGATATGTACCCAGCCCCCTGCCCCCAGGGAATGCCTGAAACCATAGATGGTACGGAACACTATATATACCTTGTTTTTCCTTATACATACATACACACATACCTGTGATTAAGTTTAATTTATAAATTAGGCACAGTAAGGGGTAACAATCTACAGTAATAAAAGTTAAGTGAATGTGGTCTCTCTCTCAAAATATCTTACTGCACTGTGGTCACGCTCCTTATGATGAATTAAGATGATACAATGCCGGGCTGATGAGATGAAGTGAGGTGAATGACATAGGCGTTATGATGTAGTGTTTGGCTTCTATTGATGTTATGATGATATATCAGGAGGGTCATCTGCTTCCTAAGTGAACCCCCAGAAAGTGAAACTTCAGATAAGGTGGGGACTACGATATGTTCATGAGCAAGGGTGGATTTCTTTGGATGGCAAAAGCCTTATGATAGAAAAAAACCGTGTTTTTAAATATTGCTGTGGGTATCATTTCAGTTTTTAATAATTGTACTGTTTCTGTCCAATTTCCTGCTCCATCCTTTGCAATTTTTCACTCTGTGTTGACTGAGAGCATATGTTCCCAATTCTGTAAATATATCTAATCCAGATGTGTATGAAGTTACATTTCCACACTGCAGCAAGTCCTCCACGTAGAGCTCTTGTAAACTGTGAAAGCGGCACAACTTGGGAGAAAAATGCCCTTATCAAATTGGATCTTAGAAATCTATACCAGCTTCTCAGTATGTAGTAAGGATTACTTCCAAAAGTCATGCAGTAGAAAGATTTGAAGAGATACTGTGTTATCGCTAAGAGGGATATTTTTAAATTTATCATCAAATTTATCTCACCCTGTTTGCAAAATATCCCAACATGCTGGAAGAATGAATTTTTCAGCTGCAGTGTCAGCCATTTTCTCCTTTGCCAATGACGTGACCGAATGAAGGGATAAGGCATTCTAATTAATAGTTACGGATGACTGAGAAATTGTGCCAGTAGCTTGATCTTTTTTTGTTCTCTAACAATTTGAGGAGCTGATTGAAAAGTTAAGTATTCTGGGTTTACAATGATCTTTTTAATTTGAAATTTTAATATTTTGGCTATAAGACTAAAGCTAGACATTAGAGCGTTACCATTTTCACTGGTAAATGTTTTTTGTTAGAATGCACGTCAAATGAAGTCATCATTGGCTGACTAAACATTTTTCTTTTTATTGTCATTATTTACACTTTGAGACACAGCATTTTAATTTGAACATGCCCCTCATTTCTCACCTCATCGTTCTTATAAAAATAATGTGACCCATTTAAAATGTAGTTTATTTACATTAAGCTTAGTGAAAATGTTACAGTTGTCATACAGTAAAAAATTTTCAATTACTAATGTTCTTTCTAAAAAACATGCTGAGAATTTTTATCTGTAAATTGGTTGAAACTTTTCTTTAAAGTAAGTATGATTCTCCTGTTCTTCATGTCTAATTGCAGAAACCTGTGTGCATGTACAATAAAATTACACATCATGGTGTTATCCTTCTGTTTAGGGTGTTGTTCAAGTGAGCATCAAGCACCAGAATATTTAGTCAGATACAATGGTCAAAAAATTGAGTGTTCCATGTCATTTAATGTCAGTGGATATAATCATCATGCAAATTGCTACTGCTCATTGTATTTGTTGAAACATGAAAGGAAGCATGCACTGTACTCTAATTTTGGCTCTGGTTAGTGTTACTTGATCTATTCATTAAAAAAATTCCTGGTTGATATTCACTATATTGGTTTTATTATTCACTAGTTAGTTGCAACCATTGAGTCATCTATTTTGGGAGGATAAGAATAAGGACCTACTGTGGTAGGTGCCACAGAATAATCCATGAGAAATAAGGGTGTAGTCTGTGTGTCTGGCCCAACACCAGTCACCAAAGCCTGCCAGGCCTGGTGCACCTACATGTCCTGGGTCCAGAGTCTGTTCTTCTCAGGGGAGATGCTTGTTGGAGGAACTTGACTGACCTCATAGGTGGTTGAAACCGATTCTAGTTACATGTATTAGACAACCTACATTGTCATTTTAAAAGATGACTAAGAAGTCAGAGATCATAAGAAGTTTGAGGAAAAAAGCCCAAATGGTGTGTCCAAATTGTCATTTTTATTCAACCTTCTCAGCGTGTACCAAGCCTTCTGATCTGGTGACCCATGTTTTTCTTTGATTATGTTGTATTTTTGTTCATTATTTTCTTATTCATTCTCTGTCTCTTCTCTTTCTGGAGCTTCTGTTAGCTGAGTGCTGAATGATGGTCTATGTTTACTATGAATAAAGAGCAGAACCCTTCTCCTTCTGAATCTCATTTCACATTGTCATCTGTCTATGTGTGTTTTTAAAGGAAACCTTATATGTATGGAATGACCCTAAGTGGTGCATTAAAGGAATTTCTTTGCCTGAGAAAAAGTTGTCAACCTGCGAAACAGTTGACTTTTGGCTGAAAGTTGGAGCAGGTGTGGGAGCTTTCACTGCGGTTTTGCTGGTGGCTCTAACTTGCTACTTCTGGAAAAAGAATCGGAAGTAAGTAACCTCATTGGAGGGACCATGTAAGAACTGAAGGATCTCTTGTGGTGAAGATTTTAGACCTAATTATGGTTACATTCAATAGTTTTTTTCAGAGAGACAAGAAATTTCTCCTAGTGAAGGAGTTAATAGGAAAGGCATTTAAGAATGTAAATGGAAATGATTATTATTCTGATAATAGATTACAAAACATTAGAGATTATTGAATTAGATCTATATGTTACAAAACTGAGAGCAATGAAGGCTCTGGTTTACGTAGGTAGATGGGAGCAAAGATGAGATCAGAAATTAGGTTTTCTCTCTCTGCCTCTATTTTTCTTTTATGACAAAATTGTGTCTTCTTATTCCACTCTTTTTTTTTCAGTTTCTTGTGGAAAGATAGTGCAAAGAAAGAGACCAAGTTTATAGGCATATATAACCTCTATTTACTCCAAAGCTCCAAGAGTCTAGAGTTGAATATCGAGTCTATTTCCTGAACATATATTGATCTGTTATGAGATTAGACTCTTCTAAAATGGTTTACGTGTCAGTGGGGCTGTGAAGATTCTATACTGCAGTATCACAAGACAGTTACAATATCTGAGGTAGTAAATAGAAAGGAATGAGTTGTACAGAGAAACAATAAAGACCAAATCACTTACCTGTATGGTATTCTCATCCATATGAACTAAACTTTGGGAAATTATATAGTGAGTTAGCTTCCAAATATTTATACCTTAAGAAAATGCATTCAGACTTCAAGGTTTCTCTCTGTTTTTCAAAAGTTATTCATAACTGGACAATTTAATCAATGTAAGTTAATTGATAAAGTTAACTGTACTGCCATTATTCTCATTCTCTGAAATCCTGGAAAAGGTTGGTGCGTGGGTGGTAGGTAAATGTGCTTTAGCTAGAGCTGAGGGAAATTTGTCAGCAGTAGAGCATCTATACTACAAGAGCATTTAATGACCTGGTGTATGACCACCTAAAATAAGTACTGATTTATATTAATCAGCCACTTTATTTATCACTACTTAGACTGGAGTACAAATATTCCAAGTTAGTGATGACAACTAACTCAAAAGAGTGTGAGCTCCCAGCTGCAGACAGTTGTGCTATCATGGAAGGAGAAGATAATGAGGAAGAAGTTGTATATTCCAATAAACAGTCACTACTGGGAAAACTCAAATCCTTGGCAACGAAGGTGAGAGCAGAATTGTAAGCTGGTATTACTGTGCATTTATTAATGAGGGGCCTTATTAACCTAATAATAGCATTCATGCAACGTTGTTGTTTGGTCTGGCTCTTTCTCCATGGTTAGTTCTTCCACAGAAATATTCCTAGAAATACACAAGGATATAAATAAGAATATTCACCACAGTGTTGTTTTTCTTCTGGTTAACAAAGCAGAAACAGCCTTACACACCATGAATAAAAGTAGATAAGGAATTTCCATATACAAAGTAATGGGATACTGTACAACGGTGCAGCTATGAAGATTGACATGTCTGTCAATAGGTCCAGGATAACTAAAGTAAAAACAACACATAGACTATCACAGTTGTTAAATATTCATTTAAGTTAGTCTTTGCATATCAAACTATTAACAGTGGCTGATTTGTGGGAGTCAAACTAATTGCAATCTTTAGTTTTTGACATAGTATATTTTTGTAAGTTTTGAATTTTCACAAAAATAAAGTATTCTTTTCTAATATTAAAAGTTTTAGGTTAATACAAGATCTTGCACATACTTTTCTTTTTGTTAAAATTTGGTCACAGGGTTTTTTCACATAGGAAAGGTAAAAGTTTATATAAACTGTTGAAGTACCAAAGGCACTTTATCAGATGCCATCACATTTGTCAGGTTTGAAATGATTATGGTGTTCAAACAGATTAGCATTATTAAGCCTTAAATATTGCTTGTAAACACATTTTATTGACATTCTTCACCATTGACCTAAAATATGAGAAGTTAGCAGTTTACCCAGTCAGCATTAAAGATAGAATGAGAGGAAAGAAAATGTGTTTTGAATAATTTTCAGCAGGAAGGACAAGTGACAAAAGACGACATTTATTGAGAATGTTTTAGTCACCATTTCCTCTTACTCTCTTAATTTAAGTATATAAATATATTACAAGGTGTCATTTAAAAATAAGATGAATAAGCCATATTCCCCTTCTAATAATGATTATTTAATTTTGTTTTTTCAATGTGGTACTTTAGTAAAGATGCTATTGCTATAGAGTAACAAATGTACCATTAGTATCAAGAGCTGAGATGTTACCCTACTTGCAAGGAAAAGATAAGCCTGTCACTGTTTCATGGACAGTTTAGAAGACATGAGACTCCTGGTCAGAGACAAAGGACTGCTCAGCACTCACAGCAGAAGCACTAGCGCGGGGTATCAACATTTATACTACTTCCCCAAATCCCACTTTTCTCAGGGCTGTGTGAACAGGAACAGATGTCACTTGCACACTCAGTGGCTTGCATTATAGCAAAGGAAGTCTAAGCTTTGGGAACTTGACTCTTTTAGGATGTGCAGTTAGCATACCTATCATTTGCTCCAAAGAGTCATTGTTATTGTTCTAGACAGGTAGTATGTGTGTTCATTGCTCCAGAGGGAGACACTATTTCCTGCCACTTGCTCTGGAAAAATACAGTATCTTTAACTTCCAAGGCTGCTTTCTATACCAAGATCCTTAAAGAAATAATCTTGAAAAAAAACCCAAAACACTGCTCATTAGATGTAAAGAAATCCAAAAGAACCATGGAGAATTGTCTCCCCAAAATATCCAAACCTCATTTCTATTTTCTTTCAAAAATTTTTAATTTTTATTTATTTTTGAGAGACAGAGAGAAAGAGCGAGTGAGTGTGAGCATGAGCACGTGTGAGTCAGGGAGGGGCAGAGAAAGACAGAGACCCAGAATCTGAAGCACACTCTAAGCTCCGAACTGACAGCACAGAGCCTAATGCTGGGCTCAAACTCGAACCATGAGATCATGACCTGAGCCAAAGTCAGATGCTTAATCAACTGAGCCACCCAGGTGCCTCTCCAAATGTCATTTCCATACCATCTGGCTCCTGGTCATTTTTCCCATTAGTATAGCACTTTATCAAGCACTCTATTTAATCTGATTGACCAAGGCTGGGTTTAAATCTGATTAGTTTACTGCAGTAGCTTTTAAATAAAGCTACTACTGTTAGAACACAAAACGGCAAGATGAGATGAACCTTCATTATTAACTTCAAACATACACCCAGGGTCCCAGATCCAACTAGCTGATTAAATCCCATAAATCATGAGGGTCCATCTTAGAAAGCCAGGCAGCTTTCTATTTGAGTCCCTGTATTGACCTTTCTGCTCAGCCTGAGACCGTTGCATTGGCACTGAGATCCTTCATAAGATTCATATGGAAGAGAGTCACAGACATTTTCAAAAAATTTGCAGGATCCAATATATCTCTCACTTTTGTCCACATGATCATGGCAGGGGAACTTAGTATATTGAACCAAGTGGTTACTATCTTTTTGATCTAGGATGATAACAATCCAAATACCACAAAATAGATGAGTGACTGGGCAGATTTGTCTTGGCCCTCAGGGGTGAAGTTTAGGCCAATTATATCATTCATAATAATGTTTGAATAGTGAGTTGATGTTGACATGAATGTCATCAGAGTCTGAGAGAGTGTCATTCATTATTTCAGTGTATATATACCACATCTTCTTGATCCACTCAGCAGGTGATGGACATTTAGGCTCCTTCCATGATTTGGCTATTGTTGACATTGCCGCTATGAACATTGGGGTACATGTGCTCCTATGCATCAGCACTTCTGTATCCCTTGGGGAAATCCCTAGCAGTGCTATTGCTGGGTCATAAGGGAGTTATATGGATAGTTTTTTGAGGAATCTCCACACTATTTTCCAGAGCAGATGCACCAGTTTACATTGCCACCAACATTGTAGGAGGGTGCCCATCTCTCCACACACTTGCCAGCATCTATAGACTCTTGATTTGTTCATTTTAGCCACGCTGACCAGCATGAGGTGGTATCTCAGTGAAGCCACTATGTTTTTAGGAGAGAAGTTAATACCTGGATTCTGCACAGGAAGGACTGTCCTGCAGGTACACGTAGTGCCTTTGGAAAGAAAATTTACAATTGTTGGAGATACCAAATGGGACCTTACTTTAGTTAAACAATACAGGCTGATGGTGCCTGCAAGCCCTTTGCTGGCTAGTAAACTTTAAGGTTTCAGATTCACTTCAAATAATTATGTCTCTTCATTGTTTTTGAGGGGACCTCTTGAGAGCAATCATTCCAACTTTTCCTGTTTGCTTATGCTGCAAACTAGGTGGTAGTTGTTCACTCCATGGAATGATAGAACAATGGCAATAGGAATGGAGGTGTTGATGTTTGGGAACAGAAGCTGGGGCCATTCCCTGTGCTGCTTTTGATTAATTTCTCAGTAAGTTTAAGGGAAATTATGGTTAGAGCATCTGGTGGGTGTGGTAGACTTAGGGTTTGAGACTCCTAGGTTTGAGAGAGAAACACAAAGGCATTGTCCTTTATACAAGGGGACAGACAGAGTGGCTCTGAAAAACAAATGATCATTAACATCCTCCCATGGTTCATACTTCTCAGGATCTAAAGTATCTCCTTCTCAGGTGCCTCATTATCAGACTACATTGTTGATCTTCCACTACCACAAAATCAGTTTTTCCCATTTCAGCTAAAACTTCACCTAATTTCTACTTATCCCATTAGTAGCACCTAGACCTATGCTCCAGAACATTCAAGTGCAAGAGGGACAAAGGCATTTAAAAAAACTTATAATGGAGACCCAGTGTGTCCTCCATGTGGGCTCTGGTAGGAGGTCATGATGAGCTGTATAGTCAGCCAAGTGATTAGTATCCTTTTGGTCTAGGATTATTGACAATCCAGTAAAACAATACATTTGGTTAAACTAGAATTATATTTGATCTCCTAGACTCCCTTCTGGCAGAGCTACCACCAGACATCCTGGGGGTTGCTTTTGAGTAAAAAGGAAACATCATGTCCAGGAGTGGTCAGGGTAGAAAACTTTTTTAATGTAAGTGTATATAACCTAATATAAGTGGATATAACCTCAATCTTCTTATTGATAATTATGTGTGACCCAGCCAAGAAAAGATGATCCCTTTCTGGGGACAGCCATATTTAGTAACTGAACAATTTTATTAAATGTGTGGACTAGAAGGAGATGAGGGAGACAGAGTCAGAAATCTTACTGATTTGATTTTTGAGAAGGCCCTTGTGATACTTTTCAACAGTATGAAGTGTCGAAGGTCCACTGAACACCTGTACTCTTTTAGGTAGCTTTTGTGCTAAAAAGAGCATTATTTTAGTCTGCAAATAATTCAGAAAGTCACAAATATTAAACAGATTGTTTTCAAGGGCCATACTGGTATGGCTATAGTCAACAGAACAGACTGGAAGGGGAAGACCATAACTTGAATAAGCATCACAAATGGTAAGAAACTACTGATAGCCCAAAGAGAGGGGATCAGAGGTGTGACATAGTCAATTTAGTTCCAGTCATGGAAAAACTGGTCAACTTTTGACATGAATCCCAAGTCTTGCATGCTCTGGTAACCTCTGCATCTGAAAAATAGTCCTTCACTTTGTGCCCAGTGTGTGGTATGGCAGATTCATTGCCATGGTGGGCAGAATGATGAGTCCATGCATCATTTTTTTGTCAGTCTGGTACATTTTCTATCACATGCTTAATTCTATTTGATCTTTTCAGATGATGGGTCCTTAATGGAAATATCTTCATGAATGACCCAGTTGGTTTGATCAGCTAAGATTTGTTTCCAGAATTTGTTGCCCCAAAGAGGAGTAACTCTAATGTGCCAGTCTATAGTTTTCCAAGTGGCACACCAAATCATTTATTGACTCTTGGCAATAACTCAGGAGTTACTGGAGTTAGAATAAGGTTTATCAAGAGAAGTACTGCCACAGTTATGAGAATGGCTTTGGGTTCTGTCCACTGACACAAGAAATTTTGAAGGTTTTGAATTATTCATATGTAGTGCTGAGATAGGACACCTATAGCAGCTGGTGGACACTCATTGGGTTTCAACGTAACTAAACCATCATTGAACCTGGTCCATCATGTCGTAGAATTTTGATGAACCAAGGGCCAGAGCCAGTGGCTTTATTTTTGGGGATAGAGTAGGGGGTAAACCCCCCCCCCCATAGGGTAATGCTGCCATATTTTCTTGTGAGGTCGATCAGCTGCTGGGTGGGGTCAGCTATATTCTTGAATACACCATTTATATTTGACAAGTGAGGCTTGTTAGGCCCTTCCCACCTTGTTCACCATGAACAGGAGTATCAGGTTATAGAGTCACAAGCTTTGCATGGGAATGGCTTTAAGTTTTGACAAGAACTCAGTAATAAGCAAATAGTTGCTCTTCAAAAGGACTATACCTGGTAGCCATATCCAGGTGATGAATCTAAAATCCCAAAAGATGCTTCTGGGAGAAGGCTCCTTACCATTGATGGAGTCTCTAATTGACAGAATCATTAATGACTGAGAATTGTAACACAAACTGGTCATTAGGGTTGTGAGGACACAAAGGCAGAGAGCATGATTCAGCTTGCTGGACGGTTCTTAACATAGCCATTAGTTTGGACCCACCTCAAAAGATACTACTTTATAGATTAGCTCATAGAAAACAGCAGGTAGCATATTGAAGTGAAGCCATATTGTCTCCAATAGCAAAGAGTCTAGTAAGGTGCTGGACTGTTTTTCCATGACTGGCAGATGGCAAATCTAGTTACATAGTCTCAAGAACCTTTGCTTAGTTAGAAGGCTCCTTAATTTTGTTGAGGTTTTATCATCGATCTTTGAGGACAGAAGTCTGATAGCACAGGAAGGGCTATTGAAACTGAGACTTCTAACTTATCACCAACAGTGCATCTTTCAGGTAGTGACAACATTGGGCATCAGAAGGTAGAGATTTGTGTGTAGCCATGACACAGACAGTTGTTGCAAATGGCAGAGGAATTAGGAACACTTGGCATATCCTGCTAGCTCTTCTCTGTGTGGGACTGCTCTTGACCAAGGGAATCTCCTCTGGTACTTAGGAGATGAAGATGTATAAGCATATTCAATTCCTACTTTTTCAGATGTGGAAGCAACAGCATCTTGAATAGGCCAGTAGAACCCCTCACACAAGGTCACATTATCTATCTTCCCTGCTGAGAGCCGTGCTTAATCCCCACTCATTGAATTTGCATGTCCCTGTCCTATCACAGGTTCTGGTAGGGTGGTGACTTTGGTGCCTGCAACAAAGAGTCATAAATATTTGAATCCTTTACCTCCTCAGAGCTCCCTAGCATACTCAGATGGTTGTGCATGGCCTTCTTTCCCTCTTAGAGATGGAAAACTAATCATCTTGCTCCTTAAAACAGCTAAAGTCAAGGTAGATGAGGAGGATGGGATTAAGGGTGCAGAGAGAAAGACGGTTTCTCTGACAGCAAGCAAGGCTTGCATTTGCTTTTGTTTTTAAACAGCACAGAAGTTTCTCAACCAAACTTCCAGTATTTTAGTCCTTGTAAAATCTATGTTGAATGGCAAGGTTATCATTACTAACATCATTTGTTTCAGCCTTGGGACTCCTTAGCAGATTGATTTCTGTCTGAGGCTGTGGGTATTACGTCCTTTTGTTGATTTAGGCTTGACTCACATATTGGAACCTTTTAAAAACATTTTTTAATGTTTATTTATTTTTGAGAGGGAGCACATCAGGGAAGCACAGGGAGAGGGAGACAGAATCTGAAGCAGGCTCCAGGCTCTAGCTGTCGGCACAGAGCTTGATGTGGGGCTTGATCCCATGAACCATGAGATCATGACCCAATTTGAAGTTGGATGCTTAACCCACTGAGCCACCCAGGGTACCCCTTGGAGCCTTTTTTAAAAAAAGGAATACACCTTATTTCTTGCTACATTTTTATCAATCTAAATTATAGACTGGTCTTAAAATAATGGATAGGGGAAGTTTTCCCTATCAGGGTGGAGCTGATCATACTAACTTATGAAGATTAGTTTGGGTCAGTTTCTCATTCTCAAGTGACCTTCCACATTGTAAACCCAACATGGGGAATGAAGAGCCTCAATACTAGTCATTGCCTCACTAGGTGTTCCTGTGGGAATTAGTCTCAGGCCAGTCTCCTAGAGAAGGCAAAGCTTTGTTATTGCAGTCAGGACCCACTACAAAATCTCTGAGACTTTACAGCCATTTTTGACAAAGTTGGCATGATAGAGTGCAAGAAATGTTTAGTCATAGGATGGGCCAGCTGTTGCATTCTTAATGATCATTGATTCCTGCCACATCATTTCAAAAGAGAATCAGCAACAATCCTAACAATTCATCTAGTTTCTGTCCACAAGTAGCTTCCATTTTTTCCTTTAATGGTTATTGTAGGTACATGTCTCTGTAACCTCTGTCTGAAAGAGGGTGAAACCTTTTCCCATCGTGATGAATTTTACTTTACTTGTTAGCAAGAGGCACACCTGCAGCTGATTGCCTGATTGGCGAGGAAATCGTCTTGCTCAGAGGAGTATTAACAATATCCAGGCCACCATTCAGGCAGCTGAACCATGAACTCTTGGAACCACTTCCCAGAACTCAGTCTAGCACAACTACTTCCCCAGTTCCTTTTCATTTTCAGCAAGTGAAATGGACAACTCTTTTATTACCTTGTTGATCAGACATTTTGGTCAACCAGAAATATACCTTTCTGTCAATTTTCCATCTTCATCAGCAAAACAGTGAAAGACTATAAAGGTTCTGAAATTGTATTATATTTTCCAGCCAGCAAATGAGCCTGCCATACTTTCATGGACATTTTGAAGACTGGAGTCTCCTGGGTCAGAGACAAAATAACTTTATTACTCTCAGCAATAGCAGTGGCCAAAATGACAGTGTTTACTATGTGTCCTCAAGCCCCACTTCCCACAGAGTGAAGTGGACTAGATGACATACAGTGGGTTATGTTATAGAAGAAGAGCCCTTAGCTTGGGGAACCCAAATGTTTTGTAACAACAGTCAGGAAGCATGTCTGTCATTTGCTTCACCATGGGGGACAGTATTGGAGCTGTAGAAAAACTATTGTTTTGTTCTAGAAGAAGACTTTACCTATGTCATCCAAGGCTTTTTGTAATATAAGCATATTTGAAAAGATTGTGTACCATAACGGACATATAATGGATTCCTCCCAAAATATTCAGAAGCACAGGAGACCCATGGAGAATTACCATCTGTCATCAGTTTACTTAGACTTCTCTTGCCTGTTCGGATCTTGTGATTCCCTATTTGTAAGGGCATTGCCTTATAATGGAGGAAGCATTTAGGTGCCAGGCAAGATTTTTAGGACAAAGTGACCTCTAAGCTGAATGCAAAAGAAAATGAATTTAAAGTATTAGTAAACTTATAAGTGTTTTCTCATATTGCAGGACCTCCTTTGTTGTTATTATATGGCCAAAGAATTGAAAACTTGAAAGGTACCTGAGAAAAATCACAGGAAGCGAGATGGAGGACAAAGTCTTTCTCCCTGAGAAGGCTCAGTACACCTAATTGCATTTTGAATAGCAATTTTAATTGACAGAATAATTTAAAAATCATTTAAATGAAAATATAAAATGCTATGGAAAAGCTGAAAGAATTATACAGTGGTACAGTCATATACTCACCACCCAAATTTTACGTGTGATTTCTTACCTATCTTTATAAATCTCTATCCTTCTATTCATTTATCAATACATCTTTTTTTTCTGATGCCTGTCAAAGTAAGCTGTGGAATTCAATACATTTTATGCCCACACACTTCTGGAAACATATAATTGATGAGAGAATTCAATATTTCAAGTTTTTTTCTAAGGGACAGTGTTTACATAGAGTGAAATGCCCACATAACAAGTATGCAATTTGATGAATGTTGAGAAGTGCATATGCTTGTATCACCCCAAATCCTATCAATAAATAGGATGTCAGCCTCACCCTTGAAAGCTGACTCATGTCCTTTTGCAGGCAATCGATCCCCATCCTCATTCCCAAAGAGGAAATCACTGTAGTAATCTTCTTAAACTGTAGATTCATTTTGTCTGTTTTAGAACTTTATATAATTGTAGTTACATGGTGTGTAATATTTGTGTAAGTTTTCTTTCACTCAGGAAAATGTTTTTGAGATTTATCTACTCTCTGTTAGACAGTAGTAGATTCATTTTTATTCAAGAGTAGTATTCTATTAGATGGATATGCCAATATTTGTTTACCCATTCTCCTCTTGATGACTACTTGTGCTATTCCCAGTATCTAGCTATGAATAAAATGGCTATGAATATCATTGGACAAATCTTAATTGTGTGTCCTATTTTTAAAACTTTTTATGCATGGCTTTGTGGAGTAAAAAATGGTTGTAAGTTTCTTAACTGCTGTGTCATTTAAGAGTTGCTTTATCTTATATATTGTTATTCATGTCATAAACGCCAGACCTTATTTGGCATTTTCCTGCCAGTACACTGGACTTGTCAGCTTTTATTAATAGGTTGACTTGTTCTTCACTTTCCTCAGCAACTTTCAAAATATATCTTCAGGTATTTTTTCCATTTTTTTTCCTTTTATTTGTTCATTCCAACATCATTCATGAAACATTGTCTGTTAGACACTCTACTACATTTTGGTGATGTATCAGAGACTGTCTAGTTTATTAGTGCAGGACACATGCACATTATACACATAAACACAGACACACAATGATGATCCAGTATAACAAAAGCATTGAGTTAGAGTCTCATGGAGAACACAGGAGAAGGGAATGCAATCAGATGGGTAGTGATGAGGTAAGGAGAAGCTTCTGGAAGTTGACTTTTTAGTAAATTCTTGAATTTAGAACTTAAAAATATCATGTGGGTGGCATACTTATTTAATGCATGAGTAAACTGATATCTAGAGAGTTTCCCTTATTTGTCCAAGAGAGGGTTAGGTAGGAATTCAAAACCCCATCTCCTGAGTTCCAGCCCAGTGTTTTTCCTTCTAAGATGTGGTATTTCAGTACATTTTCATAACCATTGATTGATGCTCTACCATGTGGTAGGCCTGGAGTCATGTTTTTGGAATTAAAAAATTGAATAATATGCAGTTCTACCATCCGTAAGTCTTAGTGAGGACATGGCATCTAAAGCCATATGAAGTGAACATGATTCTATAAACTGTTTCCAATGTTTTATTTCAAGTATCACTTTGAGGATCACCAACAGGCCTCTGCCTCTTTTCCCCTCAGGAACATGTTGAATCAAATCTCAAGGAAAGGGCATAAAAATCTCAAGATTTCCTTTTAAGTTTATTGCCGACACCCTAAAGCTCTTTCCCACAATGCACTGTAAGCTCCTTGAGGACAGACATTTTGTGTCCCTGAGGCCTGGTCACGCTCCTGCAGTGCATTGGTGCTTAATAAACATTTGAATCATCAGTGGTTATTTCAATAAAATGAGGTCCGCTCAACAGGAGGCTTTGGCAAGCGTCTTCAGAGCCAGAGAGAGCACTGAGGAGATGTGCAGTCTGCCTTCCCAGGGTTGTGTCGTCCCAGCACAGGCAGGGAGAAGTGATATGTTGTTGTTCATGTGGCGACATTTTTCCTATAATCCTTTCCCTGTAGCCCTAAAGCTTGTCTGAAATCTTGGACTTCACTCAAATGAGTGAAAGCAGCCTTATTCTTTCTGGCAGACACCCAGTATCCACTCACTTTTATTGTGTCATTTGACTTCTCTACTTCAGGCACACATATGTTTGCACCTAGGACTGGTATGCCTCCTGTTTCCTTTATTTTAAAAATAATCCTCGTTCCCTTACCTTTATTCTCTTTGAAAGCATAGTCTCCCCACTGCATTCCAGCAGAATTCAGAACATTTTTTTCTAACTTGAACGATGAGACATTGGGAGAAATCTCGTCTCTTAATTCTTTTTTTCCCTATTACAGAATCACTTAATTTATTTACATTTATTTTAAGAGAGAGAGACAGAGAACAAACGTGAGAGAGGTAGAGAGAGAGGAAGAGAGCATCCCAAGCAGTCTTTGTGCTATCAGTGCAGAGCCCAACTTGAGGCTTGAACTCATGAATTGTGTGATCATGACCTGAGCAGAAATCAAGTCAGATGCTCAACCAACTGAGCACCTAGGCACCCCAAGAATCACTTATTTTAATAGGCTACAGTTTCAGTGTACATAACAAAAGCCAGCAATGATGTATTTGAGCTAAACTTTTGACTTATTTCCTAATGACTTGTTTTTAGTATCTTTAGTAAGTATATACCCAAAAGATTTTGCTAAAACATATCATTGAACCCAAATGATCTTAAGTCTTATTGGTGCCATCCTTATTTATTTCTTCTGTCCTTTTTCTTATTTATCCTACATGTTCTTGAGAATATGTAGCTTATGTCAGTTCTCTTCTGTAAAAAATTAACATGTCAAGGTCATCTATTTTGGCACCTAGGTCAGATATCCCCTTAGGAACGGTCTCAGTGGTTTCTTCACAAAAATCACAGCTACATCTTTTGGTATCTATTGTGATCATGTGTTTCCCTCTATTTTGATTTGTCTGTCTTCTCTCCTGGACATCAAAAGCATCCTTTGGGGTAAGTATGCTATCTGTTTTATATCTGCCACTCTCCTTTAAATGTAGAATCCTAATTACAACTGGCAGGTATGTAGATTAAAATTATTTCCAGAACTTTCCTTTTAGACCCATAAGATCTTAAAATCTTTTTGAAATTTGAATGAGTTAATTTTGGTTTTTCTCTTCATAGGAAAAAGAAGACCATTTTGAATCTGTTCAACTGAAATCCTCAAGATCCCCCAATATATGAAAAGACAGTGCTGTAGCCTTCAGACTAATGAATAAAAAAAGCTGATCTCTAGTTTTACAGGACCATAGTTTAGATTCTGTCCTCATCTCTGGCACATTGGTGATCTCACAGAGGAGGGCCATGCCGCTGAAAAGGGAAGGTTGAAATGTTTGATTGCCTTATCACATGGTCAAGTATCTTGCCAAAAATAGGAAAGCAAATGGTTTGGGTCTCAACTGAAGATGAAGCTCCACTCAGGAAGAGATTTATCTGTAAATAGACATAACTGGAAAGCAAGGTTAAGCCCACCAGTACACTGCTGATGCATGCCATATAATTAATGGGTAACTTTTATTCTTTATAACTTCTACATAAAAAGTATGCTTTGGAGGACAGATGTGAGCATATGCATTGTATCCCATTTATGTCTTTTCTTTGGGGAAGATTTGAGAAAATATTAAGGTATAGTTTTTTTCCCATTATTTATTTTCCTGACATACTTTAAAACATCTTTTCTATTAAAAAATCATGAACAAAGAAAGACAATAAGTTTTTCATTTTTTTGGTAGGGTCTTTCTTGATATCAGAAATCTGAGTAAGCAGTAACTTTTTAGGAACAGTGAACATGTAAACACTTGTTTGGGTTTTCTACACTTGTATTTGCCTTTGAAATTTCAACCTTATTGGAACTGGTAAGAAAGGCTTGAATGAAGGTATTGAAGGTATATTAAAAAAAAAAAGTCCAGGAGAAGCCAGACTTATCATGAAAACAAGCAAGCTGACACGATCATAGAAATCAAATGGCTTAAAACCATTTATGTAATTCTTGACGTATAATTTTCAATGAGTGAGAAAACTTGTTTATCAAATCACTTGCAGAATCATGAAGAAGAAAGTGGGATGACTTGTGTATAAGTACCGATAACTGTGCAAAGGTATTGGGATAATTTCATGGTTCACATAAAATGGCAGTGACATTTGCTGTTTATCAAGCATCAAAGGTATATGGTTATTTTTCTGTTAAGACATTGAGAATTATGACTTCGTGGAAGTTTTTCTTCTTGAGCAAATAAGGCTGGAATTCCATTTTGGACCAATTGCATATAATTGTATTCATACTAAGAATGTGGTTGTACCATAAGTGGTTATGAAATAAGTGTTGTTCTTATTCAGAAGTGATCCAGGTAATTATGCTATTTCCTGTAAAGAATGGGTTTCTAGTATTAGCACGACTTGAATGTTACCTGTTGAGAGAAGTTTGGATGAAATGGGATTTGACTAATTTTGTGTAAATCTTAATTGTTTCAGAACTGGGAAAGAGGGGAGTTTATTGACCATTGATGATCTAAGGTGCTCCAGTTTGTTTTCAATTAACAGTAATCTTTGTAGATCTTAATCTAGATTTTTAAAAAGACTGGTGATTGCCCAAGAGGCAGGTCACAGGGGCAATGTTTGTTGAATGCTTTGACCTGAGTCTTTGAATGAGGTGTGACTTGTAATTTTTGATTCAGCAGGTAATGTCTTTATTTTTGTGGAAAATGGGAGAAAATAAATAATGGTGCTTATTTGTTGGGTAAAACACTGGACCATCCTGTTATTGTTGAATGTATGTTTGTTTTGTGAACATCTTTGTTGTGGGATTCATGAGTCTAGATGAGGTTGCCATTATTTTATTGTTGGTTGTGAAGTTCAGGGAGGACATCACTTAGCATAAACATTTTCCATGTTTAATTTCTTAAATCTTATTTTTTTAATACGTGACTATTAGAAGAAGTTATTTTGGCATTGCTCACGTTTATCCTGGTAACCGTGCTGATGCAACTTTCCCCATCTTGATCAAAATTTAAACAGAAGAATGACAATCCATTTGAGATGCCCCTTTTCAGAGGAACCCTGGCAAAGGTATACGAGCTGCACAGAGTCAGAAGGGTCCATATAGTCACCTGTCACCTCCCTCCATCTTCGGCTGTGCTCCTCGTGTGTACGTACCAAGCCATAGAGATAATTGGGATTTGCTCCAAGGTAGCTTCTTTCTTCTCCTGTCACTGGACTAAAATCTCTGACATGTCAAAAATGCCTTAAATTTTAATGAACTCTCTGAAAAATGTAGTTGGTATTGAAGAATTTATTTATTTTATTTCTAATTTTAGATATAAAATAGATTTTTGTCAGCTCAGCCCCATCTTTGGAAAGGAGCTGCCTTTTCCCTTTGGATCCCAGCGATTTGCCATTTTATTCCAAGCCCTGACGAAGTATGACAGAAAGAATATCAGGAGGAAAACGTTCAGACCAATCTTAGCTATAAAATTTACTGTAATTTTATGTCTTGCCTTTGCAGAGCACAGTGGAATGTTGAAAGGCATAAACAAATTAATCATGTTTCTGTGACTTTTAATAGACTTTTGTTGTTTCTTTTCTATCATAAATGGTAGAAGGTGAAGTCGTAGGTTATTTTTCTATGAGGCACAGGTTTTGAAGCCTTAAATACTTCATTAAGTCCACTGTTGCCTATAATATCTCTTAGCACTCTTGTCAAAACATACTTTAAATAGCTTTTCCAGTGAATGAGACCATGTCTTCTATGGATAAATTACATCATGCCATTTAACACTGTTGAGCAATTTGATATGTGTCCACTTGATTTAAAAGACTGAATTTTATTCTTGTTGACTTTTCTCCTTTTTGGTTGCTAGTAATCAAGTCCTTTCCAGGATTAAAATGTTTCATAGTATTTTCATGTAGACTTTTGTGGTTATTTTCTTCCCAAGGAGAAAATATGGTTGAAATGGTTATATAGAAGAGTTGCTTGGGTCCATTTATTAAGTGGAATCTCTGGGTTCCTAGGTGTTGGGTCATAATTGACTGTGATTCGTCAAGACCCTTTGGGTCACCTGTTACTTGACATTTCTCAATAGAACTATTTCCTGTAGTTAATGGTCATTGGTAATGGGAAGCTGAAGTGCAGATCATGTCTCTCTTCCCACGAAAGTGAATTTCCTGGAAGTTGGGGAGGGAAGATGACTGCAGTTGGTAAGTTTAAAGTCAATGTATTGCTCACATTTATTTATTTTTTTTTACACAGAAGTTAGGTAGAATAGATCTTCTTTAGAGAAATTAAAATATCCTCACATGTATTTTGTCATAGCCATGAATACTATCTCAGATTTATAAGACCAAGTCCTAAATTAAGGTTGCCCTAAAGGAAAGATCCCAAGGGGAGTAAACTAAAAACAAATAAACAAACAAAGAAAAAGCCCAATACATTGGTTGGGTGATAAAATGGACTTCACCTTCACAGAGATGACACTCTTGCTGGATTTTATTTTTTTTTAGTTTAACATTGTCACATGAGGTCATTTTAGAATCATAAATGAAGGAGGTAAAACTTGAAGATGAGGACAAATAATTGTAAATTGATAACACTATTGCAGTTGATATTGCTATTACCAATACCATTGATATTACTAATGCAATAGTCTGGATCAGAGACCTGCAAACGTTTGCTGTAAAGAATCATATGGTAAATATTTTCAGCCTTGCAAGACAATCAGTCTCTGTTGGAACTCCTTAACTCTGCCACTATAGCATGAAAGCAGCCACAGAGCATATGCCAGCACATGGGTGTGGCTGCATTCCAATAAAACTTTCTTTATGTACGTGGAAATTTGAGTGTCATTTAAATTTCACTTGTCATGACACATTCTTGATTCTTCTCTCACTTATTTAAAAACCTAGAAGCATTCTTGGCTCATGGGCCTTATAAAAACAGTTGCTGGACTAGGATTTGGCCTATGAGCTATTGTTTGCTGACCACTGGTTTTAATTGCAGCAACCCATACACAAATCTATTCAGAAGAATCTGCATACAGAATTTTTGCTCTTTAGGAGCTTACCACCTCAAGAATTTGTCAAGTCTCTAGAGATTCAGGAAGAAAATAACCCAACCACACCCTCCCTTGATGATTTAATGACCTACACAGAGACCACTTACTCTTTTGAGTTACTCTGTAGTTTGGGGACTCAATTATGGATATTGATTGGCAAATGATAAAACTAAAATACATGAGTTGGTTCAAATTCAACCAGCAAGATTCATTTAAAAGCCTTTTCTCAGTGTCGATGTAATGCTTTTGCTAAGGTAACTGGTTTGGAGATAATAGTCAATCTTACTTGCAGATCCATTTAGAGTAACCATAGCATTCCCCAGTAGGGGCTTTTGATGTACAAAAGTAACTTCAGCATGGATTCCTGAGCCCTAGCATGGACAGGGTCCCTGGTCCATTTGTATGAATCCTGGAAGCCCACACCTCTATCCACACACATTTACCATATTTTAAGGTTTACTGAGCTGCAAAAGACACTTAGGATCCCTTTAATGATTGATAGTTCAAGAAACAGACCTTCAGTTTCCTTGAACAAACTATCCTACTAAGGCTTTTAATTTGGGGAGTTTGCCTCATTTTATTAATGAGTCTTGGAAGAAGAGCTGTATCTAAAATAGCCTGTGAATATTGGTAAGATTTGGCTTAGAACAGGGCTCAAAAGTATATCCTTTATCTCAGATGGCTGCTTCAGGTTACCATTGGTTGGGTTAAATAAAAGAGTTAAACCTGTGGGCATTCAGTAAACCTAATCTTTCTATTATAGGACAGAAGTGATCATTGCCTTATTCCTGAGTCTGGGTCTTTGTTACTAGAGCTGTGGTGGCTATAACCCACACTGGTGTGCTTTTTTTCTGGTATCTCACTTTGCTTGACTTCTTCGTGCTTATAGCCCTTTGCTGAAGAGCTCTGGGGCCCAAAGCTATCATGGTGGGCAAGTGAGGAAAGTCGAGGCGAGACCAGGGGGAGTGTGGAGGTGAAGACTGTAAAGGTACCTTGCTCAAGTGCCTCCTTTCTCAGACTCTCTTAATCTGTCCACTGTGTGGTCTACTGACCAGCATGTTCCACAGTTTGAAAATGAGGCCTTTTTATATTACCGTGATGAACATGAATGGGCAAGATATTCTATTAATAATTAAACTAGAGAGGACACAGAACATTTCAGAAACTGTAAACATTCAGAAAACCAGCAGTAGTTACCCTCATCATTAGGTCCTGATATGCTAATTAGCAGGATACATCATTCTGAGTTCCATACATTCAGGAAGTTTTTGTGAAGATGGATTGGCTCACCCAGTTTTATATTCTGGAAGGATGAAGTGCTCTTCTGGAGTAAAAATATATTCAAAACCTCTTTATTCGAAGTGGCTTATGTAAAAATGATTTTCTAGCTGCTGTTTCCCGTATGTACTCTGATTGTTTTTTAAAAAATTTTTCCAGGGATGCACTTTCAAATAGGAAATAAGGCTTATGAAAAGGAAGGAGAAAATGACAAGAACTGTCAGTGATTGCACTTCCAGCATGCACGCAGTGTGAAAAACACAGTGGCCCAGAGATCAAAGCCCAGCTCTCAAATACAGCGTTCTCAGGATTCACCCACAGCCTAATCGTTTTGTTTAAAAAGATCCATGATCAATTTGATTGTTTTAGGCATCAGCTGTGTCTCTGAACAACCCATCTGATAACGCCTTCCTCAGACTGTCACATCCCATCAGTGTATTCCTTTTATTCTCCCTCCCTGCAGCCTTGCCTCAGCCTTTATCTTGAACAGACTGCATTCCTGCCAGATTCAGCCACGGCAGGATTCTTTTCTGCCATCTCGTGCCAGTTGAATCTACTACCTGATCCTCCCCACCTACTCCCCCAAATCCAGGTTCTGCTTTGAATAGGACAATTCCGGGACTGATTTGCACGGTTGTCTTTGAGCAGCTGGTAACTTCTGGATGGATTGAGTAGGTTGCTGATTCAAATGCATTCAGAAGGAAAAAGAAAATGTCTCACCTCTGACTCCCCACCTGATGTCCTTTAAGCACAGTCCTGTTGGCTATGTGTACCTGGTCACTATTTCTAAATGTTGTAAAAATAGCACCTATATATCCTGCTGAATCGGGCCCTGGTTATTGAACCCATTGGCCTTTCCTATTCTTGAGTCTCCTCCTCTTCCTCTCACTGTTTTCCTCAGTCATACTTCATTCATTAGAATTGTTCTCTGTCCTGGGGCACATGGGTGGCTCAGATGGTTAAGCATTGCACTCTCGATCTCGGCTCAGGTCATGGTCTTAAGGTTCATGAGTTTGAGCCCCTCATTGACCTCCATGCTGAGCCTGGAGCCTACTTGGGAGTCTCTCTTTCCCTTCGCCACTCATGCACATCTGTGCTCTTTGTCTCAAAAGAAATAAAAAAACTTAAAATAGAATTGTTTCCTGTCTTTACACTCCTTAAAGCAGGAATTACATCACATCATTTCTCTGTTGGTCCCCTGAAAGTTATGTCTACATCCCAACCCCTTGAACCTGGGACTGTTAGTTTATTTGGAAAAAAGGGCCTTTGCAGTAATTAACTGAAGGCTCTTGAGATGAGATTATCCTGGACAATGACAAGTATTCAAGTATTCTTCTAAGAGACACACAGAGGGGAAGACAGACACACAGAAGGTGATGTGAAGATGGAGCCAGAGATTAGAGTGATGTGGCCGCAAGCCAAGGAAGCTGACAACCACTAGAAGCTACAAGAAGCATGGAATGGATTCTCCCCCAGAACCTCAGGGGGATGCAGCTGACATTGACATCCTGGGCTGCTGGCCTCCAGAACTGTGACTTTAAGTGATCCTATTTGTGGTACGTTGTTATTACATCAGCCCCAGGAAATGAATGTGTTCTGTCTTCATGGTGTCATGCACAGGCCCTGGCAGGAACATGAGGTCTTAGTGAATTTTCCTACATGGATAAATAATGTGTGACTAGAGGTTTACAAGGAGAAATAGGAAAGTGTGGGTAAGAACAAGCCAGTTTTACCTTATCCATGCTTTCCCTGTTCACTCTATTTAGCTGAGTAAAATATTCAAGTTTAGTGAAAAGCATGTGTGCTGAGCATTGTTACCGGGACTTTGGAAACGCTCTGGGAAATAACATATCCTGCATTTTACTGCCCCATTTAGTTATCCAGGGTGAGTATGATTTTCCATTGGAATGACAGGATGCTATCCCAGCCTCTTTGCTAGTAACTTCCTGGTTAGGTTAGAATAGTTACATTAGAATAGTTTCCTGTCTTTGTGCTTTTGAAAATGAGCCATCCACCCTTTCCTGGAAGCCACAGTGTCTGCATTCAGAACATAGGAGTCCTCTCCTTACTGCATCTGAGAGCTTTAGGGGCAAATCCTTGGCTGCTGTACAGATATGGCTTCTTTGTCATCTGGCCCCTGAAACCATCAGCCTGATGGTATCATCAGTCACAATCTGATCTTTGTGATCTATGAAGTAGTCCAGTTTTGCTCAGAACTCTCTAGCAGCGTGACAACTTGTGTTTGAAGTGTATGTAGATGTAAAGAGAAGCACACTTAGACAAGTATTCCCAACATTAAAAGCAGAGATAATCTGAAATCAATATATTCAGATTACTTGCAGGGATTAAAAAAGAACAAGCCATTATCCACCATGCTGGAAAACCTTGAAGGTTTTATTCTCAATATTTTTAAATTAATACAGATGCTTTTTATTTGTGCTGAGAAAAACAATCTGTTACACATAATGTAACTTTAATATACAACATAGAAACTCATCCTAAATTAGTTACAACAAGGGCCTACAAAAAACTTCATAGGAAAAAAAGTTACCTAATATTGCCACCATAGTTTTTAGACTGACCCTGTCAGACCCTGTCACCAATGCTCAGCTCTGTAAACAATGGTTATTTCCATGTTCGGGGAATCGTTAATAATAGGGGCACTAAAATCAGCCTAAAAAGTTCTAGCACATCACTATATACTGTACAGTCCTCAAAAATAATTTATCGTACTGTTTCTAAAAAAAGGTACTAGGGTTCTTTTGCTCTGTTTCCATATTCTGGAGCTGCACGTGAGCACTTTTGTCTAACAGTCTAACACGAGAACCGAACTGCAATTCACAATCACAGGGATGAGGTGGTGGAGTCGAGAACTTCCCGCCCATTGCACACCGTCGGGACATACGTGCTGGCAGAGGCTGGAAAACAGAACAGGTCAGAAGATTCAGTGTCAGTTGAGTGAGCCATATAGTTAATGGATGGATAATCTCAGACGCCAGTTAAAATTAAGTTCAAAACCCATTTTAATTTGGCGTTGGAAAGCGCTTAAGTGACTTCATGCTATAGCAGTTCCACATTCTAACTACGTTCTGATCAAAATTAGTTGGTATCCTGGCACATACCTCCATTAATGACCTACCTCTTGGGGAGAGAGTTGATAAGCATCATCACTGTTGAAAGGAGTCCCTTGTGGATTTAATATTAGCTTTGGAAAGCTATAAACTGGTTAAAATACAATGTGCGAAATTGAAAGCTCACTGCTATTTTCTTAAAGATTGTTAAATTAATTACAGTTTTTAGTACCTTCATTACTTTTGTTCCCTCTGGGCATGGATGACTCTCACGTGGTCTCACAAGTCATCTGTGAACTCCACTGCCTTACAGAATGGTTTGATGCATTTTCATTGTTCACGTAGATAACTCTGCAAAAACACTGTAGCAAGGGCTGGGGTGCTGAAAACTCAGTTTCTTAACAATTCTCAGAAAGGAAGACATTCCAAAGGGATGATGTTCTTGTCAATGACAAGAGTGACAGCATTGTCAGGGTGTGAGTATAATATGGGTATATATATTCATTCTTTTTACGGCAATTAGTTATCCTAGGTACAATTCATATCTCTTGTCGGTTAGAAGATTTTGTTTTTATGTGAAATCTAGATACAGCTTTGTCTTTTTACCAAATGAGGATAAAAAAGCAAGGAGCCCTATTCTTCATGGGATGTGCAACTATGTAGCCAAGAGAATCAAAGACAGCCTTATGCATCCTCTTAGACCTATTTATGTGACATCTCTTGGCCTGTCCACGATGCAATGCTTTGCCCAGAATGAACTGATCCTTGGGGCTACCTGACCATGGCCCACGTCAAACTGACCAGTCAGCTGTCCTCTTCTTTAAATGCATATCTCTTGGTTAACAATCATATGAGCTAATTCCCTGCTAAAGTGTTCATGCTTGATAGCGGAAATATTCTTGTCCCCTAAAAGGACATCTTTTTCCATAGGATTTTTTTAAACACAAAGGAGAAACTATAAAATTTGAGATTATTTGCTCAATCACCATGTTTAGGGCACTGAAGCCTTTCCAGCAGGCTCACAACTAGGGAAACTTGAACTTCTCAATTTTGTACCATAGGTATGTGAGAAAAGCCATAGAGACAAGTCTGTGTATTGCCAGGTTACAGCAGAGTCCGTGACATGCTAACCCTTGGAGATATTTTTCCTTTTATAATTTTTAGGATCAGCTTCAATTTTCTTAACAATATGATCCCACTGAAAGGTACAACTTTGGGAGAAAACATGGCATGATTGACATTTCCTGAAACTTCCACAACGAAAACATTTTAACACAGTGTGTGTCAGACAAACACTAGATGGAAAGTGATAGTGATAATTTCAAGTGTGAGGGTTTTACTTTATTCCTTGTAAAGTTTCTTCACACTTTATATAACCCTAGCTTCTTCAAAGCTAAGTAAGGCAAGAGAAAGAATAAGTCAAGGTGAAGTTCAACTATAGCACACTGGAAACCTAGCAGGCATTCTGTGCTCTTTTTGTGGTCTCTCTCTTTCCAAATACCAACTTGACATCCCTATGTGGATGTTTAATAGACATCTCCAAACTAAGGGGCCAAAGGATAACTCTTAATTCCCTAACCTATCCCCATTTAGTCTTCCTTCCTTCAGTGAATGGTCACACTATCCAGTCAGCAACCCAAACCAAAAGTCTAACGTTTCTGCTTCCTTCCTTCTTTGTCTTGCTTCCCATGTCAACCCTATCATCTGGCTGAGTCAACTCAATCTCCCCATCTGCCTACCCATCGCTGCATCCACCACGTTGGGCCAAACCACCATTATCCAGCTTCTGGCTACTCCAACAATGGTGCCACTGGTATCTCTGTTTCCCCTCTTTCTCTCCTACCACACATTCTCTGTACAGCAGTGAGAGTGTTTTTAAATGTCAGTCACATCCCTTTTCTCCTCCAGTGGCTTCCTTCTGTGGTTTTTTTGCTCTGGTTTATATGTCCCAGGGTGACTCAGACCATGCCTATCTTTCTGCATTCATCGCATTCCATGGTTTTGTCCCCACTTTTTTGCTTTCTGTCCTCAAACCTGCACATGACAGCAATGTCAGGCCATTGCCATAGCTGCTGCCTCTGCCAGGAATGTTCTTCCCTCTCTTCATTCCATGTCTGGCTTCTTCTGGTCACCTATATCTGAAATATCACCTCCTGAAAAAGGCGCTGTCATCAGGCCACCTAATTTAAATAGCCAACCAGTTATTCTCTGTCACATTACCGAATTTTAAAACTGATTTTTTCTTGCCTTTTTTTTTCCATTTCTGTCTTACATCTTATAATAATCTTGAGTAGGAAGTGTGCAGGGGCTCTGTCTTTTTCATTAGTTTATCCCAACTGGCAGTCATGGAATAGACCCTCTATAGATATTTTGTGAATAACTATATAAATTATTGCATTTCAAAGAACAGAGGAACCAATGGAAGTTTCAAGAAGGAAATAATCTTTTCACCTGAAGGTATGACCAGCAAATAGAAGGCATATGGGCAGCCTTGTTGGGGGACAGGTAGGCCTTTTTTCTTCTCAAGCCACATTGTAACAATGAACATCAACCACCCCTGTGAAGAGAAGTGGGTCAGGCTGTAAACACCCCAGGGCTGGCCTGGTGCCTTTGACATTTTGACTAATCTCTTCATCTTTTCCAGGATCAGGTTTTATTATTTCTGGGCAGATTTTTCATTTCCAGAGCTTGAAGAGGAATGATATGTCATGGGGGTAAGTCTAGGAGAACCAGAGACTGGTATGTTCATGCTCCCTGGGTCTGTCCTGGGCCACTCTAATCTCCTTTCTGCCTGCACTTGCAAAGATCATATCAGAAACCTATGGTGATATTCCCTTTACTTCTGGAGTTTGCTGTAATGCTGTTCTTAAGTGTGATCTTTGGATTTTCTTGCTCACTGCATTCTAATTTCTAAAAAATTGAGTGTATCTTGACTAGGTAGGTAAGAAGTACAGGGGCTACAAAGGTAGCTGCATGGAGAACCCTAAAATATAGCTTTAAATGATGCTCTCCTATCCGCTCCCCACCCCCGTGAGATATCATTATGGAAATCTGCAGAGTAACTTTGATTCATCTACCTGCTTCACAGGGACATTGAAGGGAATACTCTGTGTTAGAACTCATCTAAACCCTTTAAAGGAAGCCGATACAAATTCCGGGTGGTTTTGTGTGTGTGTGTGTGTGTGTGTGTGTGTGTGTGTGTGTGTGTGTGTGTTTCTTTTACCAGAAGTCAAAACAGCAAAGACTCCACAAGACTCTCTGCAGTTATTTTTTTTCCCCTAACCGCTTTGAAGTGTATTAAAGGGAACTGTAACTTGTATATTTCTGCTTCTCTTTTACTGTTTCATCTATAGCTTTTGCCTGTGCATTTTATTTTATTATGTAAAAAATATTCTCAATTTTGTACGTGCTGCTGAATATAGTAGAGGAAATTACTGTTTTATGAGTTTACTATCTCAATTACTTTGCCTTTCATAAATATTTTACATATGCCTCCCGTTTTAGCCCATCTGTTATTCCCCAAGGTAGTAAACTATGTGCCAGAGCAAAGTACTATCATTTTCATGTATGTGTTTGTGATGAGCTCTTGCTATTACTCTAATGAAATTCTCATGAGGTTTTTAATGGTGCAAGTTTAGCCCATTTTCTTAAGTGCGGCTAAGCAGATTTCCAAAATCATACTTTCTGTCAGATATAAGAGGCATGCAGGCTTATTTTTGGCTTTCCTGGGAGGAGCGGGTGAGTGCCAGCTGCTAGTTTCTCCAGGCTAAGGTGGTGCTAGTCAACTGAACATGGTGGAAAAGAACCTAACATGTTCAACCATTGATCACAAAAGGGCAATTCACACCGATCAAAAGGCATATTTTACTTCATAAACTTGGTGAGGCATTGGAAATCGATGCAGCCAAGTGGCAGCTTTGTCTTGCATTGTGAAATCCATTTCTCCTCCACCAGTAATGTACAGGCTGGCCAGGCTTTGGAAAAAATGACCCCATTTTTTTCAGGTACCTGAGCGCTCAATCAATGCTAAACATATTTATTTAATAGATTCATATGGATGCCAAGTCTGTTAGTCACTTTAGTGGCTGAGACTTGGTTCCTGAGAATCAGTGTGTTACTCTGTGTAATATATCAGACTTGGGGAAAAAAGTAAAACAAACATTTAAACAGAACAGACATTCCACTTTGTTTCCATCTGTTCCACTTCCTTGCTCCTGGTAACCCCAAATAATTTTCCCAGACTGTCTGCTTGTTTAGATATTTTAATGCTATGATCATGGAATTCAATTTCTATCGTTTGTTTGTTGCTTTGTCCTCTACTTTGTTATTGAACCTGTTTTCTTACTCATCATCTTAATTCTACTTGTGCTAAGGCCCCTAGGTCCCTTCCCAGATGTTCATCTGCTGATTCATACAAGTTGTCTGGGAAGATGATGACACTACTAGTCTCTGCTTTGGTAGCCTTGCTGTGTCAGAGTTCACAGTAGAAGAATCCGAATCAGTATTAAGAACTGAGGCTAGATTCTAGGGATAATGGTCTTAAATCTTTAACGGTAGAGTTTCGAGGAAGTCACATTCATTATGATGTGGGATGATAACCTACAGACCCAAGATTTAATTTCCAAATGTGGAGTTAGAGCCTATGAATGCCAAGCCTTCTTCATTTGGTGATTTATTTCTTGTGAAACAAATTCATGGAAAAATATGTGTTATTTAATAACAGAAAACAACTTAATTAACTAATCGATAGAAATTCCACTTGGTCTTCAACTAAAAACCCCAGTCCATTATTGCTACAATATGCTGTCATTCTTTCTTTCCAATCATATTCTGTTTTTCTCTCCTTCATTCCTCAACATATATGAAAGTGGGTGTACAATAAATTAAAAATGGAAGGACCTAAATTTTTGTAATATTCTGTCTATTTTGCATTCTTGTTGCCTCCTCTTCGTTTTCCAATATCTCTAGTTTTTCCTCTTTCTCATCCAAATGTGTTTTCAGGCAAGGATCAGAAACTCATTCACCCTGAGGCTCAAACAACTAAGAAGAGCTGTGTGTGCTTCTGTGTTCACGAATCAAAGTCAGGCCACAAAAGTTAAAAACGCTAAGAAAATAATGTCAGGCATTAGTCCGCTATCCTAGTGCAGCTAATCTTGTCAGCTTCACCTCCAAATTATATACAACATCTGAACACTTTATTAGCTGCCATCACTACCACCCTGATTTTAAACCACTAACATCTGGACTGTGCAATAGCTTCCAGAATTATATCTCTGCCTGCTCCCTGTCTTAACATTCTGCCTACACAGCCAAGATGAAAATGATGCTTTTAAAGTCAGATCACTCCACACATTTTGAGTGTTTTTCCCAGTTCTTTTAGTAAAAAAGGAACAGTCCTTACAGTGGTTTCCAAGGTCCTATATGACCTGCCCCCTCTCTGGCCTAATCTCTTACATTCATCCTTAGTCATTTCCCTCTTGGCTTTTCTGATGTTCTTCCAGCTATGGACTTTTGCTTTTGATCTTCCCTTTTCTTGGAATGTCTTATTCCCTAGATACAGTGTTCCCTATTTTCCTTTTCTTCATGTTTCTGGTCAAATGGTACCTTAGCAGAAAGGTTTTCTTTGGCCACTGAATAAAAAGTAGTAACCCTCTTCTCCCTTATTTGCATTATTTGTCTGTGCCCCATATTACTTTCTTCACATCACTTATCAACATCTGATATATATTATTTGTCTTTCTTTTTCTTTACCACATCCCCAGTGCCTAGAGCTAAGCCTGAGCCCAAAAGTTTCTTGAATGAAGGAGTAAATTATCCATCAAATTGACCACAGTTGCTTACTAAGGGTTCCCTCTCCCAAAATCTCTGAAATTTCCTCAGGTAAGGAAGATATTAAAAAAATTTCCATATGAGTAGACATTTTCCTGCTATAGGGATACAGATATCTTCATTTATGGATGTTCTACGAGAGTTTTACTTAAAATGAAAAGGAATTTCAAGGAGAAATAGTATAGAATAAATTGATGTTAGACTCTTTGCTTGCTTTAAGAAATTGGTCATCTAAAGTCAATGTATGGGCACTCTTTGATTATATGCATATTTCCTTTTTTAGTTAACACTTCTACATTGTTATGAGCATTGTATCATGTCCCTAAAGGCATTGATAACATTGGGGTTACATGGAAATGCATATGACTGTTGGTATCTCTCATACAATATTGACCTCTCTGGTTGAGGGACTCTCTTTGAGGTACTGAGTTTACATTGTGTTCAATTATATGGGACAGAAGGGAACTATAAATGTAATTTAATTCAAGAAAGTGATGCTTCTGTTTAAACAACTATTTAAATGAGAGAAATTTTATCTGTGACATAAACACTTAGCCAGCCGCCACTAAACAGTATTGTTTCGTCTTCACCAAAGCTCATTTTCCGAGATGCTTTGTGGATAGCTCCTCTGGAATATCACACCTTCTCTGTGTGCAGCCCAGATGTGGGGGTTGCTGGGGTCTCAGGAAGACACATTTTATGCTGTTGAACTCCCTGGCATGAGCTTTTGAGAGGAATACAAGTTTGCACCCATGCTGGTAGAACCAGATGTTGTCATGTGTGGCCCTGAAGAGAAAACTTCTAATTTAAAGAAGAAATCACTGAACTTACAGATGCTAAGATTCTTGCTGTCAGAAGAAGAATCTCTGGGATGAATTGTGTAACTCAGCTGAGGCAGAAAAGCCACCTAGCCACTTTGGAGAGTTTTATCTGTGGCTTCACTTATCAGATTCCTGAAAGTGTCTCACAGAGCCGTGGTTTTCTCCTCTAGAACTATGGTTATTAGAATCAATGGTCCTGTTATTGCCCTCCGTCTTAAGTCCCTGTGGTCACTGTTATTAGAGAATGTAGGCTCTGTTTACTTGGGGAAAACCTAGCGAAATATTGGCGTTAAAGAGCAAATGATTTAAGGGTTGCAGAAAGGCAGTTTTGAGACAAATAAAATGGAAATGTGTGGAAAGGGGAAGTATGAGAAACATCAGTTCCCTGCTACTTGTAGGGTTACCTCTGCGAGCTAGGGCCTCTCTCTTCTCTCGACCTCAATGAGGAAGGAGTGGAAGAGAATGGAATGAGGTTCTCAGGCATACTGTGACTTTGCTTTCCAGAGGGAAAATGGATCAACATCTGTCTGATATGTTTGCACTAGGTATATTGTGCCTGGAAGCAGATGGCTTAGCTTACTGAATACTCTAGGCTCCTGCAGTATTGGCCAGCCAGGATTTATGTTTATAATATACTTCCAAGAAGACCATCAATTCAGTCTGTGTTGCCAAATAAGTTGCTAATTTGCGTGGCCGATCTAGTACATAGTGTCATTATGGGACTCCCTCAACTGTAAACTGCAGGCATATTATGCTGATTTTCTGGACTTGCACTGTCGAGAAGAAACATGGGCATTATGTGCCTTTTGTTTTCTTGTATAAAGTGACATTCAGACTTGAGCAATGGCTTGGCCCCTCTTAGCTGGGATGTATGTATTCAAAGGCTTGGTCCCTGTTAAGAGTAAAGTCTGTTCCTCATGTGCTTGCTTTCTGTTGCTGTAGCCTACTGTAAATTTCTACTGTGACTCTGAAAGACTGTTCACTTGATCTTTTTATACTACTGCTTCTTATAATGTGAAAATGTTTTGTAATAAAGAATAATTCTATTAATGAAGCAGTTCACACTTTACCACCTAGACAAGTGACTTCCTGAATAAGGTTTTGGCAGAAGAAATCAATCTCCATATGCCTGCGGCTCCTCTGGGACCCAAATCTGAGCATCATTAGTTAGCAGAAACCTCTTGACTGTTCTTAATGATAATGGCATACATACATCTGAATGATCACCACGAGCAAGAGAAACACACATCCCCGTAGGACCAAGTCTGGATACATAATAGCTCCGAAGAATATTGGGCACACTCCATTTCTCACCTCTCTCTCCCCACTCAGTGCTTATACAAACTCCTATTAGTGTCAACAACATTCTGACCTGCATGGGTCCCCCTAGGGTTTTATGCTGCTTAACCTCACGTGTATATCAGCTTGTGTCCTTCAAGATTATGCAGTTACACGTACACTTGCAGCATAGTTCATGATTTCCTGTCTTTGGGAACTAGCTTGAAAAGCCATTTTGCTTCTAAAGCTGAACAAAATAAAGAACCGTCTCTTCTTTCTCATTAAAATACAAAGAACGTTTGCATACGTGTATGGGCATAGGAGCAACGTTACAAGTATGAGTGTAGGACTTTAGGGTGGCTGAGTTAACTGCTACTGGAAGAAGTAGTCTCAGTTTCAGTAAATGTCTTCTGAGTGGACAGGTACTTCTGTGCCAGAAATGCCTTCTCTGCAGGGTCCCAGAGAAAGAGAGCTGAGGAAATAGCAGTTGCCCCGGAATGTGGCTGTTGGCATCATGAGGCCAAGGGTGGGAGCTCAGAGCACTGTCCCTCTCTGAATCCAATGTCTGCTTCCTCTGCGAGGGTCACCGCTGAGTTCTCCCTGCTCTGCACTGACGTGGGTCGATGACATACTCAGTGTGGTGGAATCCGAGGTTCTCAAAATGTTTTCCATGGCCATTGAACCAGCTAGAGTATCTGTGACAAACCAGATTTCTCTCGACCTGGATCATATGACTCGGAATATCTATGGGTAGGGCCTGGGAACTTCATTTCAAAGAAGCTGTTGTTGTTGTTTGGTACACAAATATTGGGAGCCATTGGCCTCTGAGTGTACTTAATGGAGAAAAGTTAATGTTTCCTTTATTTTTTAAATGTTTGTTTATTTTTGAGAGAGAGAGAGAGAGGCAGAGTGCAAGCAGGGGAGGGGCAGAGGGAGAGGGAGACACCAAATCTGAAGCAGGCTCCAGGCTCTAAGCTGTCAGCACAGAGCCCATTGTGGGGTTCAAACTCACGAATGGTGAGATCATGACCTGAGCTCAAGTTGAACATTTAACCAAATGAGCCATCAAAGCTGAGCCCCTAATGTTTACTTTATTTTTATTATTTTGACTCCCACTGTGTACAGTTAATCAGATACAACTAAAATTTTTCTCTTTTGTGTGTAGCGGTATGTAAACATTTCACAAATAGTAAGTTTTCCAAGATGTCCTTAACCATGTTATTTTCCTCTGCACTTGCTTCTAAGTTTGGTCATGCTTCTCCACCTTTTCGTAGCACTCCTCAACCTTTAACATCCAGTACTGTTACTTGTTTTGCTATCAGCCCCTCAGCTGCTGTCAGGTAGGTCACCCAGGCTTCTAAATGATGTGGTATTTCTGCTACTGTTGCCTGAGAATTAACTGGGAATTAGTTTGGCTGCCCCTTCCAGTCTGGGCAACTTCTTGGCACTGCCCAGGATTACCTGTGTCAAGTCTATGATCCTTAATGAAACTGCTGTACTGGATTAAGGATTTGGAGAATGTGGCATAAGAAAGATAGCCATAAATGATTTCAGAGGTGGGGTCTATTCCCTTGAATCTGGACAGGCTTTGTACTCCTCTCTAGGATGCCACTTGACAAGGCATTCTGTCAAGCTGCGGAGCCTAAGAGTAAAGCCACCACGGGCTTCCAGCTCCGCTCAGTCTCAGCTGAAGTCACAGAAGGACCCAGTCCAGGCCTCATAAAGCAGATAAACTGCTTGGCCAAGTCCTTCCTGAATTCTTAACCCACAAAATCATGAGAGATGATAAAAGGGTTATTATTTTATTTTTATTTTTTTATTTATTGTTTTTTTTAAAGCGTTATTATTTGGAAGCCACAAAATTTTGTGGAAGCTTGTTATATGGAAATAGATAATTAAATGTGTGTGGGTGTTGAGGTGGGTAATCCTGTTCCTATACTAACTTATTCTTAACATGGGGTTGTTGGTTTTATACCTGGAGGGAGTAAATGAGAAAACCTGCAGCAATATTGGTAACAATAACTCAATTCAGTAAAATGCCTACACAATACTCACCAGAACATAAATTATGTACCAACTAAGGAAAACATATGCTTTACCTAATAAACTCAGAACAATTTAAGGATTTATAAAACAGTGTACTTCCCAATATTTAGGAGGGAAATGGATGTAAATTGAGCTAAGAAATTAAACCAGCTGCTTAAATGTTCACCATAATGTGCATTAGTAACGTGTTCCTACATAAACTAGATCCCATCAACCAGTGTCTTTCAAGCTTCTTTGATTGTAATTCACAGTAAAAAGCATCCTACTTGGACCTTGGACCTGTGTAACCTCAGGAGCAAACTTCATGAGACACTGCTTACCCTTATTACATATAATGCACTCTAATATATTCTTTTTTTTTTCTTAAAATGCTGGCCAAACATACTATATAAATTTCAGGACCCATTGCTAGGTTGCACACTGCAGTATGAACAACAGTGACCTAGATGTGATCTTCATGGGACCAGGGATTATAGGCTTTTTACCACTATGTACACAGGTGCTTAGAAATTTCTGTTGTATAGAAGGTACTTAATCATCGAATGAATGAATGAACTTCATGACTGTAGTTCCAATTTATTAAAATGGGTAAGATATTAATCACAAGTCAGGAAACCCAGAGTCAATTCTTGAATCACTGTATATCTTTGAGAAGTACCTTCCATATTTTCTCACCTATGAAATGGAATTTGTAAATTCTAGTACTCATGGGATAAAATGAAACCACAAATAAAACTACTTTGAATAAAAGATAATGAATTACAAATAACAGATTAATGTATTACTTATGCACTTTGAAATGCCTAGGGTTATCACATGAATACTTCTTCACCTTATTATTTAAATACCACTTTGTTAACATGGATTAGAGAAAAACTTTAAAAAATGAGGTCTTTTTAAAGAAAAAAAATTTTCACTTAAAATTTCATTGAGTAACAAAATAGTTCTAAAATGTTGGGCTGGGTAGATGCCTGCTTCAAAGTATTTAATTGGGTCACTTGCAGATCAGCATTCTCAGTGAAAGCTTAAAATACATTGTTTTTGTGTAAGTAAATATTTCTGAAATTCTGAAGGGAGACTTGTTTGGGTAAAGTGCCCTGTTATTCCTTCAGGGATTTATTAATTCCTCATATGTATATTAGGAAATGCTGCCATTTTGAAATTACTGAGGTTTATATGTATAAATGTCTGTGGAAGACTTAGGGGCTTTGTTAGATTGTTTGAATAACAACAAGGAAATCTGAGCTCTGAGAGCAGGATGACTTTTGCTCAGAGGTCAGTCTTGCTGCACAGCCGTGGGTAACTTTCCTCTTGTGAGCCCTGTAAGTCTACCACGTACCTAACTTCCTGGGAACTTCCCCAGCTCGCACCTTGACTGAAGTGGCAAAATATAGTCATTGGATGCACTGCCTTTAAAATCAGACAAACCCACTCTAAATTTTGGTTCTGCCCCTTTCAATATGTGGGACCCTGGGCAGTTTTCTTGATGTCAGGGAATTGCATGCATTAAATAAGATACAGCATGCGTGCACATGTGTATCAATTTTTAGCACAATGCCCAGCAGATGGAAATGAATAAATGATAGTTCTGTTGGCTGTTTTTATCATTGTTGTGTTTATTTGCTACTGCCAGTTCTTTCTTGTCTGGCCTAGCTAGCTACGACAGTTGGGCTCTACAAAGGAGATGTGCCTGCTCAAGAAATAAGCAGGCTTCTCTGAGGTCCAAGGAAAATACTTTCACAAGTTTTACCATGTCCCAGCACTCAACCATTGTGACACCTGGAAATTGAGCTGAAAAGACAAGACCAACCCTGTCTCCACCGAGCGGCATATCCAGAGCATCCTTGAACGTGTGCTATCAGCCAGAAGCCTTCGTTTTGTTTGCTGGGGGAAGGGCAGCCCTGCAAAATGTTATACTTTGCTGCAGAAACTGGGGCACTAATGTGATTGCTCACTCTGTGATGCTGAGCTATTCTGAAGCATCCTTTCTGATCGACTCGAGGCAAAATGTTGAGGCAGTCATTTGTCTCTGTCACTCCAGTCTTCCTTCCCTCTCCTGTGGCTTCTTCCTCCGCACCCCCCCTCCCCCATCCTTCTGTCAGTGAATTTCTCCTGCTTCAAACCACAGATAAGCTGAAAATGGCTTAAAAGGTTGTCCCCTTTAGTTACACTGCGCCTGAGAATTAAATGAGCGGCTCTCTAAGGGTGGTGTTTCAGATATTCGCAGGCCAGTCGGAGACGGAGTGGTGGCCTGGGCCATTCCTCCCCTCCCCTCAGCTGGTGTGCGGCTGAAAAGCACTGGGTCATTGAAGTATGAGAAAGAGACGTTCCAGCTTTTTTCAAGGTGTGTTCCATGGATATTAGCTGGTTTAACTGTGGTTGGATAATTTGAAGAAACTGTACATAACCAAGTTAAACAGACTGCCTTGCTCTAGGGATTCTTAAAACTAACATGCTCATGGTAAAGGCAGTGCTTTGAACTTCCTAGGGGGGATTTAGTATGAACCATTTTCCATCTTTTTTGGTTATCTTCCCTTCTTAATTTTTCATGAAGCACTTTTATCAGCTGTGTGACATAGGACATACTTCGCAGAGCACCAATCTGGGCCAGTGAGGTAAGTCAAGTCACAAATAGTAACATGATGTGTTCAGCGTTACCTGTTGAACTGACTTGCAGAGTTGGGACTAGGAAGTAGGTGCTCTGACTCCACAACATGGCCAAAAATCCTAAGTGCGGGGATGCCTCTGTGGCTCAGCTGGTTAAGCATCTGACTTCGGCTCAGGTCATGATCTCACAGTTTGTGAGTTGGAGCCCTGCATTGGGTTCTGTGCTGACAGCTCAGAGCCTGGAGCCTGCTTTGGATTCTGTGTCTCCTTCTCTCTCTGCCCTTCCCCTGCTCACTTGCTCTCTCTCTCAAAAATAAATAAATGTTAACAAAAATCCTAAGTGCGGTTATGGATTTAATGTCTGTGTTCCCTGATAGACTGTATGTGCAATCAAAACAAGAGCCTTGACTTTCACTTACCTCTGTATCCCTAGCACCTAGCACACAGTACCTGTCACACTGTGGTTGAACCAGCACTTATTAAGTAAATTGAGATTGTTCATGGGGGATGGACATGGGTTATCCTTGCCTATCCATGTCCATTGCTTACCCTCTCAGCCTGCTCCCTACTACAGTGCTATTCATGGAAGGGTCACTGCCAAGTTCCATACTTACACTGAGAATATGTGGTCCCCGTTCCACTGACACTGAACCTGTTGAGGTGCAGTCTGTGTGTGACCACATTCTTTTGTGGTTGAAACAGGATGATGTGCACCTTGGGTGCAAACAAACAGCCCAGGACCACAAAGCCACTCAGGCTAACGGAGATGCACATGGTGGTTGTCTGCACCTACAAGAAAAGGTTGCCTGGTTAAATGTCTGGCTGTAAATGCAACCACGTCCCCTACTAAAAAGAACACTGAGCAAAGACCAAACTAAAAAAACCCAAATCATCCACAGTTCTGGTTTTAGTATAATCAAACCAATAGAATGATTAAATGGGATTCTCTGAGCTTCGGATGTTCATGGAAACATTGCTTAAGGTCTGTGAGCAAACACACTTGTGTTAGGTGCTCCTGAATGCTTGCCAAGATTTTACATGGATTTTTTTTTGTTTTGTTTGTTTTCTTCTTTATATTTGTAGAAAGACATTTCTGCAGAGCCACCTAAGTCAGAATCTTAAATAGTAAAGTATCAACATTCACTGATGAAGTGACCAGATTGCTGATGGCTTCAGTCCTTCAACTTGGCTTGTTTAAGGTTTATTGTGTCATGAACAAATCTGGGGGCCTTTTACATTTCTCCATCCTTTTTTCCCTGGAAGTTTTGCCCAGCAGCTATTGGTTCCCCCACTCAAAATTGTGAGACCCAGTCCACTATCTTGTGGGGGTACCTGTAAGTTACTTCATTGGCAACCCTCTGGGATTTTGATACACCAGGTACTCATTGTTCGTTCATTTTGTTCTCTAGGCTTCCGCTGCCTTAACTTGGTGGAGAACGTGCCCCTGCTTACTCTACGCCTCCCATGAAAGTACCCCTCAGAGCCAGATTTTATCCTGTCTCCTTTTCATTCTTTTGCTTTCACTCTTCATCACTGATCTCATCATCTGTTCTAACTTCAGCTCCCACAGATTTTTCTGGAAAATCCTAAATTAGCTTCTACATATGTTATTGCTTTCAGTACTAAAAAATGGAAATTAATTATTCCTTCTATCAGTTTCTACTCAGAGTAGCTATGGTAAATCCTAGGGTAATTTTAGATTTCTTTGTCCTTTTGCTCCAGGCAGTGCTATTACCAGATAGCATAATCTCTCATGCCCTCCAGTGTCTGACCTTCTTCTCTAATCAAAAAAAGGGGAAGACAGAACAATTAACTGGAGAAGCCACATAACTTTAGAAGGCTGTGTTCTGTGTTTGCAAAAAAATAAATAAAAAAATGAAAAGAAAAAGTTACACCTGTAGCATTATTCTTCAGACTCTGGGTTTACTTTGTGTGCCGAAAGCACAATCTATCCTATTTTAAAGCTCCTGCCCCTTTATCTGCTCCAGTGCCCTCCACCTTGACCCCACACTGCAGGCTCCTTTCTCTTTTGCCAACTACTCAGAAAAGAGTCCACTTCTAATTCTGTAATGTAAAAGCCCTGATAAATCATCACTGTGTTATTTATAGCAAGTCTCATTTCTGGCATAATTTTTGTATGGATGTTTAATATCAGAACTGAACTCTTCCTTTAAAACTATACTCTTCCATCTTCACTTTGGACTGGGGAACCAATATGACAGGTGCCAGATACTAGGGTGAGGTAGGACACGTTCAAATGCACCGTCGTTCAAAGAAATCTTTTCTAATAATATTCGAGAACATTGAAGCTTCTCATACACTTCCAGCCATTAAAAAGGGAGGAGAGGCTTTTATGTGGGGGACATCTTGAAAAAGAAAGCTGTGCTGTGAGTTCTAGACCTTCCCCCACCTCAAGGAAGGTTGTGCTTTTCTCCTCACTGAGGGCCTGGAGAGGAGTGCTTCAATGTGGCTATTCACAGAAGGTTTGAGGGTTTCCTGCAGGAGGAAGATGCCCTGTCTTGGAAGTCTCAAAGGTGAGAAAAGGTTAATTAGTTTCATGGCAGAGCACAGAGACTTGCTACTGTATTGACAGTCCTTTGCTGTAAGAATTTACCAAGCAAAGGATATGTGAGTGCCAAGCATGGACCAGATGGCCCACATGGGTAGTCCTCGTGTTCATGTGGAGCAGCCTGAGTCCTTCCTAGAAAAAGGCTTGTGGCCGGTTATAGTTGGGTGCCCTGGGACTGAGCACAGAGCCACAAGGGACAAGTCAGAATAGGACAGGCCAGCCAACTCACTCAAGGACTAGCAGGACAAAAAACAGCTGGGTATTTCTGAAGATCGCATTTAATCATCTCCCAGGTATCCCAAGGATGTGTCTTTAACACACCCTGCGGAAATCCTAAAACCATCCAGTTATATAAGAAGTGTCCTGATTCTTCCTTATTACTTTCTGACCAGGAATGAGAGGGAAACAGCTACTGGTGAAATGGGGAATGTGAATAAGAAGACAAGAAAAGTCAAGTGCTGCAGGCTCTCTGCCCCAAGCAGGCCAGACTTCAGGAGAACGTGAGATGTAATGTTAAGTCAAGGTATGGTTTTGATAATTATACAGGACTAGGCATTTACATTTTAATTTCCTAATAGAGGCTATTTTCCATTGAAATGATTGTAGGACCATATGTTACCTAAGAGCATACACATTGATAGGCCAACCAAGGTCATGAACATTTTCATTCATTGCTCCATCCCCAGCACCAGAATGGAGCCTCACATATGATGAATACTCAGTATTTGAACATATTCATTGGGATTTCCATGCAGGGGTGGGCGATTATTACTCTCACTAAATACTAACGGGGCAATGGGGACCAGAACTGAAGATGTATTTTGATTATTGTTTAGGTAGCATATTATTTAATATATTTGTTTTAATTTGAAATCTTTTAGCTTTTTATAAAGCTGAAGTAGTAGCCTCATAAATTCAATTGTCCAGTTCCTTTAAGAAGTCACACTACTAATGGGGCTTCTGAGTGGCTCAGTCAGTTAAGTGTCCAATTTTGGCTCAGGTCATGATATCAAGGTTCATGAGTTCGAGCCCCACCTTGCTCTTTGCTGACAGCTCAGAGCCTGGAGCCTGCTTTGGATTCTGTGTCTCCCTCTCTCTCTCAGCCCCTTCCCCACTCCTACTCTGTCTCTCCCTCTCAAAAAGAAATAAACATGAAAAAAATTTAAGAAGTTATACTACTAAAGGCCTGTATTTATCATTCTTTGTTCTGACTTTTTGGACACTATTAGTCCATGTTGCTCTGTGTTCATCTTCCTTAAACTTTTAGCAACACTAGACATGGTTAATTACTTCCTACTTTTTGGCTTCCTAGGTACCCTTCCCTCACTGAAAGTTCCTTGTCTTAGATTTTGTTGTTGTTGTTGTTGTTGTTGGCTTTTTTGCTTCTACTTGAATTTTAAGTGTTAGAGTGTCTCAGACCTCAGTTTGGATTCACTTTACTTTATCTCATTAGGTTCCATGGCTTAAGTACCTTCTATGTTGATGTCGTTCAAGTATTTATTACTAGTTCCAGCCTATCTGCTGGGCTTCTGGCTATATATTCAACTGCTGTCTTGGCACATTGTATTGGATGTGTAGTAGGCACAGCAGGATTAATATGTAAAACTTGATGCCCTCCCTCAGGTACTTGAGTACATGACATAAAATCCCACCCAGCTGTAGAAGCCAAAAACTTGGGAGTCATCCTTGATTTTTGCCTTTTTATTACACCCACATATCCAGTCCAAAAGCTAGTTCTATTTATTCTTTTAGAAGATAACTTTCTATGGTCTCTTGTGCTTCTGGCATGTCTTTGAAGCACAGGCACTGACTGCCTTTGCTCAGGACTTTCTTTCCAGGAATGTTTGTGTGGTAAAGAAAATTAGAATATGGAGATAGTGCCTACTTTCGGAGCAAGGAGCCAGCATATCATCCATTACAAAAGGTTCTGGCTCCCTAACCTCACACTGCCTCCCCTTTAACACTGCCACTGGCCATGCTGCGGTGACATGGCCCACTTAGCCTCGCCCAGGGGAAGTGGAGTTCAGGGAACCAGAGCCAGTGCTTACCTTCTGGCTTCCACTCTTGTTTTGAGTCATAAACTTTTTTGGGAGCATCAACAAAGCTGTGGCAAGCTAATATGTTACCTTATAAGTAGAGTCAAATCTCAGGTGCTACAGTCTTTTACAGTTTTGGCAATGGGATCAGAATGGCTTTCTCACAGAGGAAGTGTGAGGGCTTTGTGAGCTGAATAACAAGATTTGAGAGAAGCCCATGGGATTCAGTAGCAAGAATGTTGGCCAAATTCTATGGCCAGCCAGCAATAAACAGTTATTCCTTAGTAATGAATGATGTGGATTTGGGGTGGGGGTTACAGGCTGAGGAACGGGAAATCGGTTCAGATAGGGCTGCTGGACCAGTGCTGTGGTTGTTGCTAACTCCTCTAGGGAGGGGGGTGGATTTCCTCCCGATCTGGTTTAGGACCTGGATGGACAGAAACTTCAACTTCTCTTCACATACAAGTTGCAGAGACAGGCACCATACTGAACACAAAAGGAGGGGCCTTCAGGAAAGGCAGGTGTCAGGTGAATCACCTGCACGGTGGCTGATTCTCCTGGGAGCTGAGGGGACAGGGTGTGTGAATGCTTGCTCTGGAAGAACAACACAGCTGGCCCCTTTCAGGGCTCATCCCTTGCTGTGGTCTCTCATGACAGACTTAGATCCATTCCAAGAGGACAAAGTTCCCTCAGTTTTTTGCAGCACAACCTGGTGGCAAAAAAGAAGCATTGGTTCTTTCTTCAGGATTTCCCTGAGATAGGAAAATGCTCTGGAAAACCATAGATGAAGCCCTGACTAGTATTTGGGCTCTTACTGACTTGGATTGAGTGTAAAATGCTGACAAGTGGCTGTACTAAAGAATGAGAAACCGACTTAAAGAAATCTAGATAAATTCTTGCAGTGGCTGCAGTATGGGAAAACTCCCTTACTCATTATGTGAAAACCAGGCAAGCCTCTAAGAGAGGTTATCATCATGAGACAGCAAATGCCCTGGATTAAGATGGACTTTAAAAAACAGCCACGGCTGTGTGCATCAAGGCTGATTAGCTAAAGTACACAAACCATGTGCCCCAGGCAGAAAGCTGTCTGGCTCTGGCTTCAAGTCTGGGGTCTCTGAAGTTGAAATGAAGTGATGGTAATGACGATCTTGCCATCCCCTTTGGGTCTGGGGGCTTAGAAACATTGGACCTTTGTTAGATTGAGCTGAAAGTAGCTGCTTGCAGCTTTAAACTAAACTAAATGTGTCTTTAAACTAAAAGCAAATGTGTCTTACTTACAGGCATGGACTTACAGTCTCCCTCTGTGCTCATTCCTCCCTTACCCTCCACCCTGATTTTAGCTCCTTTAAGGAGAATGGTACTTAAGATAGGACCAAAATCTCTCCATCCCCAAACATGGCTGAAGTCACTTAGACACCAGACCCGGTATGCAGGGAAACTTAAAAGAGGGAAAAACTCAAAATTTTATGCTTTATTGATTATAGACAACCATCTCACCATCCTACCCAGACCTGATAGGGGAAAGGCAGGGTTTGGACTATGACTAGTCAAGGGAAGCATTTGCTTGAGATGCAATTTTAAGGGAGAATCAAAAACTCAGTGATTAAGGCAACTCATTTTATTGTAATATATTTTAAAAATAAAAATGAATACTAAAAACCTATGATGAACACACTGGCAACATTTTAAATAAGGATTGGATTGCTAACAGCGCTGTGCTATGACATATTCAGTTTTAAGGCAAATACCCATCCTATATTGAAGACTGCTTATGCACGGGTCAGCTAGCCCACTTTGCATTGTCTAGTGAAAACTGGGGCTTCAAGCACCTACATAAATGCTGACTCTCTGGCTATACTGATAGCTATGAGTAATAAAGTCCTTTGTCTCTGAATCAGGAGTCTCGTGTCTTTTGCCAGCATCCCTGAAAACGTGGCAGTTTCTTGTTAGATTGTAAGATGGGTAAAAAAAACCTTCAATGGTTCTTGACAGGTTCTGTCTCCATTGTTAATATTCTACCATCTGATTGGAACATCTATGACAGCCACCTAACTGGTCTTTTCTCTTCTGCCTTTGCCTTTAAGTCAATGTCTTTAGCAGTTTAATGTCTTTCACTATAATGTGAGATCATAAAAGAGGAAACCATTAAATTCTTCTGCTTAAAATATTTCATTCACTTCTTTTTCCATATAGACTGAAATCTACAATTTTGCTATGGCCTATAAAGTCCTACATGATCTAGCTTTCTTGCCCACCTTGCATATAAAATCACTCTTCCATCTGCTCATTAAACTATAGCTGTATATACCTCTCTTTTCTAAGGCGTTTTTTTTTTTTTTTTTTTTTTTTTTTTTTTTTTTTTTTTTTTTTTTTTTTTTTTTTTTTTTTTTTTTTTTTTTTTTTTTGCCTAGGGGTGTTCATACTTGCTGTTTCTTTTGACTAGTTCATAGAATTCCCATGGCTAACTCCTTCCCACCCTTTGGTGGAGTATTATGAAACAGACACCAGTAGGAGTGGCAAACTTTTTTGAAAGAATTTAAGATTTGATTTTTTTTTAATCTTCAAAAGAGTCAACATGGGCAAATCAGAATTTCTTTGTAAGTACTTACACTTTGTCACAATTCTAGAGTGACCTCCAAAGTCTGCCCACTGTGGGTAAAGTGCTTCCCCTGTATCACGCCCTATAAAATCCGTCTTCTTGATACTCAGTATTCTCCTCTACCTAGCAACATCTCTACCATGTAGGAGCTTGACAGAAACCCAGAATCTTGGGCCCCCTCTTTTCTTACTGGATCAGAATCTTATTTTAGCAAGGTGCCCAGATGAGCTGTATTCACACTGAAGTTTGAGAAAGCACTGCATTGACATCACCCAATTTTCCTCACATCACAGCAATTAAACCACTCCATGAATTACCCTGCATTTTCATCCGTTCATTATTTACTCTCCATCCTTATCCTCCCCTCACTTGCACTAGATCGTAAGTTATAAAAGGGGAGAGATGTGTCCATTTTGATAGCTTTATCTCTAAGGCCAAAATAAGTGCTCAGATATTTTTGGAAGACATGAATGAACAAAACATTCAGTATTTACTATTAATTCCTTTATAGATAACTGTATATCCAAACATGACCTAGTCTTTACTTATACCCTGTAAGCTCTGATTGGATTCCTGATGACTTAATGTTTGAGTCTTACCCTATCTTGTGATACAGAAGGAGATGGCCTGGAAATTTCTCAAAGATCCTTTTAATTTTTGAATTCTTACCCAAGTTCTTGCTTATTGGGTCTTGGATGCTTATAATAGCTTCAATTAGTTTTTCTTGTTCTAGGCTCCATTCTTTCAAACTCATTATCCATATTAAAAAGAAAGAAGTCTGTAGTGTAATATGAAAGGTATTGATTTGCATCTGAAAAACTTGTCCTACTGTTTCTTAACTGTGTCATCTGGGAAGTTAATTATCCTCCAAGTTTGTTTACTCATCTTTCCAATGGATAATAACATTTGCCTTTCAGGGTGCTAATGAGGATAAGTGAACTCACAGTAGGCAAAGCATCTAGAATAAGTTTTAGAGTTGATCTGTAAGAGTTGATTCCTTTATTTCCCTCTTACCTTTCATCGCTTTTTGCCTAAGCAAACAATCAACCAAAAGAAAATAAATATTTAGAAATAGCAAGTTCTCAAAGCCCTTATTCATTGTTTAAATGACTTATTCAAATTCATTATTTAAATTAATTCCTCTGCCTGCTAAAAGTTGACCACATGGCCAATTCCCATTAGTTTCTCACTAGACTCCTCCCTCCAACCCATTTTCTACTTGAGTAAGTAAGACCTATGTTACCCTTTTCTGCTTGGTTCATTTCCTTGCCTCAAGAATATTCCCTACATGTCCTACATTCTCTAACACTGTAACTGCACTTTCCCACCAAGATACAGTGTGAAATCACATCTCTTGAAATTCCTGGAAAGACCATTCTTACTGATCCAAGGCTTCTTTCAAACCTGGAGGCATTTAAGAACTTGTATCACCAATTTAATTATAGACTATTCTGTATTTATTTTGAATTCTTTCATGCTTGTTAATTTTTTCCCACCTGGGATATAAGCTTTTTGAAGACTAGAGTAGTGCTTTATTTATTTATAACTCACAAGAGGTGGCAAAGTATTGAGTCATAAACCTTGTTGACTGTTCGATGGCCAAATTCCTACTGGCTGCCTGTGAATGGCTGGGGACTTCTCTAATGCTTCTTTCTCATTCTCTCTAAACCACCTGGTTTCCCTGTCAGATTTTACGTGTCAGTCTTTCGGAATTCTTAAAACAACAGGCTCAAATTCATATGCTTATAGGGTCATGCATATGCATAAGTGAAGGGAGCCAAGCATTAGCATTCTGGGATTGGTAGTTGTGCACTCTGTCTAGAGGCTTAAACACTCAGGTCTGGCTCAATGTTTCCTGCAGGAATTTGGGTCCACATGTTTTACTTTGTTAAGAGAAACCAAGAATCTGCATATTTCTGTAAAATTCCTCAATTTTCTAATTTTGACAAATATTACAAATAATTTCAAAACAGTGCAGACCACACTAAAGACATCTGGGAGACACCAAGAGCATATGACTCATTTAAGCAGTGGTTTTTAGCCTTAGCTGCAAATTAGTCACTTGGAGAACTTTGAAAAATCCAGATGTCCAGGCCACAGCCCAAGCCAATTAAATCAGAATCCTTGTGGCTGTGCACCATGTATCATTCTTTTTTTTCAAAGCTGCTCAATTGATTGAATGCATAGTCAAATTTGAAAACCAATGGGTTGGAGGCTCCATTCTGTCTTACCATTTATTTGTAAATTTTGGCTTGGTATTATTTGTAATGGGTATGTGAAGCCTCAGATTTTGATGCCTTAATTAGCATGGACCTGAGAAAATACTCCACAACCTCTGCCCCATTTGCCTTAAGCCATGTGGTGAAACTTCTGGTAACTTCAGTTAATTTTGTTTAATCATTTGAGCTCCTATATTGCTATCATGTTAAAGGAAAGAAGTCATTTTTTTGTCTTTTAGAAATAAATCCTAACTCATTCAATAAAATTAAACTTTTATTATACTATTCGTTTATTCTCTGTAGTATTTTCTTATTAGCTTTAGTGAGAATGAATGGTTTCAGATCATATACCCAGGGCAAAATAATATTGTAACTGGTTCACAGTCCCAATACCCTAAATCAGGTCTGCTGAGAATGCTGCCTAAGACCTTAAAGGAAATCCTTACAGATCTATAGAAGAGGATGTGCACATAAAGACAAAAGATAGAAATGGCAGCATGAAAATACATTACCTATAGTCATCCATTTTAATCCCCACACTAACAGTTCAGATTCCCCTTGGCTCATATAATATGACCTTTGATTTTGCTGATCCAGTTCTGATGATTTCTCTACTGACACATTTTCAAAAATTCTTATAGGTAGTCTAAGAATACCTGACCATGAAACCAACTTTGAACTTAAGTTCTTTATATTCCTTGCTCTTCCTTTAGCTTAGTCGGTAGTTGCAGTCACATTGTTGTGAATCATTTAAAAGATGAGATACATTAAGCTTTGCTAGTCTCTTGATGCCATATTTTAAATAGCTTTGTCTTCTTTTTGAGCTGCAATATTAAAGATTTTGGTAATATAGGAATTGCTGATAAATAGTAGATTTGGGGATTGTTACAGTCTACAGAAGCACTTTGTGAAATTATGATGTAACAAGGAAATGCCTATGAAAAACCTTAATCTATGACAACTTACGACATATGGAGAATAAAACTAATTGCCTCAAGTGAAAAAATGTTTTCTACTCCTTGGAAGATAGTAAAATCAGAAATATAAACACAAAAGTAACTGATTGATAGTTTCAATAATTTGAGAAATTATGATAGAATGATGAACTCTCTCTTTCAGAAGAGATGGTGTAAGGACACAGGTCTGAATCAAACTGACTCTGACTTTGGAGGCCTAGGTGTCAGCTTCTTAGAATCATTAGACAATAGAAGGGCACACATTGCCCAAGGAAGGAGGGACAACCCTTGTAACACCCAATCAGGAAAGGCCAGTTAACACCTTTAACATTTCTAAGGGCGGGCCTAAAGATGGAGGCTATAAGATAATCACCTATTGCTTAAGACTAGTCACCCCCTACGTGAGGGTCCTGGGCCCACTCTGTGATTGGTCAATACTCTAAATGTTGTGATTGGCTCCCACCAAAAGTATCAATGAATGCTTAAACCTGCTGTCAATGGTATCGTATAGTAATGATTGGACCCTTGTACCTGTGTCACAATTTCCTGTAACTCCCCCTTCCCAAAAAAGGCCATACCCCACCATGTTCAGGGCTCTCAGCATGAATCCACTGTGCTGGTAAAGTTTGTGAGCCTGAGTTTAGGCTTGGCCAGCCTAAACTTGTAATAAAGCCCTTTGCTTTAGCATGCGTGATTCAGTCTCCCTGGTACTCTCTGGTTTTTGGGGGCAATATTAAAAATCTGGGTATAATAATGGTAATTATATTGATGCCCAGAAATTTGAACTGTGCATTACTAAAGACTTTATGAATACTAACTTAATTAGGTTACTCAGATATATGCAGTAATATTTTTAACTAGTTCAAGAATTATATATATATATATTAGTATATATAATATACTACATATATAATCTCATATATGTATACACAAGAACTAAAGTTGTAGAATATGTATAATAAATTTATATTACATTTTAATCTGTTTTAGAGACATAATGATGCTTATTTGAAGCTTGAGTGAAAGTGTTTAGATGTGATACTGGCTTAATGTTGCAAGTCTGTTTTCATTTACAGATTAATCTGTGGCAGTCAGGTAATCTGTGTCTTATTTGAATTATTCTCACTAGGTTCTCAGTGGTTTAACTCTTGCCTTGTTGTAAATCACTTTCTGAACTTAATTAAAAGTTTTAGAAGTGTGTGTGTATGTGTGTGTGTGTGTGTGTTGCATCCTTTCTCCTACTAGATTTTAAATTGCTTGAATGACCATGTCATTTATATTTATCTTCCTTTCTGTGCCTAGCGCAATGCTTTGCACATAGTACTCACTAATTAAATGCTTTTAAAACATACTGAATGAGTTCCCATATATAATATGGTGGTTTATCACAGCATTTACAATTACCTACCTAATTACTAAGATGAAATAAGTCTATTTTAAATCCTACATAACAGAATATTGGCAGGATAAGGAAACAGTGAAAAGAAGAAACCATTGAAAGACTTACTCTGTAATCACTTGATGTCACATAAAATATAGGGAGGAAGGCCAGCCAGATGATGCATGTGGTATACATGGTAAAACCAATGAACTTGGCTTCGTTGAAGTTTTCTGGGCACTTCCGAGTTTTGAAGGCATACACAGTGCATAAGATGACCAGGACCACATCGTAGGTGAGTGAGATCAACATGCTGGAATCTCTGACGTTGCATTTTAAGATGACTGTCTCCCGCTTCTCTGGAAGGGTGTACCTTCTGGTGCCCGGAGCCTCCAGGATCAGCCACACAGACACCACCACAATTTGCACCAGTATCAGACCCAGGCAGATGAAAACCTGAGAACTCGGGCTGATGAACTTTGGCCTCTGAGCTCCATTCTTTACCCCATCAAAAATGCGGGCGATGCAGTTTGTCTTGGTTAGGAGGGCTGAGTAACAGACAGCAAAGGAGGTGCCCAGCCCTAGTCGACGCAATGCACAGATGACTGGTGATGGCTTGGCGATGAAGAAGAATGTCATGCAATATGACAGACCAACCCCAAACAACAAGATGTAGCAGAGCTCCCGGCCTGATGCTTTGACCAAGGGTGTGTTGTTGTGCTTGATGAAAACAGTCACAACTACGCAAGTACACATGAAGCCCAGGCAGGCGATGGTTACGGGACCAATGGCCCAGGCATCTTCCCACCTGATGTAGTCCTCCGGAAGATTAAAGCAGGCAGACAGGTCCGCAGTGGGCCACTGCCCCAGGCCACAATCCATGCAGGTAAACTCGTCAACCAGGTATTCGTAGGGCTCACAGGGGATACAGATCCAGCAGCAGACATCCCCTGGTTGCATGTTCTTCATTTCATTGGGGGCACAGGGGTCACTGCACTGGGAAGTAGGGACTGAGTTCCGGGACCAGTGGATAGAGTCAACATCCAGTGATAAGGTTTCTGCCCAGTGACCAACCTTCAAGTAGGAATACTTGCCACCCACGTACTGGAAATTGAACACGTTGTATCGCCCCATTCCATCTCCAAAAGTGTCAAACTTGACAATGCTATCCTCACCTTTGTTTGGGTTGAATGGAGCTGTGCCATATAAAGTGAAAGAAAAAAAAAAGAACACTGTTTAGGTATTTTAGGTGTGATCGATTACTTCATGTTACAATTAGCAAAACTGAAATAACAGAAAATAGGGATTCTGAGGCTGAAATAATTTGCTACCATTGCATCTACACATTAAAAGCTGCTAGAGGACTCATGTATTCATAAATTCATCCACTTAACATTTCCAAACACCTCCTGTGTGCCAAGTGCCAGGGATTAATCATGAGCATAATACAGAACCTGCTTTCAAAGGAGCTTATTATGTAACAGGAGAACTGGCACACGCGTAGTCATATTCTATGTGCTGTGCAAATACTCACTTCTTCAAAGGTTTCACATTAGGAATTGGGTAAAGCCTTGTGTCTTATCCTTATTGCTTATTCATGGTGTATAGACCCCAAAGTGTTACATATTTTCATGACAATATAAAATTAATAGGAAGAATTTTTCTCCAAAACGAAGAAAAAGTTGTTCATCACAAATTTGTGATATGTTTCTTTTTAAAACCACTTTTGTAAACTGAAGTATAATTGACTTGCAATGTTGCCTTAGTTTCAGGTGAACAATATATGATTCAAAATTCTATACACTACTCCGTGCTCACTGTGATAAGTGTTACTACAATATTATTGACCCTATTCCCTCTGTTTACCTTATAGCTCCATGAATTATTTATTTGATAACTGGAAGCTGTACCTCTTAATCCCATTTTGTACCTTTAATTCTCACACCCTTACTCACCGCCCCTCTCCAACCACTAGTTCTCTGTATTGAAGAGTCTGGTTTTTGTTTGTTTTGTTTTTAAGATTCCACATATAAGTGAAATCATATGGTATTTGTATTTCTCTGTCTGATTTATTTCACTTGGTAGGATATCTTCAAGGTCCATCCATGTCACAAATGGCAAAATCTCACTTTTTTAATTGCTGAGTGATATTCCATTGTATATATAAATGCCAAATCTTCTTTATCCATTCATATATCAATGGACACTTCCATATCTTGGCTATTGTAAATAATGCTGCAATAAACAGAGGGGTTCATATATCTTTTTGAATTAGTGTTTTTATTTTATTTGGGCAAATACCCAAGTAGTGGAATTACTAGATCATATGGTGTTTCTAGTTGTAATTTTTTGAGGATCCTCTATAATGTTTTCCATGGTGGCTGCATACAGTATGCTTTTAAAAAGTTCATATGATTCAGAAGGAAAAAAATGGAAACCAACCCATAATCCTTTAACCCTAATGTTTTTGTATTTTGGGGCATATTCATGCTATATATAGTATGCTTTCATTCATGTAAACATGTGGCCTGGATACCTTAAAGACGCCAGCAGTACATAGAAGCTAGGTGATAGTGCTTTCAAGTTTATTCCTAACTGTACAATGTTAGTAACCCTCAGCCCAATGACCTACCCTCAAACCTCTTTCTTACAGCTTTCTGCAAGTATTCAAGAACTGCAGATCTGCAGGTATCTGTGTTTCCTCTCTTCTGGCTACTTGTTCATCATGTTTCTCTTGCCAATGTCTCCTGCCACTCCGATCAGCCATTTTTATGCTACCTGCTTTGGTCTACTGCGTGCTTACTATTTCACACTGTTGGCCTTTATTCTTTCACTGGATATAGAAGAAGAATATTGCTGATACTTACTGATGTATAGACAAAGTCTACTAGTTAGGATAGGCTTGCCTGTGTTGGTAAACAGACCCCAAATTGTTCAATGGCTCAATGAGAAAATGTTCTATGAGTTCTTGAGGCTATCTAAGGTCTTGGTTGGTGGTTGTGTCTCCTCCACATGGTGATATGGGAATCCAGGTTGACTTGTACCTAGAGGCTGTGTCTCCTCCTCATCAGTATCCATCCAGTGGAAGGAGAGAATGTGAAGTAGGCATACCTGCTTCTTTTTCTTTTTAATATTTATCTTTGAGAGGGGAGTTGGGGAGAGAGAATGGGAGCATACAAGCAGGGGAGGGACAGACAGGAGAGGAGAGAGAGAGAATCCCAAGTAGGCTCTGCAGTCAGTGCACAGCCCAACTCGGGGCTTGAACTCACCAACCATGAGATCATGATCTGAGCTGAAATCAAGAGTCAGACACTTAACTGACCAAGCCACCTAGATGTCCCTAACTTGCTTCTTAAAAGTGTAAACCTGGAAGTGGCACATATTTCTATTTACACTTCATTCATCAGAAATTAGTTCTAGGGCCACACCCCATGTCAAGAGGGGCTGAGAAATATAGTTTAGCTAATGTGTGCACTACAGCCCTGCCGTGGAATGAGAAAATGGAATTTGGATGGCACTGCAGTCTTGCTCCACAGGTGTCTTCTGTATTTGTAGCCTTCATCCTGAACTCCACTCCACCTTCTCTGGGACTCATGTTGTTCCAGCCAACGGGGAACATCTTACCCTTATTGGGTAAGTTGTTTTATGAAGAAGAGTCCCTCACTGAGTTACTTGCGTCCTTGGTGAAAGAAAACGTCACAATTTACCAAGTAGTCTTCTCCTGCTTAGGGCTCACAGAAGACCCTGGAGGCCAGGGTGGGAGGTTTACAGTAATGTTTCGGATCACATATAAAATCTGTTATCAAGTGTAGTCCAATATGTCAAATTTATTCCTCATTTACGATTTTTTTCTCTTAATGGTTTTGTCGTCTCACCTGCAATTCAACTTTCCTAACCTTTCCCTAGCTTCCTGCCATATTCCACAAACCTGTCACATATGGCTGTGTGGGTCTGTGCACTCGTGGAGTGGCTTCAAGCTTACGGTGAGGCAGAATGACATAGATGAGGGTATGGTTTGGGATTTACATGGTTTATGTGTGTCTCTCATTTCTGTCTTTTAATAGTTAAATGTCTTTAGCCGAATTGGCCTTTCTGACTCCATTCCTTAATCTGCAAATAGTAACTGAAAATTATAAATAAGGTAATATAGAAGTATAAAATTATTTTCCTCTGATTTTTAGCACTCGCCAGATATGAAATTGTATGATAATTAACTCCATTGTGTTTTTCTTGATCTCTTCCCACAACGGTACATTCTTTTTACTGCTGGTACAGCTTTAGACTGTGCTTTAATCTCTGTTGGGACAAGTGAAAATAGGAGTTGAAAAGCTTATTACTATATTTTTAGGAGTAAAAATCATTATTAGAATTCTTATGTTACATAAAACTAACCATGTTTAGTCTATGCTTATAAAAATTCACTAAATTTTTAGTATTTCCTTTCATGTTACAAGTAAGTAAAATGTTGAATATTTTAACACATTTTACATCAAATATAAAAACCTCACATGTGTTACTAACTTTATGACTTTCGACTACACAAAAAATCTCTACCAGTGTTCAGCTGTTATTAGATTACAAATCTGGAAAAGTTTGTAAAATGAATATGCTTGATATTCTTATTTTAAATTCTTGGTTATTTTCACAAATGTTTTTAAATTTCTTAAAAGTGATATATTTGGTAGATGATAAAACTGATGGTTTGGTGTGTTCTGAGCTGGAAAGGGTTATTGGTAAGACCATTGGCCCGTGGGCTAACAGTATAAAAACTAAAGATGTAAAACATTGCCTTTACAAGTCTTTTCTGGAAATGAGCTAATATCATCGACTGAATGCTGGGGGAGACTGTTGCCTCGCTGAGGTTAACAGAATTAATAACACATCTGAGGTTCTTGCCTTTGATGTAAAATGTGTTAAAATATTCAACATTTTATTTATTGGTAACATATGAAAGGAGTCTTTAAAATTTTTGAAGATTTGTAAGCATCAAATAAACAAGCGGAGTTTAAGGTTAACCTAATAATTCTGGTAGCGATTCCGGCTCCTGGGGCTATAGTAATCACATTTCCATTCTCATGTTTTTTCTTAATTGTTTGAAAATGTTGGCCATTAATACATTTTTAAAAGATTATAAATAAGTACTTTAGCTCTTACTTTTACAGAATTTGCTGTTCTTTTTCATGAGGCTCTTTTAAAGCAGAGGGACAGAATGTATTTAGACTTTGAATAGCTTTTTCCTTTCTACCTTTTTATTTGGAAAGCTTTTAAACCTAGAGAAATGTGGAAAGGAAAGTAAAATAAACACCACAGCATTGGGATCACCTAGAATTAACTAATTGTTTATATTATGTCATGTTTGTTTTATCTGTATTTCTTTTTTTTGCTAAAATAAAATTAATAAAAGTAATTTTGCTATTAAATTATTTAAAAATGAAATATCTATGCTGAAGTATCTGTAAAGCATGGATTGGCAAACTGTAACCCATGGGCTAAATTCTGCCTCTTACTTATTTTATGAATAACGATTTCTAAGAACAGCCATGCTCATTTGTTAACATATTATCTGTGGCTCCTTTCCCACTACAACAGTAGTGATGAATAGATGAACTATAGATTGTGTGACCCCAAATATTTACTCTATGATACATTACATAAAAGCCACATAAACTGTTATCCCATAAAAAGCTTGGATTAAAATATGTAGAGCAATAGGAAACCACACACATAAATTTGGAGCACACAGTTTGGTAGTACCGTTACATATTTGCATATCTATTACCCAAAAATCACATTCTCGTACATGTAACCTAGAGAAATTCTTGCACATATGAACCAAAACCAGTAGATGAATGCTACTGGTACTGTTGACAAGTAGAAACAATTCCAGTTTCCAACAGCACAGAAAGAAAATTTTGTGTATTATTTGCGATATTCTGTTGTGATATAAAAGTAACAACAGCTATGGGAAAGAAGATGGATGTAGTTTAGAAACAGTGCTGTGAGGGAGGGTTATCTGATTCTACGTTAACGAACTTCTGAGATGAACAAAACTGAACATGCCATTCTGGGATATGTATGAAAGTGATAAACTTTTAAGAAATTGCAAATGAATGATAAAGACAAAATTTAGGGTGATGCGAATTGGTTGAGAAGGAGATATGCAGAAGGATGGACAGGGAAGAGCACTTGCATGACTACCAACCTGTTATCTTCTGTTTCTTGTGCCACTGAAGTGCTTTTGTGAATGCTTATTTTATTTTTGTGCTTCATAAACTGAATTGGGTTCAGTATATTCTGTGGTTTTGCACTCATAATGAAAATATTTAAAAATTAAAATTTGAATACATGCTATTCCAGACACAAATAAAATGTATTCATTAATCATGTCATTCTAGGGGATTAATATTGCAAGTGTTTCTTTCTCCTGATGATCACGTTTGGGAACTGGGCACATAGTTATAATCGCTTGCTCCTGTTGATGTAATGATTACTAAGAGATTTACTAAGATACATTAGAAAATATAAATAACTTGTATATTCAAATTATAATCAGGAAAAGGCCATTCCATTTAAATGACATCAAACACAATGAAAAAGTAAGATACACTTAACAAAATGCATGAAAGTGCAATTTACTTTGGATACATTTTGGATTTAACCTCAAGAACTGTTAGCTAAGACATTTATGTTGCTTTAAGTGACTAAATTTGTGATAATTTGTTACAAAGGCAATAGAAAACTAATACACACATTAAAACTATTCTGCATTTGTGTACATATTCTGTTAATGAGGCTCTAGAGAAGCCTCACGACACTGCTGATGGAAAGATAAGTTGGTGTACCTCCAAAAGAGGGCACCTTGACATAGATTTTCAAAATTACAAACGCATGTAACTTTTGACCCAGCATCTCCAATTTGTGGGATGTATCCTACATATATATTTGTATATGTGTCAAATGTGTTTTGACAATGTTAGTTATTTTAGAATTGTTTATCATTAGAGAACATTGGAAATGATCAATAATGAAAAAATGAAATACTATATAGCTATGAAAAGAAATGATGAATTATTCTATTGCCACATGGTATGGAGATATAAAAAATTAAATCACACCATCAAATGTAAAAAAAAAAGCAAGGTGTAATATATATACTGTAACACTTAATGTGCAATCTTTTAAAAATTTTTTAATGTTTTATTTTTGAGAGAGAGAGAGAGAGAGAGAGAGAGAGAGAGAGAGAGACAAAGCATGAGTAGGGGAGGGGCGGAGAGACAAGGAGACACAGAATCTGAAGCAGGCTCCAGGCTCTGAGCTGCCAGCACAGAGCTCGATGTGGGGCTCGAACCCACAAACTGTGAAATCATGACCTGAGCTGAAGTTGGAAGCTTAACCAGCTGAGCCACCCAGGTGCCTCTTAATATGCTATCTTTTATATAGATGGAAAAATAGAAGAATCTCTTTATTTTCTTTTATGTACATAAAGGAACTCTGGAGAGAGATATGAGGAAACAGTTACCAATGGACAAGAAATGAGAAAAGAGCAGATATATAACAAAGATGGGAGGGAAATTTTTACTAAATTGTTTCATGTACTTTTTGTATTTTGAGGGATGGGAATGTGTTACCTATTCAAAATATAACATAAAAAGGAAAACATAAATTGATATTTGAGTAAACTTCTAACCAGAGAGACTAAAATGACCAGAAAAAGAAATTCAGAGTAAATGGAGGCAGCACAAGGAACAAGAGGCAAATGCTTGAAAGCAATAATGTGCTGAGAGGGACAAGAAGAGTGGCATCCATGAGTTACAAGCAGTATATTCTTTAAAAGGAAAATTCAGAGAATAAGAATGAGCTTCTAGAAATGAAGTAGCAGAAATAGAAAGTCAGTAGAAAAATTGAAAGGTATATTTGAGAAAACTCTCGAAGTGTGATAAAAATACTGAGAATAAAAATAGAAAATATAACAGGAAAGCTAGAGAATACACTGGGGAATTTCAACATTCAATCAACAGGAGTTCCAGAAAGAGAAAAGTGAGGGAGGACATTATCAAAAGAATCGGAGTAACTGTGGAGAGCGGATGTGGCTGGAAAAGCAAGAGACCGTTGTTCGTTCTTCTACAACTGTTGAATTTGCGTAAAAATTAGGTACATGTGTTATTTTGATAAAAAAATAACAAGTTAAAATGTATAAAGAATACTTGATCAAGGCAAGGCACAACAGCTTGCAAAAGAAATTATAGAAATGATGCTATTCTGCCAGGGTTCGAACAAGTGCTTGATAAGAGGGTGGAGAACGAAGAGGACTTTTGGTGAAAGGTTGTGTTTTGATACCAGTTTACCTTCCACTGAACTTGCTAAATATGTAGCACAGTATGGTCTATGTCTAAATTATTTGAATACATGAAAATATATGAAAGTATTCCAAATAAATGCATCACAAACTCTAAACAAAGATCCACTGTCAGTGAAAGTGGCCTGCTGGTTTGGGATAAAGGGTTGCTGTGTCCAGTCCAAAGACTGAAAGGAGAATCTAGAAGGAAAAGGTGACCCATGTCTGTCAGATATTCCACAAGAGAGAATGATCCTCTTTCTGAGATTTGTGAACATGACCTGCCTGGGTTCGTGAGGGGCAGGTAGGTAAACGAGGCTCTTTCTCAGATGTCACTGGAGCGACTTCAATGCGGAGCAGCTGGAAGCTCTAGGGTATTGATCTCATTGCCTTCTCGATGCATTTAACGTTGTCTCTAAGTCCAATGGCTCACCTGGGAAATAAAGCCGGTGAACCAGAATCATGGAGATCAGCTTCTAGTTCTTAGGAGTGATTTCTAAAGTAGAATCCCACCCAGGGAACAGACGTCATTAGAAATGGAAAAGTCAGTCCATTTGTTGTTGCAAGAGCATGAAAGAACCCAAACTAAAGGAGAGAAAAAGAACTGGAAAGGTGGAAGAATGAATTCTTTTTCAGAAAGATTTATAACCTCTAAAATCTAATTTTAAGTCCCTCTCTATCTGGATGCTCAAAAGCAGCAGGTCCTGACTTTTCAGAAGGAGCCTAATGTGGCCTCAAGTCGGGAGAATGACTTCTCCTTTCAGCTCATTATCCAATTAGTTCTGACCCCAGTTTTTAATGGATTTTTTTTGAGAAGTTTAGTACCAAGGTGACCAGCCATCCTAGGGCCCATTTGGTAGAGATGAGGCAAGCTCATGCCTTAAAAATATCATAGGTCAATGGCAGGAGACAATTAAATCAGTTCTTTATTTTTTCCTCCCAGACAGAAGTCCAATTAAGGTAAGACAATAATGTGGCTCTTAACAGGCTTTCAGTAATGGGAATATTACTGCCGCGGCCTAGGTTCACATTCATAAATACTAATGAAGATTGCAAAAGCTACTAACAGCAACATGGCTCCAATTTTACAACATTTTACAGCCAAGCAATCACTGAGGTTTCGGTGAGCTAATTTGATGAATTGTAATAAAGACATAGATGAGAAAACAGAAAATGGCATCACCCTTGAAAGACCTTTTTGAGGTCAAGAGGTAAAGAAATCAACATCCTTTGCCTAGAGCAAGCAATCATTTGCAAACAGACGGCAGGGAGACAGGAAAGAATAAGAATGAATCCTTGGCTATCAGTAATTAATTTACCTACCGAATGGGAACAAAATTGCTGATGCGTTTCTCATGGATATTTATCAGCAGAACCTAGCTCCTGGGGCAAAGCACCACTTTGAGACTAAGGTGCTAAGTCCGACATATGAAACATGCTCAGTAAGTACCTATGGTATACAGTTAAAGTGAGTGTTCGAGAAAAGCCATTGAAAGAACATTGTGGGTTTTTTTTAGGTGCGGGCGAGGCACTGAGAGCATCTACATCTGCTATGACTGTTTCTCTACACACAGCATTTCTCTTAGGCGTGTGTGGGTACACGTGTATATACGTATACATATGTATACAGTGGCAAAGTGTATGTGTGCATATATGTACATAGTAGTAAGGTGTGTGCATATATCTATATACACATATTTATTTGTACCCAGTAATGAAGTGTTTGTGAATGGGTGCAAGTATATATGCATATGTGTGATGAAGTATGTGTACATGGGCATATATGTACGGATATGTACACAGCTGTGAGTGTGTGTGTGGGGAAGCAATGGTGTATGTATGTATGCATATGTACAGTGGTAAAGTGTGTGTGTATAAGTGTATGTATGTGCATGAGTGCATGTATGTATTGGATGCATATGGCAGTGAAGGGCCTGTGTATAAGGGCTTATGTGAATGCGTCTGTACACATCAGTGAATTGTGTGTGTGCAAGTCTTTGTATTTACATATAAGTATGAAGAGTGAAACTGCTACATATGTGAGTTCCATTGGCTTCACTTCCTTGATGTTACTGCCTTTGAGTTTTGGCCATCCTGGAAGAAGGGTAGCAGTATCTTGAACACTGCCATTGGGCTGCCACCTCTCCCTCTGTGCTGATATAGTGTCCTGTACCTTTAACTTGAAGGAACTCGAGTACAACATATTAGAGAAGTAACTGTTCTGTGTCCATCTCTTCACTAGATCCTAAGCTTCTCTAAGCCAAAGACAGTGTCTTATTCACCTCTGTACCTCATCACCAGAAGCAGTTGTGGGGGACATAGCAGGCGTTCCCTGATTGTTTCCTAAATGGATGATGACACTATTAGACTGAGTAGAATCATCCTAAGGACTTAAAAAAACACATCAGTATCTGAGCCATACCAGAGATCCCTTAAATATCAATCTTAGAAAATGGGCTTTTGCACTTGTATTTTGACAGTTTGCTCTATTGCTTTGCTGCCAAGGTTAAAAGCCACAGATCTAGAACAGAGGTTCCCAACCAGGGTGATTTTGCCCCCAGAAAATAGGTGGCAATGTCTGGAGACATTTTTGGTTGTCAGGACTCAGGGCACGGGCTGCTACAAGCATGCGGCGAGTACCGGCCTCCCTGCAGGTACTGCGAACTCATCTATCATGCACGGAACACGCCCACACGACACACAGTTATCCAGCCATGATGTCAACACAAATGAGAGGAAGCAATCCTCATCTAGGGTAATGCATGCTTGACTTTCTAGAGATAATCTAGTCATGTCGAATTTCTTTATATGCCAAAATTCCCCATGCCAGATGAATTCTTTAAATTTTTAATGTCTTTATTTTATTTTTAGAGACAGAGACAGAGAGCAAGTGGAGGATGGGCACAGAGCAAGAGAGACACAGACCCTGAAGCAGGCCCCAGGTTCTGAGCTGTCAGCACAGAATCTGATGCGGGGCTGGGACTCACAAACCGCGAGATCACGACCTGAGCCTAAGTTGGACGCTTAACCGACTGAGCCACCCAGGCGCACCATGACAGATGAATTCTTTATGGAGTTATGATATTGAGTTTGCTATAACCTAGTTTTTTTCTCTCTACAGACAGTTCCAGCTTGCATGCTTCCTTCAGTTCTCTTTCAAAGTCCTCTCCTTCCCACATGCCATGATTGCTTTACCGAGCCTGTCCCTGTGTCCCCACCTCTGCCACAGACCCCATTTCAAACAGGTCTCCTTGGTTTTCCTTTTATCCCTTTCTGAAAACTAATCAACTCGGCTGGATGTCTCCTTGCTGTCAGTCACTCCTAGAAAAGAAGCTTGCGTGTGGTGGAGGTAGGTGTCATTTACTCTTTTAGAGCCGACTCAAAACAAGAAGAGAGAGGTGTTAGTGTGGAGAACAAAATGGGGTCTCTCTGGGGATTTTCTCCCACTTAATATGACACCCCAGCACAAACCAAAGCACCTGAGAATGCCGGGACTTTGCAGCATTCACCAAAAGCTTTCAATTCTGCGAAAAGAAACTGAATTCTGAGGACAAATTTAATCTGTCCTCATGTTTTTTAATATGCCTACAGCAAGTAGTAGAGCATAGATTAAAAAAAAAGCTTTCCCCCAAAGTTGGATATATATATATATATCCATCTATGACTTTTAAAAAAGAAGGTATATGTTCCCCATTGTTTTGCCCCAAAGCACTTCTCCCCTGCAGTGCTATGGATCTAAATGGTATGGACAGAAGGTAAAAATGGCTGAGAAAGCCCCATTCAGAAAACTTCGAGAAAGTCAGCACAGCAACCTATTAAAAGAGCACACTTGAAAAATGATAGCAGAGCTAATATTCTAAAGAACATAATCACAGTAAGAATGCTTAATAAAATGAACTTTCCATTTTTAAGCAAACAACATGATACTTTATATGAAAAGCAGAACAGTAGAAGAAATTTTATTCAGCCTTCAAGATGAACTTTTCAAAGATGAGCCCAGCAGCTTAGCAAGAGGTGACTGAAATTTCTCTGGGTGAGGCATATTAATTTCTATTCTCTTACCTGATGCATGCATGAGCATGCATTTGGCTCTCTGTGAAGTCTCATGTAGAGAGAATACAAGGGAAAATAAATTACCACTCCTCCCGACATGCAGGTCTATTGTTAGGTTGTCAGGTTTTTCCTAAACCACTGTAGCACACATAGCCCCGTCTGTTTTCACAGAGACAGGCTGCATGTTTGAGCTACAAGATGTGAAGTGCACATCCCTACCTTATTAACAAGATTCCAATCTCACATCATCCTGGAACGGATCTCTGTTCCACCAGAAATAACTAAGGTGGCAAATTGGAAAGTAATAACTCAAAGTTCTCTTCAGTTTGTACCATGATTTCTATTTGGAATTATTGTAAAAATAAGGTCCTAAGGATGTCATAAATCTGGTTACCTTGTTCCTTCTTAGCAAATATTCCTAAAAATTGATCAGCCTCAGAAATCATGTTAGCTCATACAGATCTTATTGCCATTCCCCCAATTACGTGAAATTCATAAGGTAGATAAAATTAACTGAGTGATAAACATATCCCTTTAAACATAATGACTATGTACATTAGATATAATTATATAACATACTTATATTCTATAGAATATATATTATGGAACATATTTATAATATATTAATATATTAATTATATAATAATTATGCTTAAAGGATAAGGATATATTAGGATTCTATCACCAAATTAACTTTATGTATTATAAAATCATACATCATACATCATATATATTGTGTGTGTGTGTGTATATATATATATGTGTATATACTTTTCTTTCTTAAATGCCCACATTTCCAATATGGTATTTTTTACTGAAAAAACAGAGATAGGGCATTGTTGACATCCAAGACTTTACCTAGAGTCATCCTTGAAATCCCTGGAGAAAATGACGGTATTTTCATATCAGCATCCGAGCAGGTATGCAGCATGAAGTTGACAAGAGAACCTTGGGGTCTTCTACTTTTCCTCTTCCACTTTTTACTCAGCAACCTTGTTCCCAATATCCAAGCTTCCCTTGTGGTCCTAATCAAAGCCAATTCCCAACAAAGTTCTGGCTTCTGTGGATGTTAAGTCTTTCAGGGATATTCACATTGAAAGAGACTGTCAAAGGCCAATATGAAAGGCCGTCGTGGATTAATTATTGATAATGGGATCTGATATCTCAGTGGAGTAAGAAACATGGGCAGTAGTCTGTCCAGCTTTCCTAGAATAATACCACTGGGGGAAGGGGAATGCTTTTGTTCTTGCGTCATGCTTGCGCCTTAGCCCTAAGAAATGGGAATTTCTGCTCCTTAATTTCCATTCTTTCCCGTAATATTTTTCTCTTCCATGGAGAAAAATCTGCATATCTGATTGCCAGAGTCTCGGGTTCACTGGGCTGTCTCTCCCTCGTTGACGGTATCCCTGAAAATTAAGAGGCAGGCAGATGCTCTTCTACTCCACTGACTGATTGGCCGAGGGCAGGCTTCATGCCCAGCTGTGCACTGCCACTACGCAGGCTGCACAAACTGGGTGGCACTTGCCTAGCAGCGATGACTCTCCTGTGGGCTCTCTGTGTCACCTGCAGCAGGTGAGGAGGAAGACTGGCCGTTTGCTACTCACACGAATGGATGTTTGGGTTAGGAGGCTTGGACTCTGGTCTAGTGATGCAGCCACTTAGGGCTTGTAAGGAACTAGAGCCTTTGTGGCCTCTGGATTTTGCCTAATATTTTAGCCGTAATATCAGAAAAGTCTGCTCTAAAGGAGGATAGAGAGGGGAGATCGGGTACCTGCTTAGTTATTAACAAAAGCTGAAATTAGTTTCCTCTTGGCTTTCCATCTTTATGTGTTCTGAACCCAGGAGAATAAGGAGAAAGTTGGATTTGGCACCAAAACCCATCCTAAAGCCCCGAACCCCCCCCCCATATCTAAGTAACCACCTTAAAGAAAAGGGCGGAGAGCAGTAAAGAGAGGGACATGAGTCTCAACTGCTCAAAAAATAATTTGATGGCAGCATCCAAATGTTAAACGTTTTTCTTTCAAATTGGAGTTACTGGGCATATGCACCAGAGCTGGGGGAAAAAAGGCAGGACAGAGCAAACAAATAGGGAGAGAAAAAGAGGAAGCCGAGGGGATGGGAAGGGTGAGGGTGAGTTCTGGCTGATCTATCTTCGCCCTGATGGTGAGTGTTGCTTTTATCCCAATTCTGGTTCTCATTACACTACATACAATATGAAGAGCACCTCGAGTGAGGTCTCGCATTTATGGAGAGCTGTGTGATAGGAAGTCATCATGATGGCTACGGATTGTTGTGATAGCCTCATAGCTGATTTTCGGTGCCCAGTCTCTCCCCTTTGTTCTTCTGGTTCACACTCCTCTTCATACTCCACAACCGCCTGTATCCCGTCACCCCACGGCATGATGGCCTAAATGGCTCTCCTGTTGCATCTAGCAATATTGACTGCAATTTTTTTGTTCCTTTTAGGGTAAAATAAATGTTCTAAGGAAAAAAAGTTCTATGATCAACTAATAAACTGGGTTAACAAAGCTAAACAGGTTTCATTCCTGAATGTAGCATTTAGCTCTTAGAGCATAGAATTTGTAAATCTGCTTTGAAAATCACTCAGAAATTGATAGGATACATAGACTTTCCCTAAGTTTTGGACTACCCAATCTCATTTTAATGTCTTGACTTTATTTAAGGAGTATACCGTCTTGCGTACAGGTGTGTCTTGGAACCACACTCCACAGAACGGAGCCTCGTGGTGAATTCCTCAGTCCTGCCTGATTGTCCCACCTCACCATTCATCCCTCTTGCTCTACCTCTTCAGAATCCACAAGGAAACCCAACCGCTCCCTTCCTCTTTGCCCATAGGCGCCTGTGGAGTTTCATTCAGATCGTTCCCCATGCTTCGCATGCCCTTTCTTCCCTGGAATGCCTGTGAGATTGTCCACATTCGTTGAGGCCGCACAAATACTGCGTCTCCTGCCCTTTGCTGCGTCCCAGCTGAAAGTGTAATTCCTCCCTCCGATTACACGTATGATGTTCTTTTTTTTTTGGTTCTTAACACCTGTCTCTCATATTATAATTTTCTTTTCTGTATCTCTCTTCCTTTACTATCTCATTATCACTAGGTGGTGAGTCTTTTAAAGGCAGAAACCAAACTTTACTGTCTTTCAGCCTGAGAAATATGTCTTATTTATCCTTTACTGTGTTTATAAAATATCTGAATTAGTGTTTTTTTTAAATATTGAGGAAAAAAAGATTTTTATTTCTTGAAACACAGGAAGACCTGATGACCCTGGGCCTTTACTGAACAACACACCCGGATGGCAGAAGTGTGGGTCGCCTGCTCCCTCCTGGAGCTGTATTTGCATTTCTGGCCCCACAACAACATCTAATACAGAATAGGTTCTTGAAAAACAGTTGTTTGAAGCCAGGTGTAATTACCCCACTGATATCAAGGGACAAGGGGAAAATCCCACTAGTTAGAAAGAAAATTATAGATTTTTAAATTTGGTTTTCTTTTCAAAGTGAGGAGAGAAAAAAAATGAATTAAGGAAGGGGTACTGGTGGAAAATGCAAATAAACAAGAGATGCTCAACCATAAATGAACTGTCTGTCTGGGGTCCCCGCGCCCATGTGAACACCTCCAGCAGGGTGGCATGCAGCCTCCATAAGTGGGGAACTGCTCTGACTGAGAGCTTTCTCGGGGCTGGAGCTGGCCCATGCCTCACTTTTCCCTGGAGACCGACTGCTTGTGTTGGAGTCTGTCTCATCACTTACTGGTCACTTTGCCAATTTGTTTCAGCAACCCACAGGATTACTTGGGAGCACTGTGTGGAGGGTGCTTAACCCAGCCAGTGTCCTGCATACTGAGAGTGCCCAGTGACTCTTGGCTTGATTAAGAGAGTGCCCTCTGGTAGGTAGTCAATAAATGCTTGTTGAATGAATGAATGAATGAATGAATGAATGAATGAGTAATCTAGTGTCCACTGCTGTGTAGCCACTATATTGGCAGCCAGCTGATTTTCAGCCTAGGGTGAGTGGCTTACGTCTGTGCAAAGAATTATCATATGAGTTACAGCAGTTCTTTAGACTGCAGACTTCATTTACCTCAATTAGACTAAAACTACTTAAATGTTTAGGACAATCTCTTTCTTTCGAGTTAAAAAAAAATCTTTGCTCTTTATGCAGTCTGTTACCATGGAGTCTATTATCTGTAATATTGCTCTCTTCTACCTTTGCAAATTGCTTATGAATTAATTGACCCCACCGCACCCTGAAATCTTCCCCTCTCTGTTGGAATTGGGTGTCAACATACCCATGTACAAAGCTGGAGGTAGTGAAGAAATGTGGGGCTTTGTAGGACATAATGTTGTCTGTGGAAATGAGGAAAAAAGAACCCATGACTTGGTCCCTTTGCCCATTTAGGGACATTTTTGCTGAGAAGTAGAAGGGGATTTAGGGGATTCTGAGGGGGAAAGATCCTAGAAGGCTAGAAGCACTTGCTTTGGAGAGTCTGTTCTGGGCTGTAGAAACATGGGCCTCCTTTCCTCTCCCTGTTCTTTTCTCTCAGAAAACCTATAAAAATTTTTGATGACAGGAATTTTTTTCTTACTAATTGTTATAACCTCAGTACCTAGCACTTAAAAAATGTGTACTGGATCACAGATGACAGATACTCCACATGGAAAACCTGAATGTTTTAGTTTTTGGAAAACCAAGAAAACTGCTAGCACTGATAGATGAATTCAGCAAAGTCGCAGGATATAAGATCAACATACAGAAATCGGTTGCATTTCTATACACCAGTAATGCAGCAGCAGAAAGAGAAATTAAGGAATCGATGCCATTTACAATTGCACTGAGAACCATAAAATACCTAGGACAAACCCAACCAAAGCATATAGTGTATGCTGAAAACTACAGAAAGCTTATGAAAGAAACTGAAGAAGACACAAAGATATGAAAAAACATTCCATGCTCATAGATCAGAAGAACAAATATTGTTAAAATGTCAATACTACCCAAAGCAAGCTACACATTCAATACAATCCCAATCAATATAGCACCAGCATTCTTCAGAGCTAGAACAAAAAAAAAATTCTAAAATTTGTATAGAACCACAAAAGAATATGAAAGCCAAAATAATATTGAAAAAGAAAACCAAAGCTGGAGGCATCACAATTCTGGACCTCAAGGTGTATTACAAAGCTGTGATTATCAAGACAGTATGGTACTGACACAAAAACAGACACATAGATCAATGGAACTGAGTAGAGAACCCAGAACTGGACCCATCAATGTATGGCCACCTAATCCTCAACGAAGCAAGAATGAGTATCCAGTGGAAAAAAGACAGTCTCTTTAGCAAATGGTGCTGAGAAAACTGGATGGTGATATGCAGAAGAATGAACCTGGACCACCTTCTTATACCATACACGAAAATAAATTCAAAATGGATAAAAGACCTAAATGCAAAACAGGAAACCATCCAAATCCTGGAGGAGAAAACAAGCAACGACTTCTTTGACCTTGAACAATTTCTTACTTGACACATCTCCGAACAAGAGAAACAAAAGCATAAATGAACTATTGGGACCTCATCAAGATAAAAAGCTTCTGCACAGCAAAGGACATAATCATCAAAATTAAAAGGCTACAGATAGAATGGAAGAAGATATTTGAAAATGAAATATCAGAGAAAGGTTAATATCCAAAATCTATAAAGAATTTATCAAACTGAACACCCATAAAACAAATAATCCAGTAAATAAATGGGCAGAAGACATGAACACTTTTCCATCAAAGATGGTTGACACATGAAAATATGCTTAACATCACTCCATCAAGGAAATACAAATCAAAACCATAATGAGATACCACCTCACACCTGCCAGAATGGCTAAAAGTAGCAATTCAGGACACCAGATATTGGCGAGGATATGGAGAAAGGGGAACACTTTTGCATGGTTGATGGGAATGCAAACTGGTGCAGTATGGAGGTTCCTCAAAAAATTAAAAATAGAGGTAATGTATGGCCCAACAATTGACCTACTAGCTATTCAAATAATATAAAATGCCAATTCGAAGGAATATATGCACCCCAATGTTTATAGCAGCACTACCGGCAATTGCCAAATTTTTGAAAGAACCTAAATATCCATCAACTAATGAATGGATAAAGAAGGTGTGGTTTATATAGTCAATGGATTATTACCCAGCAATAAAAAAGAATAAAATCTTGCCATTTTCAACAATGTGGATAGAACTAGAATGTTTTATGCTAAGTGAAATAAGTCAGAGAAAGATAAATATATGATTTCACTCATATGTGGAATTTAAAAACAAAACAGATGAACATAGGGGGAGGGAAGGAAAAATAAGATAACAACAGAGAGGGAGACAAACCATAAGAGACTTTTAAATACAGAGAAATGGAAGGTTGCTGGCAGGGTGTTGGGGGGGATGGGCTAAATGGGTTTAAGGAGGGCACATGTTGGGATAAAAGTGGGTGTTATATGTGAGTGATGAATCACTAAATTCTATTCCTAAAACCATTATTACACAATACGTTGACTAACTTGGATTTAAGTAAAATAGAAAAAAATAAAAATGTGTACAGGATGAATAAAGGAATCGCAAAAAGAAAGAATGAATAATATAAGGCAGGAAGTGAGGAACCTCCCCAAATATGAGCTGAAAAGTTGATAAAGTTCTTTTTTAAAAATGTTTGTTTATTTGAGAGAGAGAGAGAGAAAGAGAGAGCAGAAGAAGGGCAGGGAGAGAGGGAGAGAGAGAATCCCAAGCAGACCTTGCACTGTCAGTGCAGAGCTGGATGCGGAGCTTGATACCACCACCTGTGTGATTGTGAACTGAGCCAGAATCAAGAGTTGTGGATGCCTAGCCAAATGAGCCACCTTGGTGCCCCAAGTTGATGGAATTCTCATACAAACTCATATGGTAAAAATGTATTATTCTCTGGTGCCGTAAGTATGGGCACGCTGCTCTGAAGGAACCTGGCATATGGGGGCTAATACTTCAAAGCTTTCAATGGTTGGCTTGTGTAAGGGACTCAATACATATGACCTGCTGAATTTATTTGTAAAATTTGTACCCAAATTCAGGTATTCATTTCTGTTGTCTATTTTAAAATAATGACTTCAAGACAAGACAATACCTTCTCATCTCTCTCTGCCCAAGCACCAGGGCTGAGATCAGAGTGGGCCCTGCCATCCTGCAAACGCAGGTCTGTGCGGCTCCAACCATGACAAGCCATGCTCACAGCTCTTTTCACACAAATGTTGTAGGTTAGCAAACTGAGTAGAAAATTGGAAATCATTAACTTGATGGTTTGGCTTCTGTAAATTACTTTGCAAATGTATCTCTCTGTTTACTGTTCTGACTCACTACGTGGTGACCGCTATGTGGGTCTCAGTTGGATTTATCAGAAGGTGCTAACCTCACCTGTCAATTTGCCTGCTTTCTAAACAGACAGCTTAGATCGTAGATTGCACTCCCGCCCCCCTATTTGAAGCTGACCAGGCAAAGCATATGTGTGGGGAGTCGCGTATTCACTATTCCACAGAGCCTAACTATAATTGGTCATTTCAAGACCCTCTTAAGACAAAGAACTTTAAAACTGATAGGGTCCCGCCAGGACTACTGTCTGTTTGTAAAAATGTTACTGGGTGTCCCAAAATGTTGTGAACTTTAATTGGTTAACTAAATGATGATGTTTGCTGCCTTGCTAAAGTCAGTATAAGCTCACTGATACCTTTGTTCAGGGCCATTCTCTGCTCCTTCACACCAGGGAGATCAGGTTGGGCCCGGCCGTAAATAAAATCTTGCCTTGTTTCTATTCGGTGTTTGGTGGTCTTTATCATCACCCTGTTATACAAAATCATTAGTCATTGGGGTTTTGACTTCTCGGTCTTCTTATCCAAACACTTATGCCCCTTCATATGTTATGAGTCAGACACCTTTTCCACACTGAAACTTACCCACAGAAACCGGTGTGATTATTGGTTATGGAGACTGGAGTATATATTTAAATCACTGTGAGAGTTCGTTCATAGGTTGATATGGTAAAACTGCAATCCTATTGTGGGACAAAGAAATCTTTGTTCTCGTTAATGAAATTGAATATCATTGTCTGGGAACAGAACATTGTTGCAAGAGGGGAAGAATGTATTCAAAGGCAGCAGAGAATCTTTCTCCTCTCCAGGTTCACCTGGAATTTGGCAGATAGCCTCCTTATATATCTACCTTCTATTCCCATTTTATTTTGATTTCAGAGTACCTTCTGTGGAGTATAGAAGGGGGAGGGTTTTCCTTTCTTTCTTTTTTATCTTTTTGACTATTTTCACTGTAGCAAATGCTTTCCACTTCAGAACTAATGACAGATAACTTCGGAAGGAGGTAGAGATGGTATGTGATTTTGGCATTCACGCGTTAGAACATTCCACATCTTGGATCAAATGCCTCTGAGTAATTGCGCTGCAGAAATTACAGTTTTGAGGTGAGTCCATTCTGGGGTTGCTGATCACCGCCATTGTGCTGTGTTCGTGCCCCATGCCTGCCGGGCAGCAGGGCGTTAGTTTGAACTCAGCCTCTCCAGCCCTGATTGTTGCTGCTACAATGGTCAGTTCTCAGTACTTTTCTTCAAACAGTTTCCAAATTGTCCCTGGAGCCTTTCTTTTGTTGGCTTTTGGGTGTGTGCTTGTCCTTCTTGAATGCATTCTATGGTAACTAATTTGAAGTACAAGCAATAACATTTTTAAGGTAGCAATTGGGATGAATGCAAAGTCCTGTTTTTCAAAGCTTCTCTTGATAATGTATGATTTGAGAAGAAAGAATTTGCAGAAATTTTGTTGTAAGAATAAAGGGGAAAGGTGAAAAACTGATGTTTTTCCCTTAGATTTAATGCTTCCCACACATGCATAAAGACATACAAACAATGACAGCTATTACTTTCTTTTTTATTTTCATCCTCTGAATTCAGGAAATGGCACAGGCATCTCTGGCTGTGATAATTGCCGTGTAAAGTGAAGTATTCTTTCTAGCGGAGGAGTTGGAGCTGTGTGAGTGGGCTCGGCAGGGATACATTTCACAAGCGGATGCGTCCTACAATGAGGAAGTGCAGGACAGATGCTTCGGGTCCTTGTGTGATGGCTGGGGGACAGCCTGAGGCTTCTTTACCCTATGCCCATTCAGAGGTCTGATTAGTGAGATCAAGATCTGGTGACCGGAAGAGAAGCTTATGGTCGCCAGTGCCCATCTGCATGGCTAGGAAGTTGACCCACATGACACGGCACTGCTGGGTCAGAACTTCCTCTTTTATTGCTAATCATTGTAATTAGTTTTTGGAATTTTAAGTGCAGCTGGGAAGTGACTAAGGCTGCGGGCATCTGCTAGAAATTAAGGTATTTGGCAGAGATGCAACTTCTTTTATTGAATAATAAATACCTTCGCTCTATTCCACTGGATAGCTTCTCAAAACTTTCTTCTTATAATCACATAAGGGGTCATAAACTATATTTATGATTAGTCCTGCATATGCATCATTGAGTAGTGCCAGACCTGTGCTCTACATATATCATCTCAGTTGTTTTAACCTGATGAAGTGGTCCTTATTGACATTTGGCAGATGAGGAGACTGAGCATGAAAGAGGTTGATTGAGTCAAGCGACTACTAAGTCAACGTCTCAGAAGAAAACCCAGGTCTGTATGATGTCAGCACTTGTGTTTTTAACTATGGCCTATCCTGCCCTACTTGGATCCTGGATCTCCCAGTCTTCTTTACATACTGTTTATGGTGCTTCCATAAGCACTGAGTTTATCTGCTCTAGTCATTTTCACACACTGCTTCGCTTGTCTTGAAGGCAGGAACCATGTCTTATTTATTCTCAATATTTAGCATGGTAAGCATTTCAGTGATTGCTCATGGAACCAGTGATTAAGAATGACATGCAGGGCTGGTCTGCTAGGCCAAACAAATGGGCAGGTTGACAGTATGATTTGAGGATTTCCATAAATGGGTCATTTGAGAAAGAATTCCTTTTTTTTTTTCCCCTGTCACCATAGAAAGCAGTGATCCAGACTGAAAGGAATGCCGTGGTCTACAATAGAGATAACATCTGAGGAGACAGGACAGGCCTAGAGTATGTGCACGTGAGTGTAGAGCATGGTCTACGTCAGTAGATCCAAGTTCTCTTTCTGGCTTTAGGCTGCATACCAGAGAGTTGCTTTTGAGGTGTAAGTGTCTTCTGGATAAAGTTAGTGTTATTGCTTTGAGCATCTCATTTATTGAGAACTTCTGAGACCATGTTTGTGAGTTATAATTATATGTAATTTAAAAACTGCCAACTTTTTAATTAGGGTGAAGAAGGACAGTGAAAAACTTGAGAAGGCCTCAAATTCTCTTCATCTTCCCAGATTCACACTTATTAAGTCTTTTACTTTTAACTGCAACTCCGTGAGGTGAGTTCCGTCACTGTTCCTACAGCAGCCGAGGAAGATTCTTGTACTCCTGGAGCTTCCTCTGCCGAGTACATGATTTCACAGACACGAGCTGAGAAACACCTTCTGCTCCACAATTCATTCTCCACAATGCAGCAGGAACAATCTTCCCAAAATCATATTTGATAGTTCCCCTTCTGGATCAAAGCCTTTTGGTGGGCTTTTGCCTTCATGAAAAATAGTTCAGACTCTTCAACAGGAGACTTGATGTCTTTGATAATGTGATTCATTTACCTCCTTAGCAACTGTGTAACTGCTCTACTCCCTTGTACCCTTCCTTCTCCTCAACACTTGTCCCCAACACTCCTGTCCCCAGACTATCCTTCTCAAGCTCTATGCTCCATGGGTATTGAACAGTTTTCCATTCTCAGAAAGTTTTGTGTTACTTTGCCTATACACCTTTGCATATGTCATATCCTTTTCCTGGGTCACTCTTTGCTAATTCTTATTTATGTTTTAAAACATGTATCATGTTTTGCTGACCTCCTAAAATTAGGATAAGTGACACTTTTTTGTATCTTTTTAGTATTTGATTCTAACCTCAACTCATTCATTTATCTAGCACCTAGAAGGCTCCAAGGCTAAAAGCATCAACAACATGCCCATGAGCCTTGTCTCCAATGAGCTTATTTTAGTGGGCTACAAGCAAATAGAGTAACTTCAAATAATCCCAAGTGCTGTGACAAAACTAAAAAGAAGGTAATGGTATCAAGAATCATGAGTCATGGTAGTTGGGAGGATTCTTCAGATAGGGTGACCAAAGCAGGTTTCTCCAGTGAAGTAATATTTGAGCTGACCTTTTAAAATGAAGAGTCGGGTATTTGATGCTCTAGAAGAAGAATATTCTAAACTGAAGGAGCAGAAAATTGAGTCTCTAAGGTTGGAAGATTCTAGGAGTGTTTGGACAGAAGGAAAGCCAGTGTGGTCCATGGATAGAGAATAAAGGCAAAGTACTGCCAGACATAAAGTTGGACCAGCAGGAAAGGGACCGGCTCCTAGGATCACATGGACTATAGCAATGTGTTTAGATTTTATTCTAACATTGATGAAAAGTGTTGAGAATATTTTGATGAGATTCACACTTTTAACTGCTCACTCTGATTACTATGTGGAAAACTAACTCTAAGAGGATAAGGATGAAGACTTATTAGCTGGTGTTTTAGGGAAAGAAACAAGAGATGAAGATGAATGGTTTGGAAGAGGAGCACACATGGTAAGAAGTGGTCAGCATGAGGACATATCTTGTGAAGTGGTGCTCATGCACTGAAGACTAGGAGTGAGGCGAAGAGAGCCCATCCTCGACTGACTATACATTTTTATTTAAATGGACAGATAACTGTGCCATTAACTGAGAACAGCAGGTAGAGGAACGGTTGTGTTTTTTCTGGGGGTGGGGGAGTGTGAGGAGAGGTAAAAATAAAGAGCTTTGAAATGCATAGGTTAAACTTGAGATTGTTTTTGATACCCAAGAAGAGATGTCAATGAAGTAATTAAATATATAAATCACCAGCAGAAAGGTCAGGAGAGGGGAAGAGACATTTGTGAATAATCATTACATGGATGATGTTCTGTATTAGGGACCTGATGAGAGAACCACACAGAGAAGATTGGTGGCATGGGGCCTAGGGGCACTCCAGCATTTAGACTATGGACATCGTATGAGGAGGAGAAGCATGCCAAGGAGACTGAGAAAGAAGGGCTGATGAGCGAGGAGAAAGACAAAGGGGGTGTGGGATTGGGGAACTCATAGACTAGTGCTGTGAATGGGCGTAGAAGTCTAAAGAGGAATGGATAAGGAAGTGAATTATATGTTGTGTTCAAAATGTATTCACATTATGACCCTATATTATAATCACCTCTTCACTCCAGTATATTCTCCAACAGATTCTAAGTTCTTAAAGTAGAGATTGACACCTTTCCAGCCCTAGGCTGTCAGTGCAGGACCTAACACAGTAGGTGCTTCCTATGCATGTTCTGAGTGGACAAGTGCACACCAAAGCCTGACAGGATGACAGCTGAACGGTGACAAAGCTCAGAAAAGCCAGGAATTATTTGCTGTTCCTTGCACTGACCTCCAGCCTAAGTTAAAATTTCCCATACTAGTTTACAGAGAAAGCGATCAGAAGCAGGACCCAAACAGTCTATGAATAATATTCCTTAAAAGAGATGGGCAGCATGACAGAGTACACTGTACAGAAGGGAGCTGAGGCGCCTGAGCGATATTTTGAGTTAATTTCATATTCATAACTAAGATTGGAATCGTAGCTCTGCTTTGATTCACCTCATTGAAAGTGAAAGGGTAGAACAGAGTATTTCCCTACAGGAAATCTAAAACCGAATATAGCATAGATGGCAATGACCTTATTGCTTCACTTTCAATAATGTACCATTTTATAATTTAATAACAGTCCTAGGGAGCTACATTAGAAGGGACACAAAAAGCATTTAGGGTTCCTTGGAGAAAGGAATTCATAATTTTAAAATGATTGTGGTAATTGTTGGATAACAAAGACGCTTAAGGCCATATCTGACCTACACCTTGATGATCTTCATTTCCTCTGAGATTTACCTATCTTCCAAAATTGGAGAAAAGAATAAGATATTATTTTCTTTTTGTTTTACTGTTCTCAGAACACCTGTTTTTTTCCTCTGAGATTTTCTTTGTTCTGTTTCTAAACATTGGAGTAATTCAGGGTTCTGTTCTCTGTCTTTTTCTCTTTCTCTCTACATCTTGATCTTACCTACTTCCCACAGTTTAAGTGTGCCGATGATTCCCAAATTTACCTCTAATTAAGAAGAGGGCTCTGCAAGACAAATGATCAAATCCGATTGCTTACCAGGCTGTATATTCTTGAAAGTCAGCATAGATGTCTGTTTTATCCATCACTGTGTCACAAAGTACCTGACACTTAGGAAGCTTCAAAAAATGGTTGTTGGAAAGCCGCATTCATGATGTGATGAGGCAGCACCATACTTTCTTGCTTCACCCAGTTAATTACTGACAGCTTCTGCCTTTACTAGAATACTCTTCTGCCAAATTCTGCTTCTTGTTCAGCGCTCAACTCAAATGCTGCCTTCTGCATGAAAAGTGTATTAGTGTATCTTCTCAGCCAGACCTGACTTAGCTCCTTTCTAGATACTCATGAAACTTGACCTTTTACATTTTTCTTTTTAAAATGTTTATCTATTTTGAGAGAGCGAGCGAGAGAGAGCGCATGTGCATGTGCCTGTAAACAGGGAAGGGGCAGAGAGAGAAGGAGAGAGAAAATACCAAGCAAGAGAAAATACCAACTCGGGACTTGATCCCACAAACCATGAGCCGAAATCAAGAGTCAAATGCTTAACTGACTGAGTCACCCGGGGACTCAGAGTCACCTGACCTTTTAAGTTGAGGTATAACAGACATAACGTTATATTAGTTTCAGGTGTACAGTGTAATGATTCAATATTTGTATGTATTGTGACACCACAGTAAATCCAGTTAGCATCCTTACCAGCCATATCTGACTTTTCTTACGGTACTTAGCCATGGGTGAATTAATGCATGAATTAAAAAAGTGGGATAATGTCAGTGCTGAACCTATTTGTGATAAAAACTTTCTCCTCACTGTCCTGGTTCGGGATCTTTTCACTACAGTGGATCATTTCAACCTGTTCTTTTTGTTCTTCTCTAACATGAACTGGCAGATGGGAAAGCCTGAAAAGGGTTTCTGTTTGTGAGGAGGTTGACTACCTGTGAATAGAGAGACATTTTATCCTTACTCGCCCGTGACATTCCTGGTCTGTGCATATTGTTGTGATGTAATTATTTATAGTGCCCCCTTTCACTCTCAGAAGTGCCTGTGTAGAATGATAAGTCTATATTTACTCAGTTCATAAAAGTGTACAAAAGCACAGCCCTTGACAAATTTCAAAGTACTTTGTGTACAGGAAAAAAAATAAAAGAGAGAGAACAGTAATATGGAATTGTGTAATAATGTCTCCACAATCTGCATTTGCATATGATAGTGGAAACGTGGCCATCCTTATTATTTACTTTTGCATAAGGAGGGGCTGCTTATTTTCTTGGGATCAATTTTGCTTACTATAAACTGTAATCTCATACCTGCATAGGGAACATAGCTCAAAATCAGACATAACAACCAAAGGTTATCTCTTATGGGGTATGAAAAAAATAATCACAGAAGGCCACGGGCATCTGGATAGAGCTTAGATCTGTCCCAGAACTGAGTTCCCATATACATCTCAGTTCCCTAAATGCTTTTGTCCTCATGAGGTTTCTAAAACATTTTCCCAGGAAACAATCAAGAAAACTAATAGGCAACTGACAGAATGGGAAAAGATAGTTGCAAATGACATATCAGATAAAGGGCTAGTATCCAAAATATACAAGGAACTCACCAAACTCCACACCCGAAAAACAAATAACCCAGTGAAAAAATGGGCAGAAGACATAAACAGACACTTCTCCAAAGAGGACACCCAGATGTCCAACAGATACATGAAATGATGTTCAGTGTCACTCATCAGGAAAATACAAATCAAAACCACACTGAGATATCACCTCACACCGGTCAGGGTAGCTAAAATGAACAAATCAAGAGACTATAGATGGTGGGGATGTAGAGAAATGGGCACCCTCCTACACTGTTGGTGGGAATGTAAACTGGTGCAGCCACTCTGGAAAACAGGTGGAGGTTCCTCAAAAAATTAACAACAGAACTCCCCTATGACCCAGCAATAATACTGGTAGGAATTTACCCAAGGGATACAGAAGTGCTGATGCATAGGGGCACATGTACCCCAATGTTCATAGTGGCACTTTCAACAACAGCCAAATCATGGAAAGAGCCTAAATGTCCATCACCTGATGAGTGGATCAAGAAGATGTGGTATATATATATATATATGTATGTATATATGTACAATGGAGAACTACATGACAATGAGAAAGAATGAAATCTGGCCATTTGTGGCAATGTGGATGGACCTCGAGGGTGTCATGCTAAGTGAAATAAGTGAGGCAGAGAAGGACAGATACTATATGTTTTCACTCATAAGTGTAACAGGAGAAACTTAGCACAGGACCATGGGGGAGGGGAAGGGGAGAAAAATAGTTGGGGAGAGGATGGGAGGCAAACCATGAGAGACTCTTGAATATTGAGAACAAACTGAGGGCTGATGAGTGGGGGGAGAGGGGAAGGCGGGTGATGGGCATGGAGGAGGGCACTTGTAGGGATGAGCACAACTTGGCAATAAACTATAAAAGAAAAAATAAAACATTTTCCTAAAGCGAGAGCAAACCCCTACAAGTATATACATGTTCTATCCAGCAGATGGCGCGTTTGCAGCAAATTGCTGTTTTCTCTATCCTCCCCCACCCTACCCCTAAGAATTTTAACCACCAGGCTTCTGCCAGAACCTGCCATATTCAGGGTGACATATGATGCTGTTAAAATAAAATACAAAGGTTAGAGAAAGATCAGTAATAAGTCCTAAATTGAACATAGATTTCAAAAAACCATCTCTAAAAGAGTCTAGAAATTAATAGTCCATAATATGATGAAAAACCCCAGCTGACATCAAAGGAACCTCTTGCCTTCTTTTTAAAGAATTCTGTTTAATGCATAATTCACTGAGCCCATGAAACATTCTGGGAAACTTTTGGATGAATATCAGCCTTTTAATTCAAAATTATGCACTCTGGGAAATGGCTGGTGCAGAAGGTGGAGAGCCTACTAGGTAATTTACACCAGCAATCAAATTGCAATTACAAAAGAGGTTAAAACATGATTTTAAACAGCCTAACTCCAGACTCAGGGCTACTAGTGGTTTGGTAAATCTCGCAAGGAAGACTGTAATTAAAAATCCCGACCCTCTCCGGCTTTCTTAGGGTGACACCTTGAAATCCGAAGGGAGAGGGGAGAAAGGAAAGCTCTGTTTTAAGTAGTCTTGGGAGGGTAGCTTATGTCTGCAAGAGGATGCGTTTCTTCTCCTATCCCATCCACTAGTAGTTATTTTTGAAGTTGATGTTAGTCTTGTTTTTTAAGAGTAACTTGAAAGTTTTTTCAAATCTGGGGAGTGACAACATTAAGACAGTGTTAGTGACAAGCCATATAATTTGAGGTGCTGACACTGAGGCACGGGCTTTATAAAGAAATGGTGTCATCTGTGAGTGTCTTTTGATTATGCTTATGGTTTATAGTCTATCTTCACCTGAGGAGCTTTAGAAGCCATCTGGTCTGGATGTGGGGAAGCCCAAAGTAGAGGGCTAGGCAAAATGATGTAGCCTGGAAGATGATCTTAGCCTTTCTCCTCCTTTCTGGGTGCCTATTCCTGGAGACCCCATTTCCAAGTGCATTCCTTCGAGATCTTGCCTTCAGTAATGTATGCTTGACCAGGGTTCTAACTGATAAAATGTCATGTCTCTCTCTCTCTTTTTTTTTTTTTTTTTAAATGTCATGTCTTTTAAGCGGTCATGAATTAGCAAGGCATTTTCCTCAGGAGAGGACTGAGGTTAACATGATGGCGTGGCCGGTGATGCTGACAAAGAATCCAGGCCACTAGGACCTGTCCATATACATCCTACCTACTGTCTGTCACTTGAATAGGGACCGAGGTGTGGCCCATTCGACAACACATCTGTGTGGCATTATACATTTTTAGTGTTTAACTCTCACTTTGTTAGTATCTTTGATTCATCCAAGCCAACATGGTACATGGACCCCAAACAAACGGTCACTCTAATGTTAACAATGTTTAAAAAATGAGGTTGATTAGAAATTCAGTTAGTGTTATCTAACCTCTGAAGTAAATAACTGACTAAAAGCTAAGGATATATAGGCCTCATTTTAAAGACATTTAATTCTGTTTCCTTGTAGGAACTCAACTCTAAGCAGATTGAGAGATTAAGATATTTTGGGTGATGCCCAAGATGTTTCATTTCTAAGGACCCATGAAGCTGGAAAAGCGTTCAGAGACTCTCAGAAACATAATTAATTACTGAGTTTGGCCCTTAGAGACAGGAACTACTTCAAGCCTGATATGGACCTTTAATCTAGTTAATTAGCTTTACGGGGAAAGTTTTGCACATTTAGCAGATGAGTATAGATTTTATTACTTGAAACACAATACAATTTATTTTTATGTTGTACTTTTAAATTAGGGGGGAGAGGAAAATAATCGTGGAGTTCTGAAATAACTCAAAAAGTTCTGATAATAATGAGGCTCACTCTCATTAGGCTTCATTTGCTCAATCAAATTATTTCTCCAAAGGAAAATAAAAATTTAAGTATAATGTCCTCTAAATAGACCAATTTATTGAATATATGTCACTTTTGATGTTACTAGTTTAGCTGTTCATTATGTAGAGCAAACTGGTTCTCTTATATATGAATGAGTGAGTCTCCTAAAAGGTGTTTGTAAGCCCCCTGGGTCCTGAATCCAAAGTGACTGAGGGGAGTTTATACACAATTCCATCATTTCCACTGAGCATATCAAGTGGTAAAATGGACATATTATTCCCTTTCCAAATAGACCAGTTTTCACACATGAGACATGTCCGGAGGACACTGCCCTTGACGTTCCCTGCGGAGGCCGTGAGGGATTTCTCAGCAGCTCTGTTCCTCTTCACAACTTTGATGCCCACTTTGGTTCTGTGTAGACCCAAACAGGATTTAAAACCACTAAATCATCTGTGGCTCTGAACAAAAGTTTCAACGCTTCATGCTTTTAAAGGTAAGTCTAGTTCATGTTCTTGATTGTAATTCTGAGTTTTGAATTAACACAAAATGAACAGGTGTCAGAGGTAAATATTAATTCTCTAGCCACACATTCCAAAGTTTACCACCTTTTCTCAGTTGCTTTTTGTCTATTGATGCACAAATGTGTCAGCACAAGTGCATAAGTTTTGAGTCATTCTCTGGCACTGAGAATCCATGGGACCTCATATGTGCATTGCAAAATTGGTCCCTTTTCTCACTTAAAAAATTATTTCCTACATCTTTTTTCTTATAATCATATATATCTCCTTACTAGTACCTTTACCATTCTCACTACTTTTTAACCTTTCAAAATGGGGTGAGAGGGGCACCTGGGTGGCTCAGCCGGTTAAGCGTCCAACTTTGGTTCAGGTCATGATTTTCTGGTTCATGAGTTCAAGCCCCACGTCAGGCTCTGTGCAGACAACTCAGAGCCTGGAGGCGGCTTTGGATTCTGTGTCTCCCTCTCTCTCTCTGCCCCTCCCCTGCTCATACTCTCTCTCTCTATCTCTCTCAAAAATAAGTAAACATTAAAAAAATTTAAAAATAATTTTTAAAAATTGGGTAAGTAATTTTCAAGCAGTTTAAACAAACAACAGCAGTGGCTCCGGACACAATGACCACATGCAGGTGCTCACGCCCTCGTTGGGTGGGGGTAGTCAGTATAGTTTTTTGTTCTAGACCACAACTTTGCTCGCCAGAATAAAAATTAGTAAGCTCAAAGTCAGTAAGTAGAGAAGTTTCTATTATAGAACATCTAACACACACAGACATATATCTATGTATATATATATCTATATCAGTAGACAATCTATCACGTAAACTTTCTGTTATGTAGATAGAAATATGCCTCGGATTTCCTCATCCAGCAAATGAGTATACAGGACTGAGAAAGGGGAAGGGAAGGAAGGCAGGCTATTGGTTGGATGTCAGGGTTACCAATACTTCCTAAATTCAATCACAGTGATTCCATTTGTATCTGTTTTGTTTTTGTTTTTGTTTTATGTTTCTTTATTTATCCTGGTGCAGGGGAGAGGGAGAGGCAGAGAGAGAGAATCCCAAGCAGGCACTGCACTGTCAGTACAGAATCTGATGTGGAGCTTGAACTCACAAATGGTGAGATCACCACCTGAGTCAAAACCAAGAGTTGGATGCTTAACTGACTGAGCCACCCAGGCACTCTTCATTTTTATCTTTTTTAAGTATTTAAATATTCTTTAAGAAGTTTTTTAATGTTTATTTATTTTTGAGAGAGAGACACACAGTGTAAGTGGGAGAGGGGCAGAGAGAGGGAAATACAGAATCTGAAGCAGGCTCCAGGCTCTGAGCTGTCAGCACAGAGCCTGACATGGGGGTCGAACTCACTGGATTCAAGACCAAGGGGCATTATGAATACCTTTATGGAGACTCGCTTATTTGTGTATAAGAAGCAGTTTGCTCTACATAATGAACTAAACTGAGTAACATTTGTGACCTGAGTTGAAGTCTGACACTTAACTGACTGAGCCACACAGGTGCCCCTAAATATTCTTAATAATGTTTAAAAAATAATTATGCTATTTTCTTTTAAAGAAGCTCCAAAACATTGTCTAAGTAATCTTAAAGGTTCCTTCGCATTTTGTCAAAATGATTCACTTAGTGAGCTCTTTGGAAACCTCTCGGTGTATGGGGTCAGTTGGATGTGAGGTGGCATCAAGGACATGGTTCAGGGTTTCAGGATGTCTGCCATTGGGGCACCAGACAGGTGAGTGTCATCCAAACTGCTGAATCTCTACTCCTCTACCTCCACTGGTCCCTGAAGGCAGTACTTCTGGGAGAATGCGGACAACACAAGAAAGAAAAAACACATACCTAGGACAGAGAAACAAAAGCATTGCATGGAGTAATTTAATTCCTTTGGTTTGTTCTTTTAGGACAAGGCTAAAAATGGCTTAAAGTTCAAATGTTGGTTCTTTATATTAGCAATCTGAAAAAAATTTGAAAAGACATAAAGCTAAATGGTTTTTCCTGGCCCCTCAGCAAATGTACAGTTGTCCTTTATCATGAACTTCCCTCTAATGATGGCTTATGAGGCCAGTGGATAGCACCTCATGTGCTATAGCCCAAAATTTATGGTTGAAACGAGTTGCTGTCAGATCCTGCCCTCCCTTCCCGACTCCTTATACAATGTTCCCCTTATGGTGAAATTCACTCAAAAATAGATGTCGTGGGCAATTTTATTGTGAGATCCAATCAAATAGGAAAAATGACACACTGGCCAGTGTCCATTAAAGATGTTCCCACAGGACAAGAAGCAGTATCAACCAGATGAAAGTTTGATGAAGTGGGAAAAGGGACCCATTGTTTTAGTTGTACTAAAAATTAAATAAAATTCTGTGGTGATTTTATGAAAACAGATGGAAACTTATTCCAATGAGCCTATTTATATGGGATATGGTGTGTGTGTGTGTGTGTGTGTGTGTGTGTGTGTGTGTATGAGAGGGGAGGGGGGAGAGAGAAAGTGCATTGAGTATTTTAATTAAATTTTTCTTTTAAAAAATGAAATTTCTTTCAAGGAAGTTTGCATTTCTTGATCTGTAACATAACTGAGGTCCAGAAAGCTTGGGGAACTTGCTCAGGGCCTCGGGGCTATTTAATGTCATAACTTGAGCAAACTGCACATCACCTGATTCTCTGTTCAATGTATTCATTATATCATAACACTTGTCTATATGCAAGTTACCTTCACTTAGAGTTCTCTTCCAAGACAAAGGCAGTAAGCTAAGATTGGCTTTAGGAAAGAAGTCATTTCCAAACTTACAGAGGAAATATTTTTAGTCAATACATTATATGAGTGGTTTCCAATTTGAAAGAACTGAGTACGATTCCTTGTCATTCTTGGCGAAGTAGAACCAGAATATGAAACTGCTGATGATACAGGACTCATCAACATTGTTTTCTCCATAATAAAAGCAGGAACTTTTCATGAATTTGTAGTAGAATGCCATTTTTTCCATTGTACTTTATACCCATGTTTTTCCTGAAAACAAAATTTGTGCTTGCTAGGTTACCAGATTCTAATGTTGGCCACAATCACAGAATGGGTTTCAATATTTTCTTTCTCAAGCATTATGAGCAGAAGTTTCTAGTATCTTGACCCTTTATGAGGGATGAGACTGAGTAAACCACTACAGGCCAGAATCTATGCTATTTTCCCTAGAATACAAAATCTAAGGTCATCACAAGCCAAAGAACAGAAGATACCACCACTGGATAAGAAGGCAGTGGGTCTAGTTTTAGGATCTTTACAGTGTCTTGCATATTAAACTTACATAAATATTCACCTGTTTTTAAAATGACCATTTAATTAATTTAAGAGAGAGTGTGTGCTCGTGGAGGAAGGGGCAGAGGGAGAGAGAAGAAGGCCCCACACTCAACACAGAGCCCAATGTGGGGCTCAATCCCATAACCCTGGGATTATGACCTGAGCTGAAGTCAGGAGTCAGATACACAACCGAATGAGCCATCCAGGCACTCCTAAAATGATGTATTCTTTAAGTTCCTCACAAGAGGCCTTTCTTGAACTACTGCTTCCCTTCTCTCGCTCCCCAGCGGGAAATTGTATTACTTTCAATAATGATTAATAAGCACAGTTTGTTTGCAAATGATATAAAAATCATGTGAGATACTATATGTACTATTTTTACAATGTAAAGCACTAAACAAGAGATTTTATTGCTCTAATACTTCTGTTATAACTTATCTTAAGGCATCTGCCTCATGTTATTGTTTCTAGAAGCACACTTGCCTCTCCCAGAAGATTAGCAGTTGAGGGCAGCAAGCACATCGTTTTCTTTGTCTTCTTTCCAGTCTCGGACATCAGAAAGATGCTTCAGCTATTGTTGCAGACATAACTTAATACTTAGATCAGTGAAGCTCCCACACGACTGACCTATCATTAATAATAAATATGGGTGTAGAAATAGGCCACTTTCTATCACTATTATACATAGGAAGTGCAAGAGGCCGGAACGACTTGAGAATTGCCTGAAGTCATACAATTAGATTAGGGGTTCTGTGCTGCGGGGTAGACAGGTGGACAGAGAGAAGAATGTCCTATTATCACTCTTATTTTCAGGGCAAAGCAAACATTGCTTAGTGATTTTTTTTTCCTTTTTGTAGGTAGATCAACAACTGTATTATAGAAAGTCCGGATGGGGAGTGTACAAATTTCTACAGACACATACTGTGATTTTGGTAAGTTCTTTTGCCCAGTCTTGAGTTGGAGGATAAAAATTACAACTGAATATGAAAAGTTAATTTATCTGTGCTTTGCTGCTAATGTATGGCAGACAGAACTGATTTGGGTTCTAATGGAGTATCTTAAAAAATTATAAAAAGCCTACTCATTAGAAATTAAAAAGTCTTAGATTCCTCAGTATTTATAGAAGATATGTATTAGGATGTCAACACTGACAGGCCTCTTTAGCTTTCTTTATTAGCTTTTTTAGTATGTAACCATAATTTTAAAGTGTGCCCTATTCTAAATCTTTGATATTGCTCCTGTCATTTTTATGGAGTTTCCTATGGCTTTTCACCTAACTCAGGGTAAAAGCTGAAGTCCTTATAATGTTCTACAGGTTCTGGATTCCACCACCTCCCTAACCTCACTTTCTGCATCTCTTACATGCTAACTCTACCCGGCCACCCTGACTTCTCCACCTCTCCTCACACACATCAAGTAGGCTCTTACCGCAGGCCTTGGTATTACCTTCCCAGGGGTGTTCTTTCTCATATTTCCACATGGCTTGTACCTTTACTTCCTTTAGATCTCTGGTCATATGTCAGACTGTCAATGAAGTCTTCCCTGACCACCTTATTTAAGACAGCAACACCCTACCTGCCCCCCATCCCCTCAACACACATGGGATTCCCTAGTTTACTTGCCTTTATATTTCTCTGTGGCATGTATCACCATGTGATGTGGTATATATTTACGGAACATAAGCTCTGTGAGTGTAGGGTCTTTGTAAAGTCTCACTGCTTGATCTCGAGGGTCTGGGGTTGGGACTGATGTAGATAAGGTCAGCAATAAATACTGACTGACCACATGAAATTTATCTGCTTCTTCAAAGTCCACTTCTAATCCTATTTTTTTCAGGAAGTCTTCCTAGTGTGAGTGGAATGTGGGTTACTAGCCTCTTTAACTATAACTAGGAATTGTAATCTTTCCATAATTAAGAGCACCTTAGTCATACAAAAGGTAAGGACAAAAATACCATATGTACAAGTTCTATTTGGCATGCAGCATATCTCTTGTTTTTAAAATAGTAGCAGATGAGTCTTGGAGTGACTGTGTAGTTTCCTCCAAGCCACAGAGTCAAGCAGTGACAAATCTAGAAAAGTATGAACTTTGCTCATTCAGGGTTTCCTGCTCTGCACTAGTCTCTCCAGACTCCAACAACAAATATAATCAGATCAGTTTTGCCTCCACTAACATTTTTTTGCTTTATTAGACAGGTACAATTACCTGCCTGTTACATGGGAGGCTGAGGGGACATATCACCAGATAATGATCAAAGGACATGAATCCTAATTCAAAAGGGGTTCTTTTTCTTTGTCCTTGGGTAAGTGACCTCACCTCTCCCATCCTCCATTTTCTCATCCATAAAAATAATAAATAACAACATCTACTCAACCTAGTTCACAGGGGTGTGGCAAGGATCTAATATTAGCACATTTAAAAGTATTTTAAAAATGATAAAGTGATAGTTGACTTCCCAATTGTTATTAAGATTCTAGAATTCCAGTTTTTGGCAGTGTCTTCATTTTAGTTTCTTGACTGTGAGCTCTTGTGATGGCCCATCAAACCTGGGGGACAAGAAAATAAACTCCCTGTGGTTTGAGATATGGTTAAAAAAAAAAAAGGATGAGCCACACACTCAAGGAATTGTATTCATTAATTCATCCCCTCATCTATAGTTTAGAGCACTAAATTTAAACTGTAGCAGCAAGGAAAGTGGAGAGGAAAGCTGTGCTATCATGCTCTTGTGTTCTTCTGTTGTCAAATTAATTGATCTTACTTCGCTTCTACAGGTGTCTATCAGACTCCTAAATATGGCCACAATACTTTAGATATAATTATGATATAAAGTTCTGAAGAAAAAGAAAACAAAGCACACTTTCCTTTTCCTTTTTTGCACTGATTAGTCAGCAGCAAAAGACCATTGCCAGGCAAAAGACAGCAAAATAACTTAGTAAATTTTCATACTGGAGAGGAAGGAATTATGTGGAGGAGTTATGTATAGGATAAATCTGTAGAGAGAATGTAGGTAGGCGAAAGCAGTGAAGGAGCCCATCTCTGGAAACTGGCACTCTTCCTTTCCTTTTAGAAATATTTCATTTACATTTTTTCTGTTCAGAATATTTCAGGAGATGACACAGAATTCTTGATGAATAAAAATGAAGAGGATATAAATAACTGCATTATCCAAAGATTTCCTTTTGATTATTAAGAAATGATAAACTTTCTTAATTTTCTACTTTTATTAAAGTTGAGATAATCAAGATTTCAGATTTATTAAAATAGGAGCATTTTAGGGAGAGAGAAAAAAAATTTAAGTACCCTAAGAAATGGGTACAAGGCTACCATGTGATTATTGGTGACTGGATACCCTACAAACAAAACTTTGTGATAGAAAATTCTTAAGAGGTTGTAATTTGTGGAAATACCAAGGGTATTTAAAAATTGTTTTTAGAAAGAAAACTTGATTTGTGATGGGTTCTATAAACTTGACATGAACACAATGAGAAAAGCTGATGAATATACCAAACAAACCCACAAAACTATTAGGGTCTTGAATGGAAAGTCTGGAAGAGTTTCAGACCTAGTGTTTCTCCCCTTTTTAAAAATTATTTTACTTTTAATTAACTATGGAGATTTTTGTAATTAGACCAAGAGAATGGGGTGACAGGGAAAAAATGTAGTCTTAACATTTAAGACAAAGTGACTTGTAGCCTGATTACTACTACTACTACTACTACTACTACTACTACTACTACTACTAGTACTACTAGTAGTCATCAATTCTCATAAAAATCTTGTCAGGCAAGTAGATCTTTCCCCCTCTATTTTATAGATTTAATGGGGGCTCAGAAGAGTTAAATGACTTTCTCAAGTTTGCAAAGCTAAGTATCCTACCAAGCCAACCCAAGACTATCTGTTTCCTAATCACACATTGTACTAGTACTAGTACTTTTACTTCTTCCTCCTCTTCCTCTCCTCATTCTCCTTCTCCTTCTTTTTGCAGTTTACTATTGATTCTTGGAAGTAACAGTATGATATTGCAAATATTGATCTACAATTTGATGCTCTCAGAGGAAGGAGTGAGGTGTATAATTGGAGGCCTTTGCATGAGTCATTCTTAATGGAAGACACCATTATGGCAATTAATGAAAGTTAACAAATTCCTTTTTGGATAATGAACATTTTGTGGAAATTGTTTATTATTACTGCAGCTGCACATAGTAAGCTGAGCCAAATGATGATGGGACTGTGCCCTTGTTCTAGCTACACACTTATTTTTTCTCCTTGGGAAACAATAGTGGAAAACAATGTGTGATTAGGAAACAGATAGTCTTGGGTTGGCTTGGTAGGATACTTAGCTTTGCAAACTTGAGAAAGTCATTTAACTCTTCTGAGCCCCCATTAAATCTATAAAATAGAGGGGGAAGATCTACTTGCCTGACAATATTTTTATGAGAATTGATGAATGAAATATGTAAAATGGTTATTGTCAGTCAGGTAGCAACCAATAAATGCTAGTTTATTTTTCTTCCTCGCCCCATTCACATTACAACTTTATTGATTTTAGCTGAAGTTCAGGGTAAAGATGAAAGGCTAGTGACCATAAGCAATGTGAAAAGTTTTTTTAGGTTTATTTATTTTGAGAGAGAGAGAGAGAGCGAGCGAGCGAGAGCATGAACCGGGGGAGAGGGAGAGGGAGAGAGAGAGAGAGAATCCTGATGTAGGGCTCATGATGAGCTAAGCTTGAATCAAGAGTCAGACACTCAACGGACGAGCCACCCAGGTATACATTTTTATACAAGAGAATTTGAAATGTACACAGATCAATATTTTACCATTTCAATTCAATTTTAGTTTCCAAAAGAGCTTTGAATTTTAACACAGTTTAAACAGAAATAAAATATTTGAAAGTTTATGAACATGTCTCTGTGGAATGATCTCTTCACTTGGAATATCTTTTTCTCTCACCCTAATTTTTAACAAATCTTCATTATATCTAGTGTTATATCTTTTAGGAAGCCTTTCCTGACTCCCTGCTCACTGCAGATCCCTCCTCTGTATGTATATAAGACATTACCATAAAACTCCTAGAACAAAACATAGGGAAGAAGCTCCTTGACTTCAGACTTGGCAATGATTTTTTGATTTGACACCAAAAGCAAAGGCAACAAAAGCAAATATAAACAAGTGAAACTACATCAAATGAAAACATTTTTGCATAGAAAAGAAAACCATCAACAAAATGAAAAGGAAACCTATAGAATGGGAGAAAATATTTGCAAACTATGTAATAAAGGGTTAATATCTAAAGTTCATAAAGAACTCCTACAACTCAATAGCAACAAACAGACAATCCAATAAAAAATGAGCAGAGTAAGTGAATTGATATTTTTCCAAAGAACATATTCAAATAGCCAACCATTCCATGAAAAGATGCTCACATCACTAATCATGAGGGGGATGCAAATCAAAGCCACAGTGATGTATAACCACACGCCTGTTAGAATGGGTATCATCAAACATACAAAACATAACATGTGTTGGCAAAGATATGGAGAAAAGGGAATCCTTGTACACTATTGGTATGAATGTATATTGGTAAAGCCACTATGACAAACAGTATGAAGGTTTCTCAAAAAAATAAAATTGCATATTATCCAGATACTTCACTTCTTGGTATGTTTCCAGAGGAAATGAAAACAGGATTTTGAGAAGATATCAATATTCTGAAGCTCATTGAATCATTATTTACAATAGCCAAGATATGTAAACAACCTAATGGACAATAGATGAAGAGATAAAGAAGATGTGTGAGATAAGTATATTTATATATACACAACTGAGTATTATTCAGCCACATGAAAGAAGGAAATCCTACCATTTGTGACAACATGGATGACCTTGGGGGACATTATGTTATGTATGATCTAACTTATAATTGGAATCTAAAAACCTGAACTCCTACAAACAGAGATTAGAATGGTGTTTACCAGGGGCTAGGGGGTTGGGGGAACTAGGGGGATGGTGGTCAAAGAGTATAAACTTCCAGTTGTAAGATGAATAAATTCTGGGGATCGAATGTACAGCATGATGCTTATAGTTAATAATATTGTATTATGTGCTAGAAGAGTAGTTCTGTAGTTCTCACTACAGAAAAGTAATAGTACATATATGATAGGATGGAGGTATTAGCTAATGATATGATGGTTTACTCGGCAATAAATATCAAATCAACACATTGTATACATTACAATTACAAAATGTTACATGTTGATTTTGTCTCAATAAAACTGGAAGAAAATTTTTTTTAAATTAAAAAATTGAAAAATACCGATAGTCATATGGCCAGAAGTCATACTTGGTTCAGCCACTTAGCATGTGAATCAACATAATTTTGTATTTGAGATATTATTTTGGGAATGTAATTTATGGTCAACTCTGTGCCAGTAAAATTATTTAGAATTTTGTTATGGAATTAAGATTTTAGGTATTCTGAAATGTCCCTTAGTACTATAACTTCTGGGAGCCCTACCACCTTATCTGAGGCAGTGGGATGAATCCTTTAAATATTACTGATTTGGAATGAACTAGATACAAAGAAGTGCTGATACTAACCCCAGATATAATCCTAGGAATTTGAGAAAGAATGTGAAGGATGACTATGTAATCTTTCCTGGTGATATCACGTACAGTGACTAATAATACTATGGACACTTGTTAAATGTTTAAAGAAAAAGGGAGGTAAGGATAGTGACCAGGCATTGAGTTCTTTAGTCATTGTCCTCAGTGCCTATCCTCGGGCTGCAACATCACCTCCTTAGTTTTCAGAAGCTATGTTCACTCCTCTGGTATTAGGACAATTTTGTTAGATTCCTACTAAACCCAACTCTGGGAGGGATCTCCCATAACCACCTGCTTCATTAGATGACAATTTAATCTTTTAAAGTCTTCAGAGAAAAGTCCTCTTTTTCAGTATATGAGGACCATCACGGTCAGAATTTTTTTCCCCTAAATCCATCAGAAATACTTCCTTTATCTATTGTGGCTTTCCAGTGTTCTCTTGAAGATGAGTGGTAGCACAAAGGTTTATGTCAGTAGAAAAACAGTGTTTCCAATTCAACTGAGACTAGAAACATTTAAAGACTAGGTTATTGTGGGATAACACCAGGGGTCCCAAAGGTCAGGAACATAGGCTAAACTTATTTTTAAACTATATGTTAGCTATAGTGTTAGAAAATGCTCAGAATATTTTCCTCAATCTCCAGACACCTTTGTAACGGATATTCCTATAAATACACCACAGTGTCCACAAAGCCTGAAAACATCTAGGAGATAGTACATTTATTGTACGTTTTTCTGATCAGCAAAGTGGGAGAATCTCTTTCTTTTATTCTTCATTGGGGACTATTACTTTTTTCTGCTTTATAGACAGGGTGGCTCCTCAAATGAATCAAGATAAATTAAGGATTATGAAATAATGATAGTAGTAATAACAGCTAGATGATAAGAATACTAAATAGCAACAGCAGAAAGCTCAGGCCAAAGTGGAAAATGAGGTTTTCTAGAGGCTCCTGTTCTCCACCGTGTGACCTTAAACTGAGAACCATTTCTCAAGCTTCTAAGACACCAGAGCACAGAAGCATGGCGCATAAACAAATAAGTAACCACATTAGTGGTGTCCTTTGGGGGTTTAAGTCTTATTCTTGTGACCCCAGGAAGCTGACCAGAGAGAAAAGGGGAGAAAGAAGTACAGGATATTTATCTTTACATTTTGGAAATGCTTTTGATCAGCAGAGCTGGAACAAGTTTCTGTGCTTTTGTGGGAACTACAAATGTTCCAAGGGAGGAAGCAAGATCAAGAGCAGTTTGCTCTTTCAGGGACTTCAAAGCCCATTCATCTAAAGACGTGGCCATTACCATTTTGGCTTCCTCACTGTGCCTTGGATGGCCCTGTACTTTTCAAGAGGAGAGCCTTGCTGGGTTGGGGCCAGCTCAAACATATTCCTTGGAGTGCAGTGTTCCAGAAAATCTGCCCTTCCTGGCCTGTGCTCTGTGATTACAGTCCCAACCAGGAGTGATCCTTGGACCTACTGGATGAGTCAGACACAGAGCTGAGTGGGACAGTGAGGCTGGATTACTCATCTTTGCCTCTGCTCCTCCTCTAGGTGTGGAGAATTGTAAACGTAATAACAAGCCTGCGCCATCCCCACCAGGCTCCAGGCCTCTGATCTCAGCAGCCTGTCTCTTTGCTGGAACCAGGAGGTGAGTGTGCCTCACCTCTCCATCCCCTTGTCTACCCGCCTCCCCAAAAAAAGAAAACAGAAAAAACACATGCAAAAATGAGCAACAACAAAATTAACAACAGAAACTGTCATTGCTATTATTCAGTCCTGTTTCAACCCACAAATCTAGCCATAATAGGGAGTTGTCCTCTTCCCCTGTAAGTCAAGTCTTGGGAATGAGATTTGCTCGTGAGTTGGAGATTTCTTCTGGGCCTAAGATACATAATAATTTTCCAATTCAATATAAAAACTAAAACTCAACAAACACAAAAGCTAGACCAAGGCCATAACATTGCTGGCCCCAATAATCTTGCTTTGCTATTTGAGTTGCTCCCTAAAGCAAGGATTGAATCTGTCCTGTTTATTCTTGTGTCCCCAGGTCCTAGCATGAAGTCTGAACTTTTCTGCTGAATGAATGTCTAAATCAGGATGTTGATGTCACCTATTTCGTTCAGTGATCTTGGATAAATATCCTATGGGGTCAGGTTCTCAATTTCTCCATTACCAAACATTCCAGTCCACCAACACCTGCGGATCACAGAGGAAGGTTCTGAATGTTATTTCCAAGGGAATGCCTATTCGATAGAGGATGTGTCTTGGAGCACCTCTGGCAGTATGTTCAGTAAGTGGGAGCTCTTCCTTTTTTTCTTTTGAATTGGGTGTACTCTGGTTACCACATCACTCTGCCAGTTGAGTTCACTTTTATGTGCTTCAGTAAGTGAAGATAATAATGCTGACATCCTGAATTTCCACCTCTGTCAAGTGAGGAGTAGGGGCAGGTTCATCTTTGAGGAAGGCCTTTTGTCACTCTGTGATTTTATTCTCCTCCACTTTCTGGAATTGGTCTCAGAATAAAAAGTGACAGGGATTGTACTGTACTGAGAACACACAGAAATGCCAGCAATGTTGCATTTCTTTGGATGTTTAATGGTCCGATTTCCTATGTTTTTAACTGACTTAGTAGTTTAAGTTTTCCTTTTGCATGATGAGCACATGGAATTTTATTCAAAGTAATTTCGAAAGTCAATAACAATAAACATAGTTTGCATTTAAATATTTCAATCAGAATTCTCCATGACATGACTCTTTCAGATGGAAAAAACTTTACTAACAACAAAAAAAACTTTGAAAATAATTAAAAAAATTTTTTAATCTTCATTTACTTTTGAGAGAGAGAGAGAGAGAGAGTGCAAGTAGAGGAGGGGTAGAGAGAGAAGGATACATGGAATCCAAAGCAGGCTCCAGTCTCTGAGCTGTCAGCACAGAGCCCAACAAGAGGCTTGAACTCACAGACCATGAGATCATGACCTGAGCCAAAGTCAGACACTCAACTGACTGAGCCACTCAGGTGCCCCTGAAAAAAAGTTTTATAATATCCTAAGATTTAGATCCTAAGGCTCAGCTTTCAAGGTTTGGGTGTTTTATGAACCACCTCAGCTCCAACTGATTGGAAGTGTGGCCCAGGAACATTAAAGGTATCATAGAGAGGAGCACAAAAAGAAACAAATTTCCTACTTGTTGGCCAGTTGTCTTTCATTTCTTCAATAAACATTCCATTAATATTTAATGTGTGTCAAAAATGATGTTAGGCGTTTGGGATCAAAGTCTTCAGCTTCCTAGGGTCCTTGGTTCCATATAAAAGCAGCCCTGGATCCAATGATCTCAGCCCTAGATTTCAGTCTTTGCTCCTGCCACTAATCAGGTGATGACCTTGGGCAGATCACTGTGGGTTGGGAGCTTCATCTATAAAACAGGGATGGGTAAGAGATCCAGAGCTAACTCTGTTAGGTCTTAAATTTATCTCAAATACAATCATAGAACACAACTAAATGACAGTGCTTAGATAAAAGGAGGCAAATCACTGTGGGTTGGGAGCTTCATCTATAAAACAGGGATGGGTAAGAGATCCAGAGCTAACTCTGTTAGGTCTTAAATTTATCTCAAATACAATCATAGAACACAACTAAATGACAGTGCTTAGATAAAAGGAGGCCATTCTAGATGTCAGATACTTTTCTTTGTTGAAATTCATTTGTTAGTGAATGCAATATATACATTAAGTTTCTTTAAAAAGAATGAATAAATCAATAAAAAATTGATGGTTTTTCTCATTCCTCATTCCTTTAGTAAACATTTGTGGAATGCCCACTCTGTGCCAGAAATTGGATTTGAGTATTTCAGATCAGAGATAAAAACTTATCTTCTCTGCCTCGAAAAAGCTCACAATCTAGTAATGGAGACAGAGAAGGAAATGTAAGTTTGGGTATCAAGTGCTATTCTTAATCAATAAATATTTATTGAGTGCTCATTATGCTTGAGCTACATCAGTGAAAAAATTGATAATGATTTCTGTTTTCATGGAATTTATAGTCAAACATGAAGATCAAACAATAGAGAATAAACATGAAAATAAATGATCCGGTATGAGAGAAAGTGAAAAAAAAATATGGTATATAAAAGAAGTAGAACAGCTTAAAAGAAACAGGGACAACCTGTGGTGGGGTGGGGGCAGTGAATTGCAGTTTTTAGGAGGATTGCCTGGTGGGCATCTTTGAAAAGCTAACATTTAAGTAAAGGCTTGAAGGAATCACCTAGCTGTAGGAATATGTGGGGGAGTGGCATCACAGGCAGAGAGAGGAGGGGCAGTGAAAAAGCCCTGAGTTTGGAAACAAGGGCAGCTGGAGTGAAGTAGGAAAGAGGGGAGCAACAGGTGGTGACAGGAGAGTCAGAGGGACAGGGGAAGAGTGGATGCTGGAAGACATTTGTAGGGCATTGCAAGGATTATTTGACTTTTACTATTGAGTGAAATGGGGGAAGTCTCTAAGAGGTTATGATCAGAGGAGTGACTGGCTCTGATTTAAGTTTTGTTTTACTTTTTATAATTTCTTTTTATTTGACAGAGAAAGAGAGAGTGGGGAAGGGCAAAGAGAGAGAATCCCCAAGCTGGCTCCAGGCTCAGCATGGAGCCCAGTGCAGGGCTCAATCCCATGACCCTGAGATCATGACCTGAGGTGAGATCAAGAGTTGGACCCGTAATTAATTGAGCCACTCAGGCACCCCTGATTTAAGTTTTAAAAGAACATTCTGGCTGTCCTGTAGAGAATGGGTTGCAGAGGCTGGGTTGGTGGTGGGCAAGAACAAATCAATTAGGAGGCTATTGTAGAAATGTAGCCTAGAGATCTTGGTGGCTTGGACCAGGGTGATAGCAGTGGAGACTGAATAAGTGAAAGTATTAGATAGGGCAGATGAGGATGGGATGAGAGTGTTCTACACGGATGAAACAGAAATGTACATTACATGTATATTTTATGCACAGAGGATACAAAGGCAAGATGTACTTGAAGAACTGCAAGTAGTCTTTATGGAAGGAAGGGTGAAGATGGGGCATAGAACAAAAGATGAGTCTAGGGAGGTAGACAGTGGCTAGATCATGTGCGAGGAGAGCTCACTATTTTGAAGAACCTTTAAGAAAGCATAGTTCTGCAAAATCTCTTTTGCAAAAGGAATATTGAAACTAGGTTAACTTCAAAGATACTCATGTTTGCCAACAATGGAACTAGCTAGCAGGAATATACCAAGGAACCAAAGAGTATTTTAATTTATGTAATTAAAATTCTCAGGGGGCTTAGCTCTTCCAACCTATAATGGCTAGAGCCCATAAGGAACTGGCTGCAACTACCCCTTGTCAGAAGAATCTTGAAGTAAATGCACGGAGTACAAGCAGATGGCTGGAAGGGAACTTGTTCGACCCAACTGTGCAAAGATTGTTTGCTGTTTACTATTGTGCTTAGTCCACTGTGTCAATATTCAAGTTAGAAAAACAAAGATGCTATTTCAGAAAAAAAAAAGTAAAACAATACCTGTTTTTCAGTAGATAACTAGGTTAGCATTATTGTTTTGTGAATGTACATACTTAGCTCCTTTAGCACCTCACTGTCCTCCCCTACTAAGGTGTTTTCTTGTCCAAGTCTCACACAGCTAAGCACTGTGGCACTGGTGGCTGATCTCAGTTCCCTCTCTTCTCTGTTTTCACCCTTCTCCTCTCTTCAGAGATAAAGAATGACTCGCAATGTTGAACAAATTGAGAAGGCTAAAATAGCACTTTGTGGTCAAGTTTATAAAGCCGAACCAAATTGTAGAATCAAAGCCAGTAATTGAACAAGACAGACAAAAAGAAAATAATTCGGTTTCATTTATCCAAATAATGGTCTTATTTCTTCACTTTTCTTTGCCACTTAAGACTCAGGCCATGAAATGAAGGAAAATATTTTGGTCACATAAAATACCTTGCAAGGGCTCACTGAAATCTAAGAGTTCCCTTTATAGTAGCTACTGATGAGTGGATAGACTTGTGTATTTGCATATTAAGGAGTAAGGAATGAACTACAATAATAAGGTTAATGAATACATGTGGTGAATAAAGATAAACAATGACTCCAGGAATGATCTGAAGAGGGGTAGGAAGGATGCTTATCTTATTTATTTTTAAGAATTAAGTGCATTGTAGATGTTATTTACAGATACTTGAAAAATTCACTTATACTTAAAGATTCTATTTTACTGACTCCATTGTCCTTTTTTATTTTCTGGAGATGGCAGTGGAAATTGATCTGAGATTTTTGAGGTAAATATATATTATTTCTATATGGAATGCATCCCTTGGGGGTTCAGGGCACAAAGAGTTTCATCTTTACCAGTTATATACAGTCATTCTAATGGTAAGAAGTTTCTAGTAGATGAATAGGAGGAAATATTGACATGACTGATTTCCACTACTTTTGGCTCCCTCTGGGTAGAATGAAGAAAAGATGTACAAAAATGCAGGTTGGTAAATTTTGTTCTTATTTTCAAGGCTGGTTTAGGAATTAGACTTCTGGAATAGGAATGGTCCTCTCTCAGTATTACCAGTGATTTTTCAGGTCATTTGACTTCTGAGTAATCATCTATAAAGATGATGTGGGAACTGCCACTTATTCTAAACACAGTATGATTTGAGCATACAAAGTTTTATCTCTTGGGGTATAAGCCAATTGAAACAGACTGTGCAGATTAGGATGCCCTAATGGAATGGGAGATTATTATTATTATTAGCAATTTAGGCAAATGAAAGCATTTTATTATTGTAATATTTTTGGCATCAATTTTTTTGGTCCCTATAATACTACTTACCATTTATGAATTGGGATAAAGTAAAGTCCTCAGAGCCAGCACCTTAGTACAGAAATCAAACCTAAAAATTTTGTGCTTTTTATGCTAGTAATGCATTGAAATGCAATGCTATATTTAGAAATACTTTACCATACTTAGAATCAAACAAAGAGGAAACAAAAGCCATTGCAAATACACCTTTGCCTATTCACTACAGTATTGAGATGCCTTTCATCACTCTTCAGTTTGCTTATACTAAAGCTCTCACAATGTTTCATTTCATAACGTCATTTGAGAAAATCCACATCTCTTAATGCCAAAATGGAAACATTTCTGTATAGTGGAAGAAATAAACTCAAATGCCTGGAAATCACCATGGTCTGAGTGTTTTTCCCTTTTCTCCCCTAATTAAGCTCTGGGAAAACAGCGATGTTTTTTTCTCTCACCCACTGTGAAAGTTATTAGATTCTTTTGCTCAAATCACCCACAAAGAGGGCTTGGAAGTTCATGTTCCTTAGAGAGTTGCCAATTCTGCTAAAGAAGATTAAATGCCCATATCACACATGTCATACCCTACAGCTAACAAGAAAGAGAGCAAATGTGGCATAGTATGCATGTAGGCAGCTATCACAGATCAGCCTAGCCTAGGGAGCCTTAGAATTTAGCAGTCTAACAGCCAAGATATTCCCTCAAAAATTAGTAAGAACATCAGAGCCATCATATTGCATCTTGGAATATTTGTGTAACAGGTTAGACCCTTTTTGTGGCTCTGAAATGCAAATTTCTGGGTCAGGGGCAGAGGTATTTGATTCTTGTGTGATTCCACCTGTTCACCCCATAGAGCCCAGGAGGGTTCCTTGCTTACCTGTGAAGTTGATTTTCAGCAAATAGTCCTTGTACAACTTCTTCCCATCCAGGATCTTCATAGCATCACAAAGCTTGGTGGTATTGGGACAGAGGGTACGCTGCATTTTGTGCAGGGCGTGGGCCATGGCATACACCGCGTTCACCACAAACATGATCTTGGATTCTTGCTCGTAGTTGCTACTGTCGATGGCCAGGTGCTTGTCACACGGGCGCCGGTGGTTCCGCTTGTTCTGGAGGCTGCACTGGAACTTCTGCTCCCAGAAGTCCCGGAACCAGGGGTTCCGATGGTTGTTGTAAGGGCTGAGGCTCTGGAAGTAGTGGTCGAACTGGCGGACAGGGTGCGAGGCAAGCTCCAGTGTGATGGCGCCATAGGCCACGTGCTCGCTGCCCTTGACGATGCTCTCCTGCGCGCCCCAGCCGTCGCTGGCCACCCAGGTGAACGAGGCGTTGGCGCGGCTGGCTGCAGCGATGAGCTCGCGCGAGTCATCGCTGCGCATGAAGAGGACCACGACTCGTGCGTTGGGCTTCTGCAGCAGCTCACGGATCACACTGTCATAGGACTTGCGGATGTTGGAGCGACCCACTTTCTCCGCCGTGGCGATGCAGATGTTGCGCTGGCGGGCCTCCTGCTCGAAGGCCTCGATCCCTGTCTCTCCATAGTCGCCTTCCGAGGCCACGGTGGACACATAGGTCCAGTTGAAGAAACGCAAGATCTCAGCCATGGCTTTGGCCTGGTAGAAGTCGGGGGGCACGGTCCTGGCAAAGTAATCATAGCGTGACTTGTCGCTGAGTTTGGCGCTGGTGGACGCGTAACTTATCTGAGGGATCTGGAAGAGCCTTAGCAGGTTTGCCACCTGGGGAGGGGGTTCAAGGGGTGGGGAAGGGACGAGAAAGAGAAGTACTTGTTTTAGAAACCTAGTGGTAAATGCATGTGAAAAATGAATGATCCCGGACTGTTGAACCAGCTCACTTTTCACCCTTAGATCGCTAAAGTCTTCTTAGCACATTGCCAGAAGCTTCCCTGCACTGTGTTTTGGATTTTAAGGGAGCAGGTTTCAAGTAGGAATGCTTATGCTTTGGGAAAGGGCACCGGAGAGAAATGAGAAGGGAGGTCCACTCTGCGTCCTAGACCTCATGCTGGCCCCAGGGCTGAGATCAGTCCTGTTCAGGTGTCTTCCGAGTGATTGGTTGAAGTTTCCAGGGTCCTGCTGCAGCTCAGTCAGAGGATGAACTGACAAGGGAATTGGCCAAACCTGTTTTTAGACTACTTGGCTGCGGTTGTATAGAAAGAGCCTGGGTGTTGCCTGATTCTCACTTCCCCCTCTTTTGCTAAAAATGGCAATCTCTGAAAGAGTTTAATTTGGGAACCTTATGCCACATGGACAGTCCAAATTAGACATTTATTATCTAGGTTAAGGGGGAAAAAATAAAAAATTTTTTTGTCCACTCCAAATTTTGGCATAGGCTTTTCTAAACTTCTGAAAATCTTGACAAACATTTTCTTTGCTTTCTTTTTCCATTTAAAATTTTGTTTCTGTTTAGACTGTGAAAAGAAAGCATACAAATGCTATTTTTATGGCATTTTTTAATAAAAAGCAAGGAAGTATTAAAGACCTTATCAAGAAAGAACAATCTCCTTCAAAATTTTAAAGCTTGAATAAAGGCTTTAAATTTGTCATAATTCACCTACCAGTAATAGTTCACTGTTGTTACTTATTTCAGAAAAAAAAGGTGACACTAGCTTACTAAGGAGCATTTTATGCATTGAGTATTTGCATAAAAATATTATCTTAAAATATCTGCACACATTATATGTATATCTAATAATAGGTTTATTTTAATTTTTCCTGGGTACTTCACATATCCTAAACCCTTCTGTCTCTATACTGACTTCAGCTAAGTTATATAACATTCTAATTGTACTTTAATCTGAAAAAAAACTGAATATTCTGATATGCTCCATGAGTGCTTTGCAATTTTCCTTCTGGAGATTGTGGTTTCAGGTTTACATTCGACATGTAGGGAGCACAGCTTGAAACAGGCAGCTGTTAGCAAAGAGCACAAGTAACATAAAACAACTGACATCTGAGTCCTGATTAATCATCATTTCATCTGGGAAAGGAAACTAACAGCCAAGTTCATACACAGCCACACAGCATGTTCTTGGAGATCTGGCCTGCTATTAAAACCAACACTTGATATAGCCCAGAGCCATCAAAAATGTTTTCTATATCATTTCAAATCATGGTCCCTCTCACTTAACTACCAATAAAACAGCTAGAAGATCTGGTGTTTACTGTCCAAAACAAAGCAAATATAAGACCCAAATCTTTCTTGGATTTGGTGAAAACATGCTAAACAAAATTTTAGGATATGGATGAATTGGGGGGAATAGAGGTAAGTGGCTGGGTGGATGAAAGCTAGTGTGCCATTTATTTCTTCTTGTATCAGGACCAGGAGACCCTGAACAAAATGGCCGACCCCGATTCATTTGAACGCGGAGTATTGTTTGTTTATTCAGCCTGATTGATGGGAGAATAAGCAAGTACTGTCATAACTTCTAGACTGATTACCTGGCTTCCTTTGGATTTATGTGCTCTGGTGGCAGACTGGCAGTAAGAGAGAGCCCTGTCTGCGCACAGGCGTGGCTTGGTGCTGGTATTTCTGGGTAGCGCTGGAGAAGCCATCTCTTCTCGATGCTACAGTTTTCTTATCTTCAAGTTACATTCGTCAAGACCTGTACCCCCTCAGGGAGGCAGAGAATGAAAGGACCTGAATAATGCCGAGAAATATTATTTTCTGGCAGCGAGGAGCCACAGTAAAAGGATCCTAAGGTGCCAAAACTTTCTTCTCCCAGAGGAGTACAAGTAATGAGAAGCTGCTTAAGAAAAGTGTTCTCATCTGTTGACTGATAGGATCCTGTGGCTTCATGTCTACCTCTCCAGGATGTCTGAAAACAATTTTCAGATAAGGCAGGCTGTATGATAGAATGAATTATGCATAGAATAATGGCAATGCGGAAAAGATTCCCTGCACTGGGAAGGGGCCAAGATGAGGTGTAGCATGTTGAGGAATGTGGAGGGCTAGAATCAAAGTGTAATTATTGCAGTTATTAGAATTATTCCTAGTACGTAACTATGAATCTGAAGGGTGGAGCCCAGACGGACACCCAGGTGGGAAGAAGAGGGAAGAATAGGAGCGATGCTGTGGCATCCAGCGTGGATCATCTACATGAGCTTTCTTACTAACATAGAACTTGGAACAAGAGTTGGGGAATCTCCAGAGAGTTGTCAGCTGGATGTTTCCTATCTAATTTGTCTAAAAATTGGGCATCTGCAGCATTCTTGACTTGCTTTCCTGGCCATCTGGTTCCTCTGAGAAAGCATGAAGGAATAAGGGGAACTCCTACACTGGACATCATTTTAAAAGTAAAAGAAGAACAATTTTAGGCTGGAGAGGTAATGTGAAATTTTGGGAGAAATTTATCCAATTATATTATTAGTAGGAGTAGAGTGAGGATCAAGTTATATATGTGTTAGCAAAAAGAATGGTTTAAAAGTAGAGATACACTTCTCATGGACAGAGACTCTAAAAAGGTACATAGCCTAAAAGAGATAGAAAGACTTGAAAAATAACTTAGACTATATAGAATAGTTTCAATAAGACGGTAAAGACAAGGTCTCCAAAGAACCCAATGGGAGTGATAAAAGAACTAGGGACAAGAGGTGGGTGCTAGAGCTGTTATCAGGTGCTTGGGCATCCCCATAAGCAGCATTAATGACGGGAATGCACCTTGTAAGAATTAGGGAGACTAAAACACAGAATGTGAAAATGGAGCAGAGTGATTTTTGGTGTTGCTGTTACTGTTACGTGTTTATGTTTCAGGAGAAGACATGGTGAAAAGAGAGACTCATTGGCTGGGGAAGATGGTTCCAGATGGTGAAAGAAAAGACCTTGGCGTGTCCCTCTTGCCTTTTCTCTCTTTTCATTAAAAATGTTTCCCAATGTGGAGTTGGTAATACAGTTAAATGAAAATCTTATCTCGCATCAATGTGGGAGAGAAGACTAAACAAAAACCCATAATCATGTTATTTGAGTTTGCCTCCAGTTCTGAATTCTGGGAAAAATAGCAGATGAATCTATGGAATTCCCAACAGTAATCTTTGAGAACTCAGTAAGGGGAGGATTGTCAGGGTGAAAAAGAAGGAGGAGGGGCAAATTTAGAAAATATAAATTAAGATTAAATCACTAAGTAGGATGTGTTTTGGTAACTAGAATAGAGTTTTTTAAAAAAATTGTTTTAATGTTTATTTTTGAAAGAGAGAGAGAGAGTGGGGAAAGGGCAGAGAGAGAGGGAGATGCAGAATCCAAAGCAGGCTCCAGGCTCTGAGCTGTCAGCACAGAGCCTGAAAGAGGGCTCAAACTCACAAGTGGTGAGAACATGACCTGAGCTGAAGTCAGATGTTTAACCGACTGAGCCATCCAGGTGCCGCTAGAGTCTTTTATTAGAGAGCATGCAGGCACTTAGAAAGGAAGAGCATGCATTCCATAGAATGAATTTCACTAGAGAACATCTCTGTGGACCTATTTAGGGAAGAATTATAGTCCTGGAGGACCAGGACTTCAACAAGGCATCAGTGACATTACTTGGACTCTTGTGGAAAAGGGAAAGTGATAGGAATTGGTTGAGAAAGAGAACATTTGGAACAAAGTCTATATAAAGTGGTCAAGTAAGGTTAAATTTTTATCAGTGACTTTGAAAAAAAAATGCAAATAAACTACAAGACCTTTACATTTTAGAGCTGAAGGGAACCATGAAGATGACCTAAGCCTTTTGTTTTATAGATGAGGAAACTGAAGCTCACAGAGTGAAGTGACTTTCCAGAACTTACACAACCAGTAAACAGAAAAACTAAAATTCGGGTCCATTCTCTTGATTTTTCCAAAGGACTAGAGTCCCTTGCTGGCAATAAGGTGATATTAACACAGGGAGAGATGTAAATTTCTGACTTCATGTTAAAATGACACAAGCGAATAAAGAATAAGAAAACTAGGGGGAAATGAGGTTACAAATGCAATGCTGCAGTTCAGCACCAAGTCCAAGGGAGGCTAAAATCAAAGATGGATTATTGAGGGCGTTACTCTCTTTAGATTCCATTTCACAGTTCCTCAGAAGTCAACGGGGAGGCACTATCTCACAGTCCGGATTCTCTCAGTTACTATTGGAAGACTGCCCTTTTGGAGAAACCTTTTAAAGATCCCTAGTATTTTTAATGATGTTAATTGTTTTATGCTTGCTAGTGTTCTAACTGTTGTAGATGTATTATGTGCTTTGATTGTCATAACAGTCTTATGCAGTAGATCCTACCATTATCCTATTTTGTAGACTGAGGAACTGAGGCACAGACTGCCTTGGGATCTTGCTACAGAGTCCATAGGTGATGGGATTTGTTCCCAGGCATTTTGGCCGTGTGCTCAACTTCCCACATTTAATCTACTCTGCAGCCCCAGTTCTGAACCTCTGTCATCTGCAATTATTCTCACTATGCTATAGCACTGATATATTTCAAGTTATAACATGCTTGTCTTTTTTTAAATTTCTGAAGGCCTTAACTCCTTGATTTGAGGACCATGAGTCATCATTCCTTGGTATCAAAAGTATATCTCTATTTTTTCCTTTTTCAGTCTGTATTTTATAGGGTCTCCCTAAGCATTTCTTTTCTGATTGACCATCTTCAGCGATAACAGCAGTTGTTTGAGAATCCACTGGGAAATTTTAACTGTGAGGTTGAAAGCTTCAAGCTATAAATATCATGATCATGTCTGACTTCATGATTTATGCGAGAAACACAATGACCTTATGGCACAGCCTGTTATTTCCTAGGGCTAGAGAGGCTGCGTGCAGGTTTAATAGAACCCCTTCTTCCATGTACCATGTATTACAGTTTTGTGTCAGTGTTCAGACACGTTGGGGTATCCATTTTCTGGGTGGTTTTAATTTAGGCAGAACTACCTATTGCCCTGTTTTCATTGCAACCCAGAAAGTCACAAATACAAATACATTGACTCTGTTGGCTTGAGGAGAAACATTTAGGATGCTGGACTTGGCCAGGTTACTATTACTTAGCAGGTGACATGATCTAAAATTAAGATTTCTTGTATTTTCCTCATTTTTGTAATTGCAAGGTGTTGTTTAGGATGGGCTTCATCTGCAGTCGTTGTCCAACAAGCCAGTTTTACAAGCCATTTGAACATCTGCCGCCATTCTCCCATTCTTTTTTTCTCCAGATAAGCTCAGTTCTGTGTAGTTTCTCTCTATTTATTATGTTCTGTGTCTATGCATCACGTTTACTAGATACGATGTTCTCAAATCTACATGCCTTTGCACATGGCATTCTTTCTGCTTAAAATGACCTTTTCCACGTGTCCGCGTGGCTAACCCATTCAAGAGTCCCTTCTCTTTCTTGATACCTCACTTCACGCTGAGGCTTTTTTCTTTTACATATTTTCCTCCTAGCACTAATCAAAGTATATGGTGATTTCTATTCCCTAATTCCTCTCTTGGTATGAGAACTCTTAAGGCTGGGGGTTTGTACTGTTAATTTCTGTTTCCTCAATGCCTTGCAGAGTATTACAATGCTCTGTAATGTTTGCTAAATGGATGGATTGCTCGATGAGCTGGTGGTTTGCTATTCTCCCATGTGATCTTTTCTATTACAAGGATAGATTTCTGGGGGAAAAAAATAGCTGGCCACCAGCAGGCAATGTAAAGATAATCTCAAACACTATTGATAAACAATTTGCTGTGCAATATGGATCCTTCACTAATTACATTCAGTTTTGCACAAAAATGAGATGACATATAAGACAGGGAATTGGCTTAGACATTCAGGAATCTGAAGCAGAGTATTTCATATGATTAAAACTGATTTCTTCAAAGTATCTCTGTATCACTAACTGGGAGTATATAAAAGGAAGTCAATATTATATCAATGGGATCTGGTCATTGAACCAATTCCCTTTAGGGTATAAAACTGTCTTTTTATTCTGAGAAAAACAAACTAAGGGCCACATCCATGAAACCTCAGCCCTCAAACAACATATCCCTAAATTGGGGGTCATATAAACATATATCTAAGGCAGGCTTCACCTCATGAACTGATATTAAGATCTGCTGGTAGGATAAGTTTTTTCTGGAGACACATGCATCTTATACAAGATACAGAAGCAGTCAAACACTCAGAACTGTCCTCAGCTGCTCACTTATTCTTTCTTGGGAATGTCTAAGACTTTGTCTTTCCAACAGTCAATAGCTGATTGTGGGGTGATGCTACTCTTGGCACCAGAACCACCCTTATGCACCATTGAGAATTTTGAGTTAAGGATCATAATTTTCCTGGAAGTTTTACTTCCCCCAACATTTTTTAAGCAGGTCAAGGGGACTGTTCTCTTTAGTTCTCTGAGTGTCATGCTTCATTTGTTCATCAGAACATGTTAATCAGAATAATGATGTTCTGATCATGAGAGTGAAGGAGTATGAACTGTTAAAAAGATCTCAGATAGTATGTTCTTTGATGTTGTGAAAAGGGAAAATGAATTGGAAATTTCCATCACTTGTGAGCCTCCACATCAGTCCTGTAGCCCCTCTTCCCATTCAGGATATCCATGACATACCCATTTCAAGCCTGAGCTTTGTGCCTTCTGGGATGGCACCATGCAAAATATTTTTCTCAACAGAAGACAAAAAGGAGTGTGCAAGTTTAGAGTCATGTTGAGATAGATTTCCCACTCAAGAGATTGTCCATTTACAAAGATCCCTTTCAGGACTTACAGTATCATTGGTTCGGGGACCGTGCTAATACATTGAAGGGAACACCAATAACTCATTTTTGGGTGGACCTGCACTTACCTACAAAAGTTCCAGATGGTGAGAGGCATCACATGTTGACTTTCCAAGAGAAGGGCTGTCTACACAGCTGAAGTATACATACTTGAAAAATAATTATTGTGGCTATACTGAGAGCCAGCAGACTCAAGAATAGCCTGCATGGGTTTGCCTTTGTGTTCTTTGCTGTTCATCTGTCTCTTTGGGGCTGTTTTCTAAGAATAAGCCTACCGCTTGAGATGTTTTATCATACGTGCAGTCCTCAATGCTTGGTTCCATCCTTTTAATTAAATAATTATATGTAAGTCTGGAAGAGAAATACTGAGTGCTGCACTTTGAACCATCTGCTACCTCATAACCCAGGTTAGTACATGAAGCAGGTTGTAAAAGTTGTGATGGTAAGAGACCTCACTGACCCTGCTATTCTGAGTGATCAAGTTGTACTGTTAGCTGTACTAAATCCCGGATTGGCTTATATTTTAATCTGCAACTGGAGGTGGTGTTTAGTTGAGAAACCGCCTCAGGAATCCAAGCTGTTCACATCACATGTTATCTGCCCATAAAGGATGCCAATCATATTGTTATTGTGGAAAGGATTAGTCATTTTTTTTTGGACTGCCTTACCTGCAGCACATCTGGGAACATTTTGCATGAAAACAGTTGACTGCAGCCCATGTCTGAAGGCCAGAGATTAATCTGGATTTAGGAAATCACATAATAGAGTGTAGCAGATGCCAGTTTGTTCTGTATAATCTGCAAAAGTCACTAACTCTTACATGCTGTGGCCCCAAAATGCTAGTCAAAGAATCATACTGGCTTTTCCATTCAACAGCATGCCTCAGTCCTGATGATTTTGTAGGGCCAGTACAGACAAATAAAGGATTCTTTATCTGTGGCGAAAACCTACAAAAATTGCTTGAAGTTACCCTCATTCCTATCCCAAACTCTCCTGAAATCACTGCACTCAACACCTGTGGCTTAGAACCCAGACAGTAATATGCTTTCTTTTCTCCAGTCATGACAAATGGACTTATGAATAGAAGCATGATCTGTTTTGGTGCTCTCATAGCTGACAAGATAGGCAAACCACGTAGGACTCCTTGGATCACAGTTTTTTGGGAGACCGGCCCTCTAAGACATGTCAGGTTTCTCAAGGTGACACTGCCACTCTGTCTTGCTCCCTTCCTAACAAGGCACTACTGCAGGAATAACTTTGTTTTCATCCTGACTTAGCAAGTGCTTCGAAGAAGAACCAGAATGTATCTTGACTACTGAATCGGTCGGCCTGTGATGTTTGCTCCCTTTTTTCTCCACGAATTAATTTTCAAGAGAAATCATGGAAGCAAATTCATTTGGATTCCAGTCACCAACACTGGGATCAAAAGGTCTGTGTCAGATCTGGTCCAGAGTATTAGTGTTTGCCAGTGACACCTGTGAAAGTGTGGGTCCTGGGATGCCCTGACACTAGCAGAGGCCTTAGATGCGTTTCTTTTCGTGCTCTGGGTGTTGGTTTTTGACAACGCCTGCTGAGGATTTAACAGAGCTACCAGATGCACTAAACCAAGTTTTCTGTGGCCCCTGAAGTCACTTGTATAATGACAACATGATAAATATAGTCTTATCCATAAGAGAGGGATTTCTAACCTTGTGAGTTGTAAACCAAAGGCCACAAGTTGTTGATATGCCCAAGAGTAGATGAGGGCCGGTTAAGCAAACAAAATAAAAAAGGTTACTATTTCCTTCTGAGGCCCTGGGACAGTAATTTAGGGCAGAAGGTCACCTACCGCATTATTTCTAACAAAGAACTGTGTTATAAATGGTTTCCTGGTTAACTGCTCATTACTTCAATGGAGCTGTCAGGGAGAGAAGCAAATAGCAGAGTGGTTAGGGCACAAGAGTGGAATCAGAGAGGACACAATTTGAAAGCCCAGCTCCTACCCTCATCAATTGTATGACCTTGGATGAGCCATTTTAACTCCCTTAAGATTCAGTTTCCTCATCTGTAGGATGGAAATAATAGTCGTCCCTTGCTTGAGAAGTTCTGTGAAGATGAAATGATAACACAAGTGAAGTTCTGAACTCAGGGGCCGGCACTTAGCAAAGGCTCTGGAAGTGATAGTGATGCAGTCATTCCTTCAGCAGACTTTGACCAGGGCCGGTGGTACAAGGCACTCTTCTAAAATTTAGATTTTTCTGTCATGAATAATGTACCCCCTACTGTCTTCCATGAAATTATAGTCTGGTACAAGAAAAGAAAACATAACCAAGGTTTAAAATTTTGAGGTATGTGTATACAAACTTATACAAAAACACAGGTGAAGGAGCAACTAATGACACTCAGGAGAGTCAGGGCCAGTGAGGAAACCCATGGTGAGGAAACTTTCAGCCTTGATCTTGAAGGATCTGTGAAACTTCACCAGGCAGAGAAAAGAGAAAAAGAAGTTTCTAGGCAGATGTAAGAATACATAGACAGAGAAGGTCTTTGTTTTAATAGTATCCAATGGTTTAATATTATCCGGGCACTCAGTGTCTTGCAAGATTTAGTGGAAGTGAAAGAACAGAGGGGCTATAGCTAGCCTACTAAGTGTTTTGTATGCTGTGCTAAACAGTGGGGATTTATTCTTTTTTAAAAAAGCCATTAAAATTTTTAATTAAGGGAATGTCATACCAAAGTTGTGTTTTAAAAAAAAAAGACTATGGTGGGCACCTGGATGGCTCCATTGGTTGAGCATCTGTCTCTTAATTTCGGCTCAGGTCATGATCTCACGATTCGTGGGATCAAGCCACACTCCGCATGGATCTGCTTAAGTCTCTCTCTCTCTCTCTCTCTCTCTCTCTCTCTCTCTCTCTCTCTCTCTCTTTCTCTCCCCCCCCCCCGTCTTCCCTCTCCCATTCATGCTCTCTCTCTCTCTTACTCTGGAATAAAAAAAATAAAAATAAGTAAAAAGATGCTATATAGGGTATGACATCCAATGTGAAAAGAAAGAATCAGGGAAGGGTAATAAGATTAACAAAATGCTTATTCTGACTTAAGCTGTGAGTTCATGTAACCCCAGTAATGATGAATAAGTTCATACTAGACATATCAAGACTGGAGGTTTAATGAAACATTTCAGCTCACTTAAAACTGTTTTATTTGGGGGCCTCTGGGGGGCTCAGTCTGTTGAGCATCTGACTTCATTTTGGCTCAGGTCGTGATCTCATGGTTCATGAGATGGAGCCCTGCACTGGGCTCTGTACTGGACCCTCCTTGGGATTCTCTTTCTCACTCTTTCTCTGCCCCTCCCCTACTCCTGTGCTCACTCTCTCTCTCTCTCTCTCTCTCTCTCTCTTTCTCAAAAATAAATAAACTTTTAAAAACCTGTTTTATTTGGTTGGCAGTATTCAAATATTTGTGTCTCCTTTGTTATCCTTTTCATGTCATTACAGGTCACCTTCAATCCTTCTTGGAAAGAAGCAGGCCATGAATAATATTGGTTGTTGGGCAGTACAGAAAAGGTAAAGAACTTTTAAATCCCCAGTAAAGACTTGTTTTTTAATGTGGAAATGAAAACTGAGAGTCAGTTCAATGGCCATTGGTAACAGTTGAAATTTGTTGGATGACACCAACCTGTGTTTATTGTTGGACTTCTTTAAATCTGGTTTTCAGTGATGTTCCTTAAAACTACTGTGTAAGCACAGGTAATGTGTGCTTACCACATATGCATAGTTTTACTTCTACGAAAAGCTACTTTTTTATAGAAAAATTCTGAACTAATTGTAGATGATATTATCAGTCACATCTGTTTTCCACACTGGGGAAGCTAAATTGCCGGGTTTGTGTTCTGTGCGGCCTCACTGTGAACCTGATGTCAGCTCCCCAAACTGGAGGCCCGTGCCTGGGAGAAGCCAACTCGTCCCTGGGACGCACGCCCTACAAATTCAGCTCTATGATGTGACGGCAAATGTTTCAAGATGCTTTGCCATTCTGACCACGTGGCAAGGAAATCTGGTCTATATTTGGAATATAGTTTTTGAATGTGTTGCTTCTATTGTCTAATCTTTGTGTTGCAGTTCCCTCTATTGGAAGGTAAAGTCAGAGCTGGCAAGAATCAAGACTTTGTCACTAGTAACAGAGAGATTTCCATAACATACCAGGTGGTGATGTCAAAAATAGCAACACCATAATTTTAGTGTCCAATGTCCCACTGATATACTGCCTGGAGTATCACCGTTTGCTTAGAGTTTAACTCCAAGTGTTTCTGGAACACTATTTTTAAATTTCCAAAGCCTATTAATTAGGAAAATACTCTAAGTTTTCAACTGCATTTTTCATAGACCAGTAAAAGCACTTCTACTGCATTAAATCAATGAACTTTCATTATTATAAACTGCTAAGTGTTGGCTCCTTCCGTATTGAAATCCTGAACCTTATATATTGATCCATTTAAAAGGCACATGTTTAATGGTAATTTGAAAAGAGAACTTGGTGTTGTTAAAGCAAAATCACGTCTTAGGTTTAGCTAATTCAATTAGCTCACCTATTCATCTATTTCGTGATATAAAACACTTGCTGCTTGATCAGGAATGTCTGTATTCCTTGCAATTGATCCTGTGACCTCCGTCAATGACATGTGACTGCAAAACAAGCTGGTTCTCAGCCATGGGCCCTTCTGTTGCTCAGTGGACAGTGGTCCTAATGGTAACTTCTTGTTTTTCACAAGAGTCGTTTCCAAGTAAACACGACAGAAGGGAAATTAATTAAGGAATAAATTAATCCCAAAGCAAAGGGGAAAACAACAGCAACAACACATGCATCTTAGATAATTACCTCCGATGAGAAATTTTTACAATGAAGCAATGTTAACAAAAGCATTTTAAAATTGCTGTTGCTGTTGTCTTCCTCCCCATGATAAAGTCCTTGAACAGTATTGCCCCCCCCCCCGTTTTTTTGGAGGAGGGAAGCAGGAGCAATGAGGGGAGGTTTCAAAACAATCAGCTTTGTGAGATTGCTTTAGAATGAAAAGTCTGAAAAGGAAATAAATAAAAAGATTCTATTTGAAATAACTTTTGAGTTGGAGTTTCCTTAAGCTTCAGCTCTGTGAGAGGATGATCAGGAGAGCAGTGTGGGAGGCAAACTATCAGGATGCTAATGTTGATTCTACTACTTGAAGAGGTTTGAGCTTGGTACTTGACCTTTAATGACCCTCAATCCCTCCAAGAACTGTTTCTCTTGGACTGAGATGTTAAAAGTTTTTTTTTTTTAACAATAATATATTATAATAATATCAAAGGCACCCAGGTGGCTCATTTGGTTAGGTGTCTGACTTTGGCTTACGTCATGATTTCACGGTTTATGGGTTTTAGCCCCATGTCAGGCTCTGCACTGACAGCATGGAGCCTGTTTGGAATTCTCTTTCTCTCTCTTTGTCCCTCCCCTATTCACGCTATCTCTGTCTCTCTCAAATAAAAAAAACTTAAAATATAATAATATAAATAATAATATCTACTAAAATCTGAAATATTAAATGTTCATGTTGTGTGAAACATTATTTTTACTGTTTTTTAAAATGTATTTTCTCATTTAACTCCTATAATTACCAGTAGGAGAGTACTATGAATATCTCCAACTTAGACATGAGCAAAGAGTCAATGAAGGCTTAACTGAATCCTAATTAGTCTGCTTGCAGAGTTTTAAATCACTGAGCTGAAATTTTTTAAGAAAGCCTTGCTAAAAATGTATACTTGTAGCATATCTGTGCTATGATCATTGTATCAGCAGTATTCAACTTACTAAATGCAGCTATCATCTTTACTTTTCTGGTGATTGACACATTAAAGATGGATTAATAAATGGATCTCTAATGCTGTCACTCTGCTTTTCTTGAGGTCAGGATGATGTTTCCTTCTCTTTTGCATTAGCTATGAGCATACTGTGTGGCATAATTGGCCCTCTGATGACTGTGTGGACCAAGGACAGAGCCCTGACCTCATGTGGAATGGCCCTGGGTGCCCGGCTCTGTGAACATGGATAGTTGTCTCTGGAATAGTCAGTTTAAGTGCAAATGAAGTAGAACCCTCAGCCCTGCTCTGAAACCAAGGTATCTTTTGTGGCACATGTGCAGGCAGTAGTGGAGGAGGGGAGAGTGGGGAGACTTTGTCCCACATGCTCACTTGCTTCATCATCTTCTTTTTGCCTCAAATCCAGTTTTCCATTGTGAGAAAATGCTAATTTGAAGCTTATGAACATCTAGACTAATCTGGAATAGGTGGGTCATGGCTGTGACACCCCCTCCCCCCCCAGTCTGAGATTTATTTAGGGCTTTTCAACCTTCTGCACATGTAGTAGGTTATCATCCTGTTAATTATTTCACTTCATTTATTCTCAGCCTGGTAGAGTCATTATCCTTGGTGCCCTAAGGACAAAGGCAAAAGGATGCATGTTTTAAACTCAAGTGGCTTATAGTTGGGTGGGAAAATAGATATTCAAATAAACAATGATATTTAATAAGAGATAGTAATGGAGGTGTGTGTTTATGTTGTGGGAGCTTGGGAAATGTGTCTCAAAAAGAGTAGGGTTGGAACTGAGAACTGAAGGAAGGTGAGGTTTGGGAAGGCCTACGGATGGCTAAAGAACATTATATCCCAGGTGGCAGAAACACGGTGCAGATCCCATCTGGCGGACTATGAGAAAGCGACTTTTCAGGGAGACTTCAGAAGCCGACTTGCTGTTTACATTGATCTAAATGTCTTTCCTGTTCATCTCCACCGTTTTCTGCTCTTTCTGTTATTCTCTCTGGTCTTCTGGGATTTTTGCTGTCAATTGATACTCAGGTCCTATACTTATACCTGTTTATATATGTATTTGATATCTTCTCATTTTCTTTTACAGGCCTCAGGGGCTCATAAGATGTCTATTTTAAAATTTCATTTTATATTCTCTCTGATCTATGTTATCCAGACTCTACACAGTAGTATTCTTGATGTTCCTAAAATATAAATGCTTAATAGATGCTTTTTTTCTGATGAAAGTGATTTTATGAGAACCCTGGTTGTAATATGTAGGTAATTGAGATGCCTCATTCACCAAACTCATAAAAATACTACCAAAATTAAGTGATATAACAATTGGCTGGGCTTCTTCAAAGTGATCTTGACAGAAAAGAGCCAGTTATTTATTTTGCTTCATGTTTTAGATACTATTTTCATCGTAATCCCTTGTATCCTAATAGCAGAGCATTTTGGTTATGCAACATGTAATTATAAAACTAATAAATGCCCTTCAATGCCATATAGTTCAAATGCCAATATGCTGCTTCCCTCTCAAAAATGGGCCAGTTTTGCTTGAATAACTCAGTGACAGAAGACTCACTTCCTCGCACCCCCTGTTCTTTCATTTCTAGGACATCTCCCTTATGCTGGCCCTAAATGCGCCTTGTCTAGATCAGTGATTGCCATTGGGAAGGGCCATTTCTGTGTGATTTGGCAAGGCATGGAAACATTTTTGGATGTAACAACTTCAGGTGCTGCCAGCATCTAGTCTAGCAGGTGGAGGCCAGGGATGCTGCTAAATAAGCCTCCAAAGCACAAGGGCAGCACCAGCCCAATAGCGCCAAGGTTGAGAAAGCCACAGAAAAAGTATAAAAATTTCCATCCAGCAGTCTGTCTCAAACTTGGACACAGCTAACTACATGAAGGCTTTTGTATCTCCAAGTCCTTCGATTATTTTTCTAATGCTGTGATAATAAGACCAGCAATTCATGTGTGACTCTCCCCAAAGCATTTGAATTTTAAAAAGAAATGAATCATTGGGAGGGAGGGCAATGCTTAATACATACTGGCCAGTGGTGGGCCACTTCCTCCCTTTGGAACTGGTGGGGGAATAATAGACTTGTGTGTCGATGTCCGTTCCCCTTGTCCCATTTAGATATAATCCACAAGACCTACTGCACAGGGTTTAGTTGAAGGAGTGATTCTGATCAGAGACATGATATAAGCAATGCATGGCATGTCCAAATCCAAGTCATGATAAACAGTAATGTCTCAGTGTGTCTCTCCCAGGGTGAGAGGGGTTCTGGGTTATGGGTATTGCTAAAAGTCCTATAAAATGGTCTGACTATCCCGGGCATGAGAAAGTAGTGGTGAGATCCTTTCAGGGCTCTCTTCTGCCCTTTCTATGAGCTTCCCTTTTAGATGCCATCTAACCCAAGTCCACATTTGTTGCTGAGGTCACTTTAACACTCAGGGACACAATAACAACTGAGTCAACTTATACCTGTCATTTCAGTGACAATGTGCTCCAGGTCGGCAAGAAAGACTGAAAAAATGATATATCCTCTGAAAAGGAGAGAGGAACCTTTTTGGAACAATTCAAGGGACATTTTTGAATGGACAACTGAGGAACTCAATTGTAGTCTGTTTAAACAAGCACAAGCCTGAACAATGCTTCAAAATAAGTACCAGGTAGACGATCCCCCAGCTCAGGCAACCAACCTGATTCTCTTCTTGAATAAATACTATTTTCCCTGGAAGCAGGTGGATTGCAAGCTTAGAGGGAAGAGCAGAATTGCCTTAAAGAGCATCACCAGAGGGGGTCAATAGCCCCATGTACATTTGCTAATAAAGAAGGATTTTGAGGCCAGCTTTCATTGATTATCCAGTTAAGAAATCAATACTGTTGCTTCATAAAAGGGACAACCACAGAGTGGCTTGTGCAACTTAATACGAGTGTTGGGAAAATAATTATTAAGGTCTTCATCCATGGTGATACAGCTTAACTCAGCAAATCATTAAGAATTTCCCCTTTCATGCAGTTTTCACTCTCTGCAAACAATGCTTATTGTAGGAGCTAACAGAGCAGGAGGTGTCTCCTCTGCTGACTTTCAGAGAGTTCTTCTCAGTTAGTGAGAAGACAATGAATGAAGAGGAAGCTGGAGAGAAAGCATCTCCTAAAGGAATCCCACCAAGAAAGCAAGCCAGGCTCACGTAGGGGGATTATTATCGTTCTCGAAAATCCTCTCTCTCAACAGGCAATTTTGTAACAGAGAACTCTGTGCTCTGGTTTGGGACTGGGCGCTACAGTTAGATGATAGGAATTTTTCAAATTGTGTGGTGGATCTGTGTTAGCACGTTTCTTTGCTGGCTTCACCCTCTTTTCTCCCCTCTGTTCAGTTCAAGCAAAGATACTTTCCTTTAAATATTCAGGAAGTCAAAAGTAGTTAAAAATGGATTGCACTGTTGACTGACATGAATGCATCTTTGTGGCTACCAGCTACGTGCTGTCACTACAGTTATGAGACACCAGGGTCTATGATGAGAAACAGTCCAGGAGCAGTGGGTGAGTGTGAGAGGTACCTTGAAAAATCCACTCTCCTTAAATGTTTTCTTCATTAATACAAGAGTACTCTAAATTCACCATTAGAAATTTATTGCTTTGGATTGCCTTTGACTGTGTTTTAAAATTCTTAAGAGATGTGTTTCCAATGGGTAACACACTTTAATTTTTTTTTAAGTTTACTATTTTGTGAAACAGAGAATGCAAGTCGGGGAGGGGCAGAGGGGAAGGAAGAGGGAGAATCCCAGGCAGGCCCTATGTTGTCAGCACAGAGCTGGATGGGGGCCCCATCTCACAAACTGTGAAACCACGGCCTGAGCTGAAGTTAAGAGTCAGACACTTAAATAATTGAGCCACCCAGGCACCCCTAGCACACTTTAATTCTTGGCTCTGTAGCTAAGAATTCTCTTAGCTCCATAGGAGGTCTCCCTAAGACCTCTCTCTGTTCATGATGCCTAACTGAAAGCAAGACCCTGTGGGGAAGGGTTCCTTGGAAGGATGCCTGGAATTCAGTGTAGAGATAAACTGCTGCACCTCCTAGCTTAGGTTGTCCAGGACCAGTGTGTGGTCTAATCAGAGCTGAGCATTCAGGACTCCAGGGGGCTTTGGAGGAAGGGGCGAAGCCCTCTCTGCACTTCCTGTCCAGCTCACTCCCTTACTGGGCCAAGGCTTTTGTCCTCTGGTACTCAGATATCTGCCACAATATTCTGGTTGGCCTCTTCAGATCTAGTATCTCCTTCACACTGTGGCTCACTTAACCTTCCTACAGTGCAACTTTCATTCTATCAATCTTCTTCAAAACCCTTCTAAATGTTTCTGACCTTGTGAGCTATATGAACATATTGAGAATTGTAGTTACTGTTATTTCATGGAAGTATTGTACCTGAAGCCAGATTTTTACTTCCTTGAGGTTACTTTAGTGGTCTTTCTAACCCTTGTCCTCGTGTAGGACACACAGAAGGGGATATATACAGATTGACTTGCTGATGAACCACATGGGGTGCCAGCAATGACTTCACCAGACTGCTGGCCACTGGGAAGGCCATGAGTTGGTTTTAGATGTGGCTCTTCTACTGACTTTTCCTATCATTATAGGGACATAATAGTTACCATTTATTGCATATGGTAGTATTTTGGTGAGGCATTTTCCACAGATACTATCATTTTATCCTCTCAACAACTTATCAAGGTAGATGCTATTTTGCTTGCTTATTTATTTATTTATTAATGTTTATTTTGGAGAGGGAGGGTAGGGCAGAGAGAGAGGGAGGCAGAGAGAGAAGGAGGCAGAGAGAGAAGCAGGCTCCAGACTCTGAGCTGTCGACCCAAAGCCCAATGTGGGGCTTGCACTCACAAACTATGAGATCATGACCTGAGCTGAAGTGAGAAGTTTAATGGACTGAGTGACCCAGGTGCCCCTATGATACTTATTACACAGGTAAGTTAAAAAAAATGTGGAGTTGGAATCATAACCCCATCTTTCTGGTCGTCAAATTGATATCCTTTTCATTATCGGATGATACTTTTGGTTTGTTTATCTGTGCTATGGAGACAGAAACCCTATCAGCATTTGTGACTTTATGTTCATTTTGACCAGATGAATGAAACAAGCTGGGTCCTTTGATGACTAAGAAGTGGCTTCTTCCCTTGTGAACTCATACAGGATTCGAATAGCCCAGATTTCTTTCCCCCTAAAACAATCTGCTCTTTTTTTTTTCTTGAATAGTACATAGGTAGTAAAGGAGTAAAATTCGATGAAAAAATCTACTTGCCTGGCAGAGTTTGTTAATTACTTTGGATAAAGAAGTATTTAAACATCTGGTGTAGAATGTAACTTATTGCACTGGAAGAAACTAAGGTCAGGAAAGCATATATATAATCTCTTACCAGCGGTAATATCAGGTATAATGTAAGTATTTATAAAATGATTGGCATCTATCTGGTGAAATTATTATTGGAAGATAACAGATACATATTTTTAATTCTCTCTTCTCAAATAGCAAATCCCATCTCTCCTGATCCAAGTATAGAAATAGTGACAAAATTAACATAATATGCTTTAAGATGTGCAATATTTTCTATCCACCTAATGAAGTCAAAGGGTGTTTATGAAAAACCAATTATCCTAATTACTCATAATATGAGAGAGTGTTCTGAAGAAGGAAAGAAATTTGAAGTAGCTTATTTAGAGCAGCACAGAATTGTACATAGAATTTTAAATGGCAGGAATCTAGGAGATCAAAATAAGGTTATTCCAATGCAAACAGAGCCGATGTAAGTGGTTTGTGACATATACAGACAACAGGAATGTAATCTGACTTCCTTTAGTGCTTGGGGCTTTGATTATAGTAATTTAGTAGGAGGAAAAGTACATGACTCTTAGAATCATGGACTTTTATTACTGTGACATTGTGCTCTCACCAAAAAAATAAAAATAAAAGATTGAAATGCAACTACCATATAGAAATCATATGGAATGTTGAAAGAGCCCACATGTACATAAGATTTGAGTTCTATTTCTGAGCTACCTACCAATGGGAGTTTTCATGAAACCAGTCTTTCTGGGACTTGGAAAAATGAGAAGGTTGAGTGAGTAACTTCTCAGCTCTTCTCCATCTCTAAAATTCTGTGACCCTGTGAGTAACAATTGCTCGAGTTTGAATAATGTGTTCCTTCTTTTCCTAACAAAATTATGAGATCCAGTTGTCAACGTTTTATCTTAATTTCAGTCACACGCTGAATTGTTCCAGGCTTTTCCCTCTGTGGTAGTAATGTGCTGGCTTTTCTGCATACATTTGCAGATTTGCACCATGAGAAACTGTTTACAACTTGTCTGAACAAAAGGATGCCTTAGTAAAAATTAGTGTAAAAAATAGAGTTTAGATATTATTTCTTCTGGTGGTTGATTGTATCGATGGCTTCAAATCATCATGCCACCTTACACCCACATCCTTTGTGACATCATTTCATAGCATTTGTGCTGTGAGCAGGACATATTTCTTTGCTCCTCTACTCTGGACTGATCCCTGTCAGTTGCTTTGGCTAACGGGATGTTGGCAGGAGTGGTAAAGCAGAAGCTTGGAAGGGGCCTGTGCAGTTAACTTTGCATTCCCTTGCACCTCCGCCATTGTTCTGAGAACATGTCTGGGTTAGCCCAGTGATTTCAGGTGGAGGATAAGGAACAACTAGGCATAGAGCCACCCACAGCTGAACCCAACCTCGATCAGCTCACTCCAGTTGACCTGATTCAGACTTATAAACTGTAATAATAAATCTTGTTTTAAGTCACTGAATTTGGGGGTAGTTCATTACACCACAGTAGCTACCTGTTGTACTTCTAAGCAATTTTCAATATTAGAGAAATGTTCTGTTTGCAAGTCCGTGCTACCAAATGCCCATTGAAATCATCAATGATAAATTGTTTAAATATTATCCATTAATGCAATTATCAGGATATTTTCTTTTTGTTTCCCCAGGACATAAAACCAAAGACACATAGCATTTTAACAATAGCCCTGGCCAATCTTACCTGTATGGAAACACTGCTGTATGAGCCACCAATGACCCCGGCAATGAGCAGTGGGATATTTTCTTGGATGGCGTAGGATCCATCGGGACACATATACTCAGCTTCATCCACTTTAGTCAAAGATGCCCTGACAAATTCCAGTGATTGCTCTAATGCATAGGTATCCCTTGAGCATGTATCCAAAATGTGTACACCCAACTTCACTCCTGGCAGCAAGTAATTGTCTTTGTTGATTTCATCAATAGCAAACAACATGGCTTCCAGGCGTTGGATCCCTCGGTCTTCATTGATTCGCCCACATTCCTCAGTTCCAGTGCCTTTTTCATTAATAGGAAATAGACCCCCTAAAACAAGGTCACCTTCTATTTTAATTTCCCTCCTCAGAAAGTTATGGTCCCCTAAAGAGAGTAAAAATCCCTTTGAAAACAAAGCTAACGTAAGAACGTGGAGTCTTGTCAACATCTTCATGAATCCTGCTTCTGTACCTCTGGGAGATATTAATGGATGAAGCCAATGTTGCCCGCTAGTCCTCCTCTCTCATTTCCGAACTGGATCTTTGGCCTGTCCTTCAAATAAGTGAGGAACAGACTAACAGAGCCTGTTACCAAATTCCTAAAGAGATAAAAATTATATGAACAAAGATGGTAAAGAAAACAATAGTGATCACATTGATGGTCCCCAATCAGACCTTTAAAGGGATCATGACTCAAATGACCAGTTAGTAAACACATACTGCACCACTACATCAGGCACTCCCCCCATAGGGATCCTCACCAGCCCTGACAGCACGTAGTGATGCAGATCTTAGTGGTTGCATCTCCCAGAAAGGGATACCAAGGACTAAAGAAATAAAGCAACTGGACAAAATGTGCCTGGAACAGAGGTGATGTTTAGTCTCTGGTTTTCCTAATGCCAAGTTCCATACTCCATCTACTTGGTCATTGACTCTGGTCACTGGTAGGGCAGTAACTTGGATTGAATCTTTCTCCTTTCTCCTTCAGCTACATTTATAGACCAGCCCTTTTTATTTACTCTTTTCTTTCCATTTGGGGATGAAACAAAACATTCTTGTGACTCTTTCACTGTTTCCGCATTTTTACCATCACATTCCTGTCCTTCCTCTATCTAGATACTCTCAGCCCACTGCAATCAAGATTCTGCCTTCACTGCTCTAAAAAAAAAAAAAAAAGGAAAAAGCTACTACTGATCTACTAGTTTTCAAGTCCATGAACCCCATTGTAGGCCTCATTTTACTTGAACTTCGTTGAAAAGCTGACTACTTTCTACCTGTTTCCCCTTCCAAGGTTTCTGTTCTCTTTCTTCTACATCTCAAATTTCATGGTTGAATCCCTCTTCCCTACCCTGATTCCCAGGCTAGGTCATCTACTTACACAGTTTCAACTCTCACTGAAATGACTCCTGGGTTAGCTGCCTGCCACACAGCTCTGTCTGCACATCCCTGTGACACCTCGAGGTCTATAGGCTACAGACTCTCCCTTATCTCTGTGAATGGATCTCTGCATCTAGGCTTTCAAGCCAGAATCCTGCAAGCTAGAGCCCTTCCCACTTTACCCCTTTCCATCCTTAATTAGCCACTAAGTTCTGTAAAGTCTATCCAAATTGCTTCTCTCAAAGCCACTTCCTTGTTTATAATCCTGCTCTTTTAGGCTCTTGTTCTCACTAACAGGACAATTGCAGAAGGTTCCTACAGACCTGCTATTGGCCCTAAAAGCATGTTTTTATCAGTTAGGTAATGATACCCTTCCTCAAGTACAGCATTTTCAAATTTATGATGGTATAACCTGGACTACAGATGTGGGGGAAAGTCCAGTTGCCAACAGCCAGCGCTAGACAACTCCTGATATGGCCCCACACTCAGAGGAGTGTGGTGATTACTGAGTGATTACTGTAGTGATCAGGAGTGGGGGCTGCGCAGTAGACTGTGGCTTAGGACAGTTCCAGAAATCAAGCTTCTTTTTACATTACAGGGTAGAACATAAAGCACCTTCAAGGACTCAGGCAAAGTCTGCTATGAGAATCAGGTTTCTGACAGTAGGCTGGAGTCTTCCCAGAGAGCTTTCCAGAATCCTGGCATGGCATATCCCAGCTGCATGTACACAAACCAGTAGGTCTACCTACCAATGTACTTGCCACCCAGCTCCCTACCTAGGTTGAAGAATTGACTTCTTCATGCTCCAGAATCTTGTCCCTAGCTAACTCTCAAGTCTTACTGTTCACTATGGCCATCAAGTTCCTCTCACTTCTGCCTTCAAATCTTAGGCTTCAGCTTTCACCGAACTATGTTTATCTGAGAGGACTTCTATAATGTTAATGGCCCCTTGGTTTGGCTTATGTTTTTCTCTTTGCTGTGAATGCCCTTCTACACCCACTTGTCTGGCAAACCTCCACTTATCATTAAAGACAGAGAGAGAGCACAAGCATGGGAAGGACAGAGAGAGAGGGAGACACAAAATCTGAAGCAGATTCCAGGCTCTGATCTATCAGCACAGAGCCACACATGGGGCTTGAAGTCACAAACCATGAGATCTTGACCTGAGCCAAAGTCATATGCTTAACCCACTGAGCCACCCAGCTGCCCCTGCAGTGGCCTTTACCCAACGTGGCTTTCCCCATGCTTTCTGTTCCTTTCACATGGAACAAGTGAGAGATTGTTTTCTTGAGACCTGAGAGTCACCTGGATTTTGTTTTGTTTATTTAGGTGTGAGCCTCAGCACTGACAGCAGTAGTCATCGGAATGCTCGGCATTGGCCCAGAGCCTCTCTGGGAGATCTGCCACAGGGCACTAGAAGGTCTAATAATAATAATTGTTTTAAGTTTACTTATTTATTTTGAAAGGGCAAGAGAGGAGAGAGGGAGGGGGAGAGAGAGAGAATGAGATCAAGAGAGAGGGAATCCCAAGCAGGCTCCATTCTCGGTGCAGAGCCCAACATGGGGCTCATTCCCATGTATTGAGCAGAAACTAAGAGTTGGATGCTAAATGGACTGAAGCACCCAGGAGCCCATAATAATGTCTTAAAAAGTTGATACTGTAGTAGATTTTTTTTTGTTTCATATCAATTTCTGGTCTCTCTTTGATCTCTATATGTTATTCCCTTTGAAGCAAAACTACCATGGAAGGCAAAAGACACTGTGATCATTATCATGAATGATAAAGAAGCAGAAATTGCTCTATAAAATAATTGTTTTATGTGCCTAATAAAAGAGAATAGCTAATTAGAAGAAGGTCATCAACACAATCTTACCATGTATCTATGAAAAAAATGTAGGTATCCCTTGAGTCAGAAGAAAGTTTGACTACTCAAAGAGTAAAAATGACCTCTCAGTTTATGGAAAGCTTAATTCTTTCTTAAGAAAATGTTGTTGGATGGCTCAGTTGGTTAAGTGCATGGCTCTTGATTTTGGCTTAGGTCATGATCTCATGGTTTGAACCCCATGTCAGGCTCTGTGCTGACAGCATGGAGTTTGCTCAAGATCATCTGTCTCCTCTCTGCCCCTCCACTGCCTGTGCTCTCTCTCTTTCTCTCTGTAAATAAATAAACTTAAAAAAAAAAAAAGAAAATCTTCTTGTCTAAAGCCAACTTGGAAGGAAATGTCACATTACTCTGAAAATAATAATACATATTAGTCTACCTGTTTCACAAGTAGGGGATATATTATATTTATGTTTGTGTATCCAGGGCCTGGCATAGTGTCTGCCTGCAATCCAGAAGATACTCAGCAAAAAAATTCCTTGAAGGATAGGGACATCCATGACTCTTATGTTTGCAGATGACTCTCGACTATTTTATTTGTGGCATAGGGGGAACTATTGTAGAGAAAGGGGTTCTTGTATTTCATTGTCTACCCAGTCATCTCGAGTGCTCTTCTCCTATTGCTTTGCTAGTAGAACTACTAACAGGTAGAACTTTGTGAAGGTGCCAGAGAAAAATCCTTCCTTTGTATTTGGAAGTTGCTGCTGAGGCAGATCCCTATGAAGGTAGGAGAGTTGTGGCCTCAGGCTGACCTACATTTATTTAAGGGAAAGCTTCAGCCAGGAGAATACTAAATTAGGAACATGCATATTAACCTCTTTCAAAGCATTAGAGATGCATTCACTCATCAAATATTTATTGAACACCTACTATGTGTGTGCTAGGCTATGAACTGGATATGCAGAATATACACTTTAATTGCAAGCAAATGAACATTATGCCTGCTGTCGAATAACATTGTATATGCTTAGGTGTTTTTATGTAGAAAGGGATAGATAGGGACTCATATCTGTTTCTACCGACTATCTCCATCATGTATCAAAATCTTAAAAATATGTTTACCATGGGTTTCTTTTAACATGGTAATTGTTATTAAATGCTTGACTCAAAAAGCAATCCATTACATATTAGACTTAATATATACATTTAAAAAGTAAACAGATAGATCTTAAAAACAAGTTGACTGACAACAATGCTAAGTAAAATATTTTTCCTTTAAGCACTCTGATGAGGCATCTTTAAGTAACCTTTAATGTAGTCATAGAGAATTACAAATTAAAAATCAATTAGAGAAATGCTTAAATACACTGTCTTAATATTTTCTTATTTACCTTTTCCTTAAAGCAAAATTTAAAATGATTAAGACTGTAGGGCCATGAATAATTAAAAAACACTTAGCATTATTTCAAATGAAGCCCTAAGAACTAAAAGAACAGGAAGTTACAATTTAACATTGAAAAATAGACGAACATGCTTAATTTAATGCAACTGTTTATCTCTGAGTAACAGCTTATCGGATTGTGGGAAAGGGCACCAACCACTTCTTTTCGGGTTTGCTTCATTATAAATCAGAAGCAGCACACTCTTCAGATAAACAGGCTCACTACTGCAGCCACATTCAGATGCAGCTGGAGGACTGCAGCTCTGTGCTCAGAGTTCTCTGTTCAGGGATGATGAGCGACGTGTCAACTTTAAACAAGCACGTGTAGCCCTCTCTGTGGGCAACCTGCTCACCGATGTTTTATTAATCGGTGCATTAATAGAATCTCAGAGGTTTGCTGTGAATATAACCCCTGGAATATGCGGGCAAGAAGCACGTGTATACTCTGCGTATGCTAATATGTATTTTTCTTCCTCTCTTGTCTTTGCCCAGGGACACAGTGTTGCAAACAAAATCCAGTTTGCCTCAATGAATAAGTCAAGGAAGATCTAATGCTGGCAACCGTGCCCACTCTCCCCTAGAAAGAAACCCTTAAGTTGCTGAAGGGCTTTGAGCGTTCAAAGCCGGCACATCCAATTGATCTGGAGAAAATTTAGGGTTAGTGATAGCATATAAAATTTGATTGTACATATAGTTATATGTTTTTCAGCTGCCAGAATTATAGGCAATAAAAGACATAGCCTTTGTTCCTGAACTGTCATTTTCAACTGGGTAGAGAGAGGCTGTGGCTTACTGACATATTTAATAGCAGGATGTGTCATGCACATTTTAATTCCTTTATTTTTGCTGTGCAACGAATGTATTTTTTTCCCAGAAGCCTTTTAAGAAATTATTGTGAGTAGGTGACTATTTAAACTCCTATCATTTTTTTAAACAAATCTACTTAAAATTTCTAAATTTCTTAAATCACTCTAGCTGTGAGGTGGTCTATTTCCATTGGCTGAACTCCCATGTAGTTTGTGCTATGTTTATGATAATCATATTTTTAAATATTTATTTGCTTAGTTTTTCTTATATTCAAATTCAGCAATTGAAAATTGTTCTTTCTTTCTCAGTAGATTTTTAGCTATTGGATATCAAGGACAATGTCTTAGACATTTCTGTACTTTCCATAATGTCTCACATATAAATTTGTCAAATATTGGTTGTGATAAATTCCTAGTAGCATGTAGGTTTTTGAGAGATTGGTCAGGGGATTAGAAAAATAATTTAGAAATTCTCTGCAGGGAATGAAGAAGATAGCTGAGAAGTACACTTCCCCCCCCTCCCCCAAAGGGACATTATAATAGGTCAAGATGCGACTTTGGCACTAGAGAAACTTGATCCAAATACTCTCAGTTTTCCTTTGACTTTGACTTGCTGATTTTTAAGGAAAAAGATACAGAGTAAAACTAGAAAAGTTGAGAGCACCTGAGAAATTAGAAAAGGTTAGATAGAACACACACATCGGTGGCCCCAGGGAGATTGGGAAGAATGGAAGACACCACAGGACATAGAGGTCAGGTTCCATGACACATGAAAGCCAAGGCAGGAGAGTGGGGCCAGGCCTATGTATTTAGATTTGAAGTTTTGAGCCTCTTTTATTCACAGAGAAGACACAAAAAGCCTCAAACCCTAGGTGGCTATCTGGAAGAGGGAGACACTGGCAGCTGAGATAAGAGCCAGAAGGAGATGTTGATGACACCAAAAGGAGAAATGCCCACTTCGTTATTTGAACTTTGACTCCTCCACCCCCTATATAATCCTATTTCCTTTATCCTCTGAATTTAGAAAAAAAGTGTTTTTGTGAGGTAGGCAAGCAGATTTACAATTGTGTTAAACTTTTGGTCCTTAGGGTAATTGCTGGTAATTTACTTCCAATCAATAACAGTAACTTGATTCATTCCATATAGAATATATGAAAGATTTATTCAAAGTGAATAAAGATTCAAGAGAATCTTCATTGTTCTAAATACCAAAGTGCACAGTATTTTCCTGTATGTGTGTATGAGTGCGTGTGTGCGAGTGTGGAGTGTGTGTGTTGCCGATTCAGCTGTTTTTCATCCTCAAGTTTCCTAACCTCATTACAAAGGCTTGGAACTGGAGCCTTCCCAAATTCCCTGCAGTCTACCTTTGTCCTTTTCCTCTTAGAAGCTGCCAAGTCTAATAGAAGTTACAGGTTTGTCAGCATGAACAGAGTACAGAAACTGGGTTTGTCAAAAGCTTTCCCTCTGGCTCTGGACAAAACGGCAAAGGAGAAGAAATGGAGGAATGCTGTTCAGAGGAGAACACTTTTACCTCTTGGCCATGTGATTTATCAAGTAGCTACTATTAATAATATCCTCTGTGTATACAGTCCTTTCTCTTGTATAGTGTCAGAGTGCTTTGCATAATGAATTAACTTTTATTGCTGCCTGGTAAGAAAGAATTACATTATCTATTTCTGAGGAGAGAGAGTGAGAGGGAAAGAGAGAGAGAGAGAAATTTGTAATTCAGATTGTTTAAGGTAGTAGTGGGAAGTGCATATAGAATGAGGATCTAAGGAAGCTTTTATCATTATTGCCCAATAAAGCCTTACAAAGGAGAACACATCAACCTGTCATATGTGTTTCCTACCAAATATCACATCCATCTCTCAGATTTTCCTCAGTAGGTAAGTGGTAAAACGTTTGAAAGACCATCATCTTTGCATAGTGCTAAATGAAGTTGTTAGAATATCTGTAGCTGGATTCTGCTGCTGGCCAGTCATAGCAATTGGTATTGAATCTGCCCTCCAGCTGAAAATAGCTGTGAAAATAGACAAAACATATAAGGCAAACTATGATCCTTGAGCGAAAGAAACGCATGAGGAAATCTCTAAGATTACTCTATGAATTTCCCAACATTCTATGTAGGAACACCTTTCTGCCCGGGGCAGTGGCAGTCTTGTTGATCTCAAGAGGCAGAGATTAGATTCTTGGCTTTTGAAGTGATTGCAATTTGTAGGGCAGAGAGATGCACAGAGGAGGTGAGATAGAGACCTCTGTGGTGCAAAGATTAATCATGTCATATACAGGGTGAGACTCCGTGAGGCCTGGCAGAGATCTCCTGCCTGCAGAGGGCTTATCTGCAGAGATAAATGTCAATATCAGAGGTCCTACATATCAGAAATTAATGAAATTCTAACCCACCGTGAGTGGAGAGACCACACTGGTCATTATTATACTTCCAATTAAGTTTCCAGACAGGCTATGCTCTACAATTAAGAGCCAAGCTCAGGAATGAAGGAAAAGTCATAGGGCTACATATAAAATAGATCTGCCCTAAGAAGACTAAAACTAAGGCTAACAAAACTAAAATCATCTGCCAGTTATTTAACTGCTTGCTAAGGCAAAACTCAAACTCAATACAATCCCACAATCACCAGTATGCTATCAAACACTGTTTGACAGTGAGAGAAGGACAGATATCATATGTTTTCACACATATGTGGATTTTGAGAAACCTAAGAGAAAACCATGGGGGAAGGGAATGGGGAAAATAGTTACAGAGAGGGAGGGAGGCAAACCACAAGAGACTCTTAAATACAGAGAACAAACTGAGAGTGAATGGGGGCGAGTGGGGGGAGGGGAAACTGAGTGATGGGCATTGAGGAGGGCACTTGTGATGAATGCTGGGTGTTGTATTAAGCCAATGTGACAATAAATTGTATTTGTAAAAAAATTGTTTGACATAGAAGACAGGAAATTGTGATCCAGAGTAAAAAGAAAAAGCACTCAATAGAAATAGGCCCTGAAATGATTTGCATTTTGAAATTAGCAGACAGGAAGTTTAAGTAGACTATTATAAATATGTTAAAAATTTTAAAGAAATGAATGAATAGATGGATAAATCTTAGAAGAGGATGGAAATTATAAGAAACCACACATATTAGAACTCAAAACTACTATATTTAAATATAAGATGTGTGTGAGGTGGCACAAAAAATTGGAGATGGCAACATAGTCAATAAAAACCTGGAAGATAAATGAAAAGAAATTATCCAATCTGCCCACAAAAAAATGACATTGAGACAATTGACCAAAGCTTCAATGTCCAGTTGGACAATATTAAGTGGTCTAATACACATGTAATTTGAGTTTCAGAAAAAGAGGAGAAAGAATGGAAGGGGGAAAAATGCTTGAGGAAATAATGACTGAAAATTCCCCAAAGTTGGTGGTAAGCATAAGATTACAAAAGCAAGACGCTCAGCAAACCCTAAGCAGGATACAACAAAGAAAACCACACATAGGCCAATCATAGCCACATTGTTAACACTGAAGATAAAGGGACAACTTTGAAAAGAGTAATACAGCACATATGTGCAGGGTAACAATATGAATGCATCTCTCTGCCCTCGCTTTTCATCAAAAACAGTGGTGGCCAAAACCCAATGGAATGACATCTTTAAAGTTCTTGTGGGGAGAAATCAGGCAGGCATCCCAAAATTCTATTTCCAGTTCAAATATGCTTCAAGAATTGAGGTGAAACACAGATTTTTCAGGCAACTAAAAGTGACAGATTTCATTGCCAGCATACTTACACTATGAGAAATGTTAAAGGAATTACTTCAAAGAGGCTGACACCAGATGGAAATTCAAATGTATAGGAAGGAGTGAAGAGCACCAGAAATGGTAAATTTATGGGTTAATATAGGAGAATATCTGTTAAGTCTAGCTACTAGGTATTGTTAGAGTGAGTTCAGGAAGACTTTATTTGTCACAAATAAAACATGGTTAGAGAAGCTGAGTTCCACTACCGTTTTGTCTATTATATTTTGATGTTACTTCTCTCTGTATATGTTTGCATTTACCCTAGATCCTATTAGCTGAAAACCTTTTTTGCACCTTCTATAGTCCTTCGGCTAAAAGAACAATCACATAATTCAAAGGCCATACCTCTGAGAGTAAGAGAGGTAGTAGCCAATCGCTCATTCTTCTTTATTATATAGCTGCTAGTAGATTCAGTCAAGGATGCAACACAGCTGGTACGTAGTGGTACAACTGGACTGGTTGTTTATTAAAATCCTTCCATCGAGTTGGTGAACAGTAAATCCACCAAGCCCTTGGAATATTCCTCCACTTTCGTGGTTACTCTCGTTCCTCCTTTGGCATATCTCCACCAACTCTCCCCATTTCCTCATGACCCAGCAATAGACCTGTCAAATTCTAGTGCAGCAGGGATTTTAGGTTCCTGTGCCAAGGGTATGGTTCCTGTCCATTTTCATAGCATGAGACTCATTGTTAAACATTTTTAATATCATTCCTGAATTGACTTGCTGAATACAATGTTGGAAATTTGGGGGGAGTTTTAGTTTTCAAGCAAAATTCTCATTAGTTAGAACAAAACAGGATTTTCCCTTGTAGTTTGACTAATGAGCATCCATTTCTAATTTTTATAGTAACTATACCACATTTTCTCTTGGGGGAGCCAATACAGATGTTCATAAGGCAAAGTGAATCCATTCCTGGCTTGATAGGTGGCTTGTGATACATATGAGAAACCAGAATGTAATATGTCCCTGGCCATAGCAATTGGTTCTGGGATGAGTCTGTGACCAAGTCATGGCCAACTAAAATTGATCTGAAAACTTTTTTAGAACCACCAGGAGAAAAACATCCTCTTTCTGTTAGAGTGATTTAGAGAAATGGATATAAGCCCAGAGCTATTGGCAGCCATCTTACCACCATGAATCAAGAGCCTGAGGTGTAAAGCCAAGGGATAGAGAAATGGTGAAACCTGACAATATGGTATGTGCCATTTAATACAGCTATGATTTCCCAGTTCTGAGAGAGAGCAAATTCCTTTTGTTGCTTAAGTCAGTTTGACATCTTTTAGTCACATGTCACTAAATGATTCCTGAATAGAACCTCCCTTCTTTTCCCATTCCCTTCCCATTAAAGATACTAAAATCTATTGAGCATCTGCTCTATGCCAGAAACTGTGATTAATGTTGGATGTCGATTATTTTCTTTAATCCTACAATTTTACTCCTGCTTAGGTATGTCTTCCATAGATGACAGATTCTGTCCAGAATCTCAGATGGACCCAGGCTTCATGATGGTTCCCACTGTGTTACCCCACCTATGGGTGGGTTTTCCTAGAAATGCAACTACTCCAGTTGTCCCTTCCTTTATACTCTTACCAGAATTCCAGTTTTCTCAAAATTCTAACTTATGACAGGTGAAGCCAATCCGATACATTAAGCTCTCTGTTTTTAGCACATTAATGCATGTTAGTTTATTAGCCACTTAGGGATGATCAGATTTTTAATGGGCCAAAAGCTTTTCTTAAGAAAAGAGGAACATTTTAAATCGTGGAGTTTTAGATATCTCAGTGTACATAAAATTCAGTATGAGGGCCTAATTGGTGTTCTTCAAGCTATAGCTTTATGAACTCCATACTCAAATAGAAACAACTTGTACATATCAGCCACTGTGAAATTTGGGGGCTTAAAATAATTCTCGCTTCATCAAATAGACGATTAAATGCCAGGCAATTAAGAGCCATTGACACATTATCTTCAGCATGATGGAGTTGTCTGGTCACTGATGTGACTTTAAAGCATATTTTTTTCAATTCTTCTTTGTTGAAGAATTTTAGAGAGAATTACTGGTGTGCTTTAGTTGGCTGGGGTGGGGTCTCGAGGGCCAATTATACATATTTCTTTCCAATTCTGTGTTGAATGATACCGCGTTGGTAGTGTCAAATTAGCCATGCTGGGAGTATTTACATTGCAGAAACCAGTAACATTAACAGTCAGTCTCTCCTCACAAATCCTACAGATCTGGCTCTTAAACATTTACCAGCACACCACTGGTGGTATGTTTAACAACATGGTCTAAATATATTCCTAGGGAATAAAACTGGGAAAGCCTGGGAAAGCAATATAGCAGAATGCTGTAGGTCAGTGTTTTTTCTACCTGAGCATCACAAGCTATTCATGTGTCATGATTAGTGAATTGTGATTTTTTGATGCACATGAGTGTATGTTTCTGGTTACAATGTAAAATAATTTCTTACTGGTTCTCGGTCAAAAAGAAAGGTTGAAAATCAGTGTTTTATAATGTGAGCTCTGTAGTCAAACCAATGTTTAAATGTACTTTATAATGTCAGCAAAAGACCACCATTCTGTTTTTCATTTACATATGTGTCAAATGGAGACAATAATAGTACCTTTCTCATGGGCTAGTTTATAGGATTAAATGAAATAATATAAAACATTAGCTCAAGAATTATTAGTAAAATTTTTGATACTGAGGATAATTTGTTATTTGCTCCAATGAAATTGGAGAATATTCTGGACTCTTGGCATAAACACCTCTGGTTCAAAGCCGGCGTTGTTTCGAGACAGGATAACTTTATCTGTCTAGTCTTAAATTTCTCAATTTGAGAACAGAATCACCTGGTAGAAATCCTCTATTACACTGACTGTCTCCTGGCTGATGTTTAGGAGTTTTGTGATCTTGGAGGAATCACTGGCTGGCTCAATGATGCAAAGTGGGACCTGAAAGATCTTAGGTGTCCAGTAAATTCTGGATTGCTTGGCATTTATGGGTACTAGAGACCATAAAATGCCAGGGGAAAATGGAGAGTAATCACCTACGAGATAGATGCAAGGTGCTCTAGCAAACTGATTTATTCCATTTCTCCTGAAAAACATATTTTCATCCCTGCTCCCTTGATCCTTTCCTGTCATACCGAGTTTTATGGAAAGAGGGCTGGACACCTCTTGTTCTGAGTTAGTCTGGACTACGACATTATTAGCTGACTAGTATGCGAAGTGCAGAATGTTTAAGTTTCTGTCCACAGATTGTCTTAATTGTCATTGTCCTGAGGCATCGGCGCTTCAGGTACAAAGGGTTTGGACCCTTGTGGCTATAATGATTATTAGTCTCTAATTCCATGGTAATTGCTTTGTCTGTGCCTGCAAGTCTGGGCTGCCTTCTGCCTTCTTTTCCAGTGTCTGCATGTTTTTCAGGGAGAAATGCTGTAACTGGAGGCATAGATTTTCAACCAGCAGGACTAATGTGTCTCTTGTATAGCTTGAACTTTTAAACTGGTTCTGACTTTATCTGTGTCTTAAAAAAGACCAAGTGTAACACAAAGCCCTCATATAACATAGCCTCGAGGTGTGCTTTTTTTTCCCTTGTGTTACACCCAAGTAACCAGCATGAAATTATGGTGTTCTGATATTACACAAAGTCCCCTTTCCCCAGGTAAGAAAAGAGTGGCGTGAGACACAAAAGAGTGGATGCTGTTTGAATCTGCTTGTATGAAAGCCAAAACCAAACATAAGTAATTTATGGTGTTGGAATTCAGGATGGATTTCTCTCTTGGGGATGTGGGAAGTTAGTGTCTGGAAGGAGGCGTGAGAGCCCTTCTTGAGTGCTGGTAACTTCCTGCTTATTGATCCGGGTTCTTATTTCATGGGGGAGGGGGGTGTTTGTGAAAATTCATCAAGCTGCACAATTATGACGGATACGTTTTTCTGTATGTGTATTACACTTCAGTGAAAATTTAAAATGAGAAAACAAGGCTAAAGTGAAAAAGAGTGCCTAGAGCAGCTGTGGATTTTTTTTAACGTTTGTGTATGACAAATTGGCCCCAGGGGCAATAACATAAACTTGCAACTGTGGGCTTTTTGAGGGGCTTACCCTCAGGAGAGAATCCCTTACCGCCTGGCGAGAGGCGCTGGTGTAAAAGGAGGGGGCATACCTCACTGGGAGTGAGTGCTCACCATGCCCAGGCCTCCTTCGCATTTGAGTTGGAAGCTAGCCACTCTGTTTTCCTTCCTTTCCTGTGGAAGCAGGAATCAGGAAGCTGAGTGCAATTGACCAATAAGCCAGTCACATGCAGCCTGACAATGGCATCTGTGATTGCCCAGCTCGGGCTAGATGGGAGCATCGGTGGTGAGGTCCAGTCAGCGGAGCCCATTCTGAGGGGGAGTGGGGCAACTGCCACTTTTATGGTCTGAATTCTGGAAAGAAAATGGAATTAATCCTTGACTTCATTGTGTTTCAGTGTTCAAGAAATTCTGCTCCATCATTTCTTAAAAATCACTTCCTGTATCGATATGTGTCAGGCCCTGGTGGGTTCTAGGATGGAAGGATGAGCAGGATATCAACCCTGCTGAATTCAAGAAAGTGTGGTTTCTTGAGATGATGACAGCTATTAAACACTACATGCGCCATGTAATCCAAACTAATTTTGGCAGAGCACTCCAATGGGCCAGATCTGATAAGGACCAAAAGATGCCTCCTCCTATCGCCTTAACTGCACAGACTGGGCTAGATTAGCATCTCAGGATAGGGCGGTGACCAGCAGGGCAGAGTTGCAATGGTTGCAGATGCTACTCTACTTTCTGGATATGATTAATATTTTAGTGTGCCAATTCTGCCCTCTTTGAAGCCTGGGGCCATGTTAGATGCCTGGGAGACCAGTGCCCACAGAGGTCAACCCACTGGTTCAATATCAACATGGAGTAGACAGCAGTCCTGAGAATATATGAGCAGGCATCTGTTTCTAGTATCTTCCTAATGCTCCCAATTTCTCCCTATTTCTGTTTACAATGGACTCCCATTTAAAAAGGTCACAAGAAATTGTGTGGAGAGTCGATTTTAATTGTTCTTCTTTCCTAATCTTTAGGTACACATTGTTGCCTCTCAACTCGAGCTTTCCTCAAATCCCCATTGCTGACTTAATCATAGTAGCTCCAAGTTTGGCTTTGTTTTCCCTGCTGCCACTGTTGGAGACCATCAATCTCCGCTGAGCTCTGGTTCTGACCACTGTAGCCTGCTCACAGTGGGTTTCACACACCTGTCTTCTCTCCATCCAGACTATTTGGGACACTGCTCTACACTTGTAAGCTTTACTGTGGCCACTTGAACAGACTCAGATAGCACTGGTCTCTCTCAATTTAGTCTTAGTATAACCAGTGTCCATCACTTTACCTGTTCACTTCTTTCTCCTTTACAGCCCATTTTCTTTAGCTCCCAGAAAACACAAGACAATATTTTGCACTTTTCCTTTGGGTTCTTAACGCAGCATATTTTTTTCCAAATCTGGGCAAATTAATTCAGTGTTTTAGTTGATGGGCCTAAAGTTGACCTCATTTGATTTGCCCAGTTGCATTATTCTAGAGGACCCTTATATTGAAGTTTGGGTCATAGTCCATCTTTCAAAAGTGTGCCTTTGGTCCTAAACTGTGGTGCACACTTCTGGGCAAGCTGCACACAGCTAGTTGTCATAGCTGCGCTTGTGCGGACCCACAGGTTTGTATTGGTCAGTATCGTTCTTGTTGGCCATGGTTCATGTTTTGCCAGGTAACTTGTAGCAGGTGCGCGAAAAAATTTGTTAAATAAATAAATGAATATTTTTCTCCTTTGTTTCACACTTTACAATACATCCTAGTTTTCTTTTTCACTAAGTCCTTTCTTCCTGAATGGAAAAAGTAATGAGTATTTTTTGAACTCATGCTTATTTACATATACACTCATTTACTTCTCCCAAGACTTCTGTTGTAAAGGGATGAGTGAAACCGGCTTAGGGGCAGACTTAAGTACTACTTGCTCAAGACTCCTGTCACTCAGTAGTCGAACAGATCTGTCTGATTCACAGTTCTTTGGCCCTCCTTTCATAATGCCCTGCTTTTGAGAATCATGTCCTAATAGCCCAGAGGATTCTGAAAGGCAGATAAGAAGAAAATGACACGTAAGTCACTTTCAGCGACTTTCTGATGTTTCTCTTTCCTTGAACACATTTGTGTTGGCTAACCTTAAATTCCTACAGTATCATGGCCTCAAAAGCCATGATTGTCTCAAGTCTGTCCATGTCCCAGTTTAGTTTCAGGAGACCCTTTTCTCTAGGCCGCGACCCTTGGAAATGACCCTAACCAGGGGACTTTTGGACATGAACTTGTTTCCACACCTGGCATCTATTAGCCTTCTCATCAGGGCCATCTTTGGAGCCAACTCCATCCACTGTCCAGATGTTTCTTTAGCTTGTGGCTTAGCACAAGACATTTGCACCTTGCTGCTTAGCATACATATGGAGTAATAACTTTGGGGAATTCTGAAAGCCCTAAACGGCAATTTCTGTGACATTGGAGCAGAATTATCCCAGTGGTATGGAGGCAGGACTCCCAAGCATGCCCCTCCACAGCCTCCCAGTGACCCATTTCACAATGGGAGGGCTGCCACTTTGTGGGATCTGTGGTCAGACACACAGATGTCCCATTTCACGTGACACCCAGAGGAAAACTGAACACCCAAGGGAAAGCAGATTTTGTTTAAAAACATTATTTCTTCATTAGGTATAAAATTTGTAGTGGTAGTGAGAGTTAGAAAATGAGCTTGGATTTTTTTAGTTACATTTTATTATATTTATATGTTAGTCAAAATTGCACATAGAATGGGTATGTGGAGTTCCTTAAATATTACTGACGTTGCAGGGATTTTATACAAGTCCCTTGCTAGAACGTTAGCATCTGAGCGTGTTAACGATGTTTTCCTGTTGACTAAAACAAATTCTTAAACATTTGCCCTCTGATACTCCTCTGCAGTGCATTATTAGAACTGTGGAAGCTCCACATATGGATTGGAGAACAATGCCACTATCTTTGTCAGGAGTGAGACAAAGGGAGGAGATTAGGGTTCTTGAGGGTTTTGAGCTGGTTTTAGGACAACTGGCGAATGGCAAGCCAGCAGCTTGATTCGTGAGAAATTTCACAGAGCAGCTCTTCATGCTGTAGCTCTACTGTCCCTTTCTCTAAATGGCCGTTATTCTCAGGTGTGTGACTTGTTTTTAAAATCTGAGGGGGAAATATTGTAGTGGGAAAGCCCTAGGAATCATTGAGCCTCACCCTGATCCTCTCAATTTTCATAGGAAAAATCTGGGTTACATGCGATAAGGAGTGTGGCTTTGCAACTTCCTTAAGGACCCTGGTCCCAGATGAAATCTTCGTAGGTGGCGCGTATTTGGGAACATCTGTGGCTGCAGCACTGTGCATTTCTTCACATATATCTTCTGGTGAGAGACCCGTTACTTTCCCCCCACAGAATTCCTACTGACAAACGTCTTCCATTAGAAAATCTTGTCCCTTCCCAAGGGGACAGTTAGTTAAAAACAAAAAAAGGGGGGTGGTCTGGGTGTCACACTGGTGTGGGTGAACCAAGGCAGAAAATGAGGGATTCTAGTGCTTTAATCTCAGGGATCAACGGCAGCCAGCTGTAAAATACAAAGCGCCTTTTGACCACATGCTGCTGCTCTGAGAATGGTGGTGAAACAGTGAAAGGTTAAAACAAAAGAAAAAAACCCAAGATAATAGGTCTATCTGCAGGCTGTCTCCTGCCAGGTGAGGAAAAAAGGGAAGAGACTGGCTGCTGCTTCACATAACTGGGCGTTTGAAAGAGGACAAGGCGAGCACAGGGCGACAGGAAACACGACAGTGGAGAGGCCGCACCACTGAGCGCAGGGCCACAACGTTCCCACTAAAGATCTTTGCTCAAGGCCGCGCGGGTCAGTGGGCTGTGAACTCACGACTGACGGAGCCAGGGGTTTGGAAGTGAGCCGAGCTGCCCCAAAGGGCGTCCTGCTATTAGCTGCTTTTAAAACGACCGCAGTGAAGAGCTCTGTGTTTATGGTGACAGGGTCTTAAAGAAATCATTAATAAAAACAGTTGGTTATAGTCATGCTGCCTGAGTTGGAAGTTCAGATCGTAACCACCGAGGATATGGCACGAGGTGGGACACAGAAGTGAGACATGGGGCCAGCCGAGCTGGCAACCAGAGCTGATGATGCCGAGCTGGCACAGCAGGGTCTTCCCGAGGGGGTTATTTATCGCTTTGTGTACTTGTGTGAAGGTTATGTTGGGCTCTGGGGAGTGTGGTGGAGGCTAAAACTCCTTGGTGCCTAATGACGTAGACAAATGAGAGAGTTGAGAGAACACACCTATAAGGAGAAAAGAGCCTTTGATTTACGTAGAAGGCTAAAGATCTTAAATGCCAGGGTTGACCATGGAAGAAAAACAGCTTTTTATGAAGTAAAATGGGCTCATAGCTAATAGACCTGAAATAGAGAAAAATCTCCTGTCAATTTTCTTAAAAATTTTTTTAAAATATTTATTTACTGTTGAGAAAGAGGGAGAGAGACAGAGTGTGAGCAGGGGAGGAGCAGAGAAAGAAAGGGAGATAGAATCGGAGGCAGGCTCCAGGCTTGAACGCATGAACCTGTGAGATCATGACCTGAGCCAAAGTTGAGCACTTAACCTACTGAGCCACCCAGGTGCCCTTGTCATTTTCTCTTAAAATAATAGTTTTGAAATTCTTATTATCCCCAACATATTAGAAGGTGCATTATCATTTCTGTTTTGATACATATTAGGGAGTACGGTTAGAAGCTGAAATGGAGAGCACGTTTTGTGGATGAGACATGGTTTTGTTGAGTGTTCTGAAACTTTGTTAAGCTGATGTGGCAGCTAACTCTTCACCACATGACTCAAGGGTGACGTGCTTAAAGTTTTCTCAGGATTATTGGATGTGTAATGGAATCATGGACACTTACGTGTGGAAGTGAACTTATAAAACATCTCTTCCAGCTCCTGTGAGGGCTGGGAGCATTGAGTGGTCTTGTCCATGTTATTAAATCACTTGAAATCAGAGCCAGGACTGGAACTGAGTTTGTGACTCCAAAGTCCTCTCTAAGCTTGTTGCCTGCACTGAAGGGTGTCAGTGGGCTTTGCTGTACTCTGTCTGCAAAATCAGTGCAGAGTCAACATTAGACTCTGAAGCCATTATGGGGCACTTGGCTCCTTTTAATTTTTGTCAGGCCAGAGGTGTGTGATGTCTGCCAACCCTGTTATTCAAAGAAGCTGACTCCAAAGTGTTTGCTTCATCCAAGAATCACTAAAAGTACCACTGGATCTTTGTCCAATATTCTTTTTGAGTAAAGTGACCTAAGCCCCGTGAAGTCAGCTTTCCCAATTTTGGCATTAGCAAAGGCATCAGGCGAGAGATTCTTCCTGGCTCAGGAGGTGACCCAGGGGTGGTGAAGGCTATGGCTGGATTCTGATCAACTATGTGGCCTTGGACAGTCTCTGAGCTTTCGTTTTCCAGTCCTTAGACAAAGGGGTGGGACTGAATGATTTCTAAGGTATTCTCTGACTTGCACATTTTTTCCCCATTCTCAATTTTATGGTGACCATTACTTCTAGAATTCTAGCTGTCTACCTATTTAACTTCACAGCACTTCACTCTCCTCCCAAATCCAGCATAAATGTCTAATGAAGTCATTCCAAATATATATATTTTTCTACCCATGACTGACCCTCTGCTCGTTGCATATCTCGTTGGTTTCCCAGAGGTAGGGATACATTGGGCACAGCCTGTTATTCTCTCATTTGTCCATCCCCCTCCCCCGCCCTGACCCCAAGGGTGGAACACAAGTGAATTAGTCATAATATAAAGATTAGAGAACTAAATGAGGAAAGCACTAGAAAATAGGCTCAGGCACTCAATACTATAGAAAAATATTTAATGTTTGATGCTATCTATAAGAAGATTTGTATTGCTGACAAAGAGGGAAGAAAAGACAGGGAGAAAAGGAAAAAGAAAAATACTTATTGAGGGCATACTTGGTTGTAAATATGGATAGACATACCCATCTAGTTCTAATTTGACCCTTTCCATCATTCATTCATTTAAACTCTATCACTCAGTGCACTTACACGCCAGGCACTCAGAATACAGAGGTGAATGGGACTGTCTTTGTCCTCAGTGAGCTCATGTAAGCAGGTAGATATTTGATCTTTAATTTTACACAAAAGAAGTTTCTCTCTTTCTCTAAGACTATATAGATTTCTTTCAGAAACTCTGGGAATGGGCCCTTGTTTCCAAAATTCCTCCTAGCCATGAGTACTCCAAAATTGAGTATGCATTCATTTTACTGTAATGATGACTTAGGATATTTTGTCCAAAAATTTCTCACTCCATCCACCCAGTTTCTTAGCTTCCTAGGTTCTTGGCGGGCAGTTCCACAGGAAGGTGTTCATTGCGTGCTGGGATTGAAGGCACCATGAGGCTATGTGCCTTCTCTAAGGTGGCAGAGAGAGGTGGCAGCAAGTCCCAGATCCTAGGAAGCTGCCGTTGTCTAGGAGAGATTTCTGGTTATATTGTTTTTTAGTCAGATTTTCTGGTGTCTAAGTTCCCAGTGTGGAGGGTGATGTTCTCAACCCAGATCTGCCTTCCAAGGAGGGCCAGTGCTAAAATGAGAGTGGCCTTTTGCTATCCTTGGGCCAACGTGCCATTCTGTCCCCGCAGCAGGGCCGTGAATAATTTGATAAAGCATACCACCCACTGCCCTCAGGGGCTTTGGGCACACCTGCCAAGTAAATGCACTTTATCTCAGTCAAGCATGGCCTGCCCCTCTGCTGTGGCCAAACACCCAGACATTTTGCTGCTGTTTAACAAAGCCAACTGGAAAAGAAAATGACCCAAATGCCAGCACTGGGAGACTTATGAGATGGAAGGGAAATTTCCATAAGGTAAAATACGCAAATGAGAAAGCCTGGCTTTCCTTCTCATCATAAATCAGCTACTTATCACACTGGGTCATGAAATACCGAGACAGGCAGTGTACCCAGATTTGGCCGCGGCAAAGGTAGCTAACATAGGCAGTTGACTGGATCTAGGACCTGGGCATAAGGAATAAAGCGCAACCCATTTCTGCTTCTGCTGGTCACCATATCATTCACTTCCAAGAGTGCTTTCCTTGTGTCTGTTGTAAGGCACATCATATTCAGTGAGGTAGAGAATCTGTCTCTGCACTTGTTTTGATCACTCCATTGGAGTTCCTATAAATTCCTTAGCAGCATATCAACTCCTTGTTCATCTGTTCCTGCACCAGAATGTTGACAAGCAATGTGGGAGTTAGAACCTCACCTGTGAGATGGCGGTGCTAATCTACACTCTTGTGAGGCACGTATGGGAACAGGAGGCTGGGGGCTTCCCTGCCTCCCTCCCTAGTTGAAACTCATGGCAAGTGGATTGTTGGAGAATCTTTGCTACTCCTGCTTCTGAGCCTCATACATCTGAGGAAAATACTTCCTCTTGGTGTGTCCTACAGTGGGAAGTTCTTCATGGTCTCCACTGCAGAGTGGAATATACAACATAGTCCCCACAATTTTTTTAGGGCCTCCACCATATCAGGGAGAGACACCAGTGTTACATTAGGCTGCTAGAGAGGCCAAGAGGTTATGGCGTCGCATGTCTGCTCCCGCACTCCTTGAATAGAAGCTTTAGCATTTTCTAATGTGGTGCTTGGGCCACTCTAAGCCACAAACAACATCTTAGCGGTATGTACGTGTGTGTGTGTGTGTGTGTGTGTGTGTGTGTGTGTGTGTGTGTGTGTGTGAGAGAGAGATGCTAGTCAGTTATGGGGTGTAGTGGCCATAAGGGGGGCAGGGGGACTTTTGTCTTGCAATCACAAGAGCTAAATTGGGGCAATAACATTACCAACAAGCATTAAGATTAAACCACTCTGTGTCTCAGTTATCTCATCTGTGGTATAATGCTAATAGCACCTACCCTGAACTGTTGTTTATCAAATTAAATGAGGTAATGCTCATGGATGTGTTCTGTAATTATTAAAAAAATTACTGTGGAATATCTCATTATCTTTTTCTCAGTCAGCTGTCCTTTTGAGGAGACCTTACATTTGGAATTGGTTTGGGTCAGACTTGAAATGTGTTAGGGTGTTAGTGTATATGAGATAAATCTGGAGGCAGTGCTACCACTCCCTTTTAGCCCCCAGGATTCCTGGTCCCCAGGCCCTCACTAGGCCTGAAGTCCTAGTGCTGGATTTATTTTTTATACCCACAGGCTCTCGTTATAGTATAAATTCCACAGGCAAGAGACATTTCACAAACTTTTTTTGCCCCCAATCAATAGACGACATTTAAGGTGACTTGGGGTGAACAGTTGCTATAAAAGTTCAAAAAACTAGAATTGTCAGACCTCTAATTTGTCTCTGGACACAGGGATAGGGTGCGTTCAAGACTGCAGATTGAATTTCCAAATAAGAACAGTATATGCAGCTTCATGGGAGAAGAAATATGAAGCGTGAACCCTGTTTTCTATAGAAAGGGAATAATGAAAGACCATAACATTTCTACAAATTCTCCCCCACTTTATTGTGGTTTTCTTTGAGTTCTTCAGAGAATATGCTTTTCTGAGTCACTTAGGTGTTTCTCTGTGTGTGGATAGGGGAAGACCATATTACAGATAGTTGTATCATGGGATATAGCTTCCATCTTCCCAATATTTCTCAAAAAGTTCTTATTCTAAGCCCAGAGAAGTTTATTTGAATTTTTCTGTTGCTTTCATTTTCCACTACCTGACATTAAAACACAGATAGAGAGGGACTACTACATTATTTATCTATTTGCATAAAACATAATTTTCATCTTCAAAATGATGAAACCATCACTGACATAACATGACATTGTCATGAGCATGACGTAGTGAGAAAAATTCTTGCTTTGTAGTCAGAGAGACTTGGTTGAGTATTAATAATGGCCCTATGAATTATAAGCTATTTGACTTTGGGCAAGTTATTTAATGTTTCTGAGCTTCATTCTCCTCATCTGTCAAGAGGGGATGATAATATTGGCCTCTAATTGTTCTTGTGGCACATAGTAGATACCCTGAAGTGCTCCCATTGTCCTCCTTTTGAAGTTTACAGCAATAGAAATGATAAGAGTCACAGAGAAGAAATAGAACTGAGTTCTCCAGGCCTGTAAAACACTTTCCCTAAAGCACTTTACAAAGCTCACCTTCACTCATAATATACATCTCTCACTGGAATGGATTCAATCAGAATTCTTTGCTCTAAACCCTTCGTTGGCTCAATTTCATTCTGAATGTATCTAAACTCTTCAAGTTCTTTTATAATCTTGTATACTGTACCTATCCAGTCAGTTTCTTACTACCCACCAGTATTTACCATCATAACCTTTGTTTTAATCATTAGTATGGCAGATTTTATTATCCAAAACTATTTCTGGTTCCCCATGTTCTTACAGAATCATACCAGTCTCTCCTCAAGAATTGGGGTCTACTTGCACTCCCCTCGAAACTACACAGCATTTTGTGACTTCCTCATGAAGAGAAGGAAGTAGAAGTGCCACTTCCTAGGGATGCCCAGTGATGCCAGGTGGTGAAAAGTGATAAAGCTTCTTGCTCCCGCTGCTTTCTCTCTCCAGGGACGTTAACTCTCACAGCCCCGACACCTTGCTGTGAGGCAGCGCAGAAGCCACACGGAGAGGTCACGTGTGAGAGCTCCAGCTAGTAGCTCTGAGCTGAGGTCCTAGCGCACAGCCAGTAGCAACCAGACACTTGTGAATAAACTTTTAGGGGACACAATCTCCAGTCTTGAGCTGCCCCAGACATAATTTGTAGAGAAACGAATTGTCTACACCAAGCCCTGCCTAAAGTGCAGATTCATAAGAAAAATGAATGTTATTTTCAGCCATTAAGTTTTGGGGTGGCTTATTACTCAGTAAAAGAAAACCAGAACAGTTAAGGACTTCTGCTTCTTAGTTACATTTAAAGTTTTTGGGGGGTAAAAGCTATATCTTCTCTATCTTATATTAAAGGACACATCAGTGCTGGGTATTCAATACACACAACAAAAACGGTCCTTAGCGATCATCTAATTTAGTAATTTACAAACCAATCCAGACCTGAATTGTTTTGTGAAAATACATATCCTGGGTCCTATTTCTTATGATTCCAATGAAAAAGATCTGGGCTGGTACCCAAAAATAGAGCTGAAAGCCTCGATGAGTATCTAGATTGAGAAACTACCGATACAGCTTACTTTTCTAACCTTAAAGATACAGAAATAGGTCCAGAGGCAGCAGTGAACTTATCTTAGGTAGCAAAGCGTGAGCAGAGCTGAGACTGAAACTTCATTCTACGGTCTCTCCCACTGGCTCATCTTCTGAGACACCTTTCTTCAAAGAAAACTCTACATAGCTGGGTAGGGACTCGTACTTATTTCCTGTACCGCCTGTCCTTCACAGTAACTCGATAGTGCATTTATCTCTGCCCCATAATGCAGACTATTTTTTCAAGTGAATGAAATATTTCCATGCTTTCACAAGGTCTAGGTGGAAAGGGCTCTGGAAAACCCTGCAGGAGGGGGAAACGGTGGGCTAGAGAGGACTGTTTTCTTTTTGCCTCACTGCCAAGGTCAATCCACACATATACATATGTTTCCTCCTTCATGTACCTGCAAAGGTTGAATTAGATGTGGACTGTACAGTTGATCTGTACAGTTCCAGCCGACATGCTCACAATGTGCTAAAGAATAGAGCGCCACAGGGAAAAATGGATGAGGTGAAAATCATTTCCATTGCTCTGGGAGGAACATGACAGATCAATCAAGGCAGGTTCTGGATGAATGAGGTCAGTGAGTTGGAAGTCCTTGCAAAAGACTTCTTTCTGCCTTTCCAAGTCTTCAGCCAGTTATAAGATTGATTTTTGAAATGATCCAAGTATTTTTAAGAGTGTCTTTCTTGCTTCACTGAAATCACTTCTCAGCCCATTTCCATCATAATTTCACTTTTAAATCTTGAATTATTTCTTGATGTTTCCTTATGAACTTTTTAAAAAATTCAGTTGATTTTGGGGTTACGCATATTCTTTTGAAACTTGGGTTTGAATAGGCAGAGAGATTTATCCTTTTATTTCAGTTAGGTCTTGTTTTATGATTTTCCCTGGCAACAGAGCTTGCTGCTTGAAAATTTTTATCAAAAAAATCTTGCTTTTTAAATGGACTTGGTTGCCTTTTGTGAACCAAAAGAATATGGCTGGAGGATTTTTTTTTATCTTATCTTCTGCTGCCTAGTCTTAATTTTATAGCTTCAGAGAGCATGAATTACTACCAGAATTAGTTACCCTAAAGGCAGTTTACATTTATTTGTTCCTCCTCAAAATGGAAGATGGATGGCTTGAATGGTGATGAGACCTCATTAACTACTGTTCCTGTTGTTTCTCCCTTCAAAGTAGGGAAGTGTGTGTGTGTGTGTGTGTGTGTGTGTGTGTGTGTGTGTATTTCCCCAGTTTGGAAAGTTTCTCTTTTACATTTGGTTTGTTGTTTTTCCTAATTTATATTTGGTTGCTTTTTCTCCTAATTCATAAATATTCTTATTTACAATTGGTTTGCTTAAACCTGATTATCCCTGTGGTCATTACCTTGAGGTTTGGATGTTTGGGTCTGGTATTAATTTGAAATTTTAATAATAATAGCTAGCATTTCTGAATGCTTACAATTGTGTTACTTACCTTCCATTAACGCAAACATTATTTTGTTCAATCCTCGTAATATCCTAGTGAACTAGATGCTAATAATATTTCCATTTTAGAGAGTAGGAAGCTGAGGAAAGAAAGATGTGCAGCAGAAAGGACTTAATCATTTACAGATGTGTCCCATATAATAAATTAACTTTTTCTTTTTTCTGTGTATGCTTTTGGCTCTGACTTTAGTTAAGGTTTAAAAGGTATATTCAGGTTGTTTTAATTCAGTAGTTACCTAGCTTAGGCATAATTAGAATTACCCGAAGGGCTTGTTAAACCGCCAATTGCCAGGCTCCACCCACATAGTTTCTATTTAAGGAGATCTGGAGGGGGCTTCAGATTTGGCGTTTGCAACAAGTTCGCAGTTGCCGTGGTACTGCTGGTCTGGTTCTCAAAGAGCCACCACTTTTGCTCATGACCTTCAGGTAAAGTTAAGACTCTTCTTTGTTGTAGGTTAGCAAAACTGACTAAATAATTGAAAATCATTAACTCGCGGTTTTGGTTTCTGTAAATTGCTTTGCAAATGTATCTCTTTGTTCACTGTTCCGACTACGTGGTGACCGCTATGTGGCTCTCTGTTGGATTTATCAGAAGGTGCTAACCTCCCCTGTAAATTAGCCTGCTTGCTTTTTTAAAAAATTTTTAATGTTTTATTTAGTTTAGTTTAGTTTAGATGCAGAGAGAGACAGAGCATGAGAGGGGGGAGGGGCAGAGAGAGAGGGAGACACAGAATCGGAAGCAGGTTACGGGCTCTGAGCTGTCCACAGAGAGCCCGACGCTGGGCTTGAACCCAAGTACCTGAGATCATGACCTGAGCTGAAGTTGGAGGTTTAACCTACTGAGCCACCCAGGCACCCCTAGCCTGCTTTCTAAACAGACAGCTTACATCATAAATTGTGCTCCCGCCCCCTATTTGAAGCTGACCAGGCAAAGCATAAGTGTGGGGAGTCGCGTATTGACTATTCCACAGAGCCTGGAGTGCCTAACTATAATTGGTCATTTCAAGACCCTCTTAAGACAAAGAACTTTAAAACTGATAGAGTCCCGCCAGGACTACTGTCTGTTTGTAAAAATGTAACTGGGTGTCCCAAAATGTTGTGAACTTTAATTGGCTAACTAAATGATGATGTTTGCTCCCTTAACACCAGGGAGATCAGGTTTGGTCCGGCCGTAAATAAAACCTTGCCTCACTTCGACTAGTAATTTGGTGGTCTTTATCATCACCCTGTTACATTCTTACCTTATTCTATCCAAACATGGCAAGTTAATATATACTATGAAAATTAAGTGATTCTATTTCTTTTCTTCTCTTTTTGCCTTTCAGGAACAGAATTATGCATGATTTATGATTTTTCTTTGAGCTTTCTAAAGACTGCTGTGATGTCCACTTTGCACTAACGCTGCTTCCTCAAGTTTCAGTGATGATATTGGCTGAATGGTAGCCCACCCTGGAAGGATTGATTCTTCTATGCCTTGTGGTTGGGCACATCAGCAGCTTCTCCATTTGAGAGACCTATGTAATCCTAATGCTTCAGAAACTATAGACTGTTGCTCTGTAGGGTTGGCCATTTTCATTATGGCCTTTCGTTATGCAGGAAATTTATGGGTAGTGTGAGTTTGATTTCACTAGGAAGTGATAATTTACCAAAGCCTTTCCATTCTTGTTCATTGAATACATTGACCATTCATCTACTATTCTCATTGTTGGAAGTTTTTATTAGTTTTTGGTTTTGGCTCATTTAGTATGTTGGTAGAACCTTGAATTGATGTTGGTTAGACAATTTATTATGTGAAATGCTCCAGAAAGGTATAAGAGGACCAGGGAGATGAAAAGTTCCTGGGAGTTCCAATTATATGGTACATGGATAGGAGGAGCAACATTGCTCTAAGAAGTGGGCAAAGATGCCCAAATGGCATCTCCAAATGGAAAGCCAGATGTACTTCGCTGAAGAACATGGCTGCCCTTCCCCTCCAACTCTGTCATCTGATAAGAGTGGGGTCAGTGAATGGTGATAGGATTTAAACTGTTGGCACATTCTGCAACTCTGTGGAAGCACATGGTATTCTAGGCTACTCTGAGTGCCATGGATCATGCAGTGATCAGACATTTGAGTTGGCAAGTTCAAATACCTTTGAATGCACCTCAATGCCTACTGCATTAGGAAACTAGATATGGAGGAGAAATGACTTGCTTTTTGACACCTATAAAGTATGTGATCATGGATGAGTTATTGAACTGCTCTGAGTGTCCATTTCCTCCTCTATAAAATGTGGAAAAGAACATCTGCCTCACAGGCAAGATGGGAAGATGCAATGAGTTGAGATGCTGTAACCAAAAAGCAGAAGGTCTGCCTTTGTATTTGACTTTGAAGTTCTGTCATTACCTGAGACTCCGGATTAATTCAGCTTTGTGTCTCAAGTCCTAAAAAGGCACCTCTGCCCCAGTCAGACTGTTGTCCTAACAACGCCATGAACATACTGCTCTGTTCTCCTTGTCTTTATGCATGTTTGTTAACCTCAGTGTGTGGGTTTGGCATCTCCTGGGAAAGTTCCACTAGGTGATCTTTCTGGGAGCTGAAGAGCCAGATAAGGAGGGATAATGCTCAAGGGTATAGAGTGAGTGTGAGATCACTCAATCCCAATTTCCTAAACCTCTGCTGTCTGCCCATCCCTCAGGTGGGCACTGAGCATCCCAAAGAAATAAATATACATCTCCTTCCTGCCCTTAGCTCCTTGCCACTCAACCAGAGATGCTAACTGCACTACCACACTGTTGCCTACAAAACGTTCCCGGCAGAGTGCAACCTTTAAATCTGAGAGATGGTTTTGTGTCAAATATGACAAAGGAGCATCTAAGTGGTACAGAATGTGTGCACCACAGATTTCCTAGAGAACTAAGTGGGGCATGCTGAAATCATAATGAGAGCATTTATCTTGCTCGTCTGCCAGCTTATAGATGGATAGATCAGCCAATGCTGACTGTGTCATTATAGATGAGCCATTATATTTCATCCTCTTTTTTTCCCCTATAGCTGCTTTAAAGATCATATCTATTTTGTATTTTGTATGGCCTGCCCAGGTGGAGGCTGTTTGAACCCTTAACTACTAGCAAATTGGTAAATTTGCCCCTTGGTAAATTTCTGTGGATCTCTGCGCCTCAAGTGGATGTGTCATAAAGAATATTCTATCTTTACTGGGGTAGTAGGGTGGCTCAGTCAGTTAAGTTTCTGCCTTCAGCTCAGGTCATGATCTCACAGTTCATGAATTCAAGCCTTGCACTGGGCTCTGTGTTGACAGCCTGGAGTTGCTCTCTCTCCCCTCTTTCTCTCTTCCCCTACCCTTCTTGTGTGCCTCTCTCAAAATAAATAAGTAAATTAAAAAAATTAAATTATATTTTTTATTAAATTTTTCTCAGATACGTTTTTTGAAGGTGAACAAAGTAAAACTATAGTTTTAAAACTGTTATACTTTATAGTAGACTGAAGCTCATATTCAGAAAGTAGTTACTTACTATGTTTAATAATTGAGCAAATCAAGCCCTTCATTTTGTGCCTGGCAGTGTGTGGCAAACAAGAAATAAATGAACATGTATTTAACAACTCTGGGAGGTAGGTTTTATTAGTGAAATAGCTAGTGTTCAGAGAGGTTCCATAAATGCTAGAGGAGCACAGACTTGGAATCTCAGACTTTAGGTTTGAGCCTACTTCCGTATCCTGTTGTGTTCTTGGACAGGTGAAGCAGGCTCTCAAATCATGCATGAAATCCACTCTCAAAGCGTTGCTGTAAAAGTTAACTCTGATAATGCTCTGAAAGTGCTAAGCACTGGCTTCTGTCTTAGTCCTTACTAAAATAAGCTATCAGCAATAAAACGTACAGTCAGAACTCAGACTTGGAGCTTTCTGGCTCCTAAGCCCATCCCCTCAAGCCCAAGGTTTTTCTTGTTTTTGTTTTCCTGCTGAGTCAAAATCTTAACTAGCAGGTGAGTTTCGCTATTTATGAAGAAACCATAGCAGTTACCATTTTTGAAGTGGAATCAAATGGTTTCTATTCTTTTTGGACCCTAGTAACAATATTTAGGACTTCTATTAAAATAGTAAAGATAAGTACTATTTTTCTGATGAGCCTATCAGGAAGGTACATAGGAAGTCGATTTTAAAGAAATTTACATGTGTAAATTTTGGCTTAAAAAAGAAAACAATAGGGGCCAGTAGAGAAGGGGGAGAGTGTGTTATTCACCATATTTAGTTCTTGCTCTTGAATGCAGACCAAAATCTTCTATCCCTACCTTTTGTGACTCAATTCAGCCATTGGAAGATGAGTGCAGTATGATTTCTATAAACCTCCCCATGGGATAGACTCCATGCTCTTCATCTTTCCTGACCGAACTGTAAACAAACATGAGACCTTGGAAACCACATGCAGACAATGGAGAGCCATATATGAAAAGTACCTCGGTCTCTTTGGACCATGAGGGCAACTCTCAGCTGTCCATCAAAAATACCCATGTGGAATTGACTTGAGCAAAATAGGACTTTGTTTTGTGTTGAAACAGTATCCATTTTGGGATTGCTACATGTTTTGCAAGGTTTGGCAACTATGCCAATCAGAGGGACTTTTAGTTAAAGATCTCTGTGCCACCTTCTCCTTCTGATGAGTTAAAGCTCGCCTCCTGCCTGCAGGAAGAATGCACTAGTACATGGCCCCTGGAGATAACCTTGAAACTCTCTTCCTCCTTTGCCTACCTGCCAGCCCACGAGGATCCTCACATATTTCCCAAGTGTCCATCAGCCTCTTCTCCCCATCCTGTGTTCTTCCTTAGCATGCCAGCGTTTCTCTGTATCATATATCCTGTCATAGATCACTTAGTACAATTCAGAGAGAATTTGAAATGTAATTTAGGTCACAGCAGCTTCTGACAGAGTGGGGAAAAAAAGCTGGGAAGAGCTGGGGGTTGGTTCTGTTTGACTGCTTAATGACCATGTAGCTTTGGGCAAGTTTACATTTCTCTAAAACTCTGTTCTTCCTCTTCACACGTAGTTAATCACTGTGCTTCTTGTCTCCCTGAGATGCTTTAAGGATGGGCGTGTGGTTTATGAGAGAGGCTTTAAGAAATTTTAAAGTCTCTGCAAGGCATTATAATCATTTGTATAAAATAAGAATGTGCATATTGGAGTCTTTATAGTAAAAAGGTAATTGCATTGTCCTTTTACAAGAGATTTTGTTTTATTAGTAAAAGTCAGTGTAGTATATTAAAGCAAGTTGATAGGCAGCTTTATTTGAATCGTACATTCCATTGCTTACTAGTCATATGAACTAGTACTTCATTGAGCTGGCAGCTCTATTACTTGGTTTCCTTTTTTGAAGATTGTGGAAAATAATGCCTACATTGCCGTGTTGTGAGACCAAATGAGGGCTTGCAAAATGGGCATGATAAAATATAAAACCTCATGTATTTGCAGCGTTTGCTACAGAGCAGATCTTTCCAGCATTAATAACTATTTTACAAGCATATTTGTCAATACTTAACCTTGGAGATAGGAGACAAACTTAATATTGAAAAAGTAGAAGTCACAGTCACTTGACAGAGAAAGTATCTTTGAAAGTACAATGCTAACCAGTGAGGAATTTTTTGTCTGATTTCCCCAATTTCTAATGATAGGGGATATATGGAAGAATAAATGTTTTGCATGGAGAGCTTCCCCCTGCTGAGGGCTGCAGCCATGTCCAGCCATGTGGGTTTACTATCGATTGAGGACTGAAGCCTGAAGAAGAGGCAGGATAATAACAGGGGTGTTGTGTCCTCGTCAACCTGTCTAGTTGCTCTTGGCATTTTCTGCTATTTTAACATAGTTTCTCTTCAAACCTCTGATGGCTTGTAGATGAAGCTTACTATCATGTGGAAACTTGCATCTAGTTTTGTACACAAATAAACAAAGACTATCCCCTCTGTTCCATTTATTCAATGCCCTCTAACCATTTGAACAAACTATGTGGACCATTACTGATAGTAACTAAAACTTTGACACATTTGAAATTGGAGACCAGTGTTGACAGTTTTCACTCTAGTATAGATGGCCGGGGGAACAAATTTTGAGCAAGTATAAAAAATGTGGGCTCTATCCAAGCCAGTGTGTGTGTGCAGATGGGAGAAAGTGGAGAGGGACCATGGCAGTGGAAATCCTGAGGGAAAATGGTGAAGAGAAAAAGGAGAAGAAAAGCAAGAGAGGGTGATGAGGATCTTACCAGACATCGCACTCTTGGAAGGGAATGGAAATATATCTGTCTGTGTCTGTGAAGGACACTACTGTTGTCAGAGGGCTTTGTTCCGGAATGAAGCTGCCTGCAGAGAGATTTCCTGTGTGACGTTTATGGGAATATGAGGTTCTTTTTCTTTGCAAGTAAATATTTGAGTTATCTAACCCTAAAATGTCTGAGAAGAGATTTATGGCTTATGACTAATTCCATGTTATTGATGGGCAGAGATAGGAGCGAGAAATGGAATCTAAAAGTAATCTCCAAATTTCATTTTAACCCATAGTTTCAAGTGGCAGAATTGTTAACAAGCAGCAGAACTGAGGGATTCAGTGCTGACTGATCTGGCACATCTCCTGGAAAAGGAACTAAACTCACGCAGTAACGAAAAGGCCCAAATCAGTAAGCAATAGGGAAGGTGGAGGCATCAAAGGTCTTAGCAATATGCATGCTATATAATTAATGCTGAACTGAGGACGTAGTTAGAGGCAGAAGAAAATGCCTCCTCACAATCTGAGGACTATGCATGGCACCATTTATCCTATCAAATACTGTATGGAGTCCTCAGTCTGGAATTCTTGTCCATATTCTTTAGCTCTTTTTTTAAATAAACACTTTGCTTCAGCAAAACTGGATTTCTCTCTCTTTCTCTGCTGTATCTTTGCTTAATTAGAAATATTTCTTTTTCCCAGTATTTAGAAGTCCTATTCTTGAATATCCAAGTCAACTGTTACCTTCTTATTGAGGCCCTCTTATCATTGAATGTTTGTCAACTCCTAAATTTTAGATGTTGGGTCATCCCTTCTGGAGTTAAAGAAGACCCCCATTTGTAGGCTCAGTTCTGCCTGGTCCTTGAAGGAAGGAAAAATGACAAGAGCCTCAAATCCCTCATTTGCTGGATTTAAGGTTAGCCTTAAATTCTCAGCCTGGCTGAGAATCCAGAGTTCTAGATTCTAGAATCCAGAACTTCTGAGTCTTAGCCTTTGCTGTCTCCCCATCAATCCTACCTGAATGTAGTCACTGTTTATATACTCTTCTGCCTCTTTTACTGCCCAACATTTCAATTTCCTTGTAAATTTTGATCCCAGAGCTATGTTTGGAGTCCACAGATCTTACCTATATCATAGTAGCCCCCTGCTTTGGCAGAGTGTAGTGCTACATGTTACTTAGGTGGTTTCTGTGTTCTCTGAAATAAATGATCACCCGGGATGGTCTTCCATCTTTCTTGAAGAGCACTTAATTCCTGGTCTCTGGCTACCATCTAGTCCTTCTGCTACCTGTATGACCATTGAAAATTTATTGAGCTTTTTTAGCTTTACTTGCCACATGTGGACGTTGGCAGAGTAATTAATACTTCACAGAACTATTAAGAAATTAGTTAATTCTTGGGGCCTCACCCATCCCATAATAAAGGCTTAAAAATACTAGCTATTATTTTTATATTGTCAGTATCATTCTTGATATGCCATATCTATTGAACTATAGTCTCTGAATTAAAGTCTTCTACTTGTTTCATACCTGAACTTGCCATACTCCTTGGACATGAACAACTACCTCTTTAGCCAGATTGATTTCCCCAGACCTCATTCCAGTCTGCCTTGGAGTTTTCCTCTTCTCCAGCTTGGATCTGCCTCATACTTACAGTCCTTGAGTTCTGACATTATAGGACTTGGATATATCTGGTTATTAGGCACTTAGTACAAATGGCCATAAAAATTATTTCTTTATTTTTTCCCCTTCTCTGCTAACTTACAGGCTCTTTATGGTTAATTACAGTCCTGTGTCTCCTAATACACGTAGTTTGTGAAAGATCCTCTGTATATATATATGTGTATATATATATATATATACACACACTATAATTGAAAGATTGTTCCTAGAGATTAAAATACTCCTGGTAAAATTGAACCCTTCAGTACTTGAAGTCAATATAGCTATTGGAAGCAAGGATTTATGTTTCTTATTCCAGGTTCATTGAGTATTTATAAATTTCCAATCCTCCCTACCTCCGAAAAATGAGGTCAAACCAAATTAAAAAAACAAACATTGATTAGCTAATATAAGCTAGCCATTGTATTGGTCTTTGGTGATAACAAATGAAAAATAGACTCAGTCATGCTGTTGGCCATATAAGATTAAAAAAGAATAAACATATGGATTTTTAACTATTAAATACATTCATTGAGTTGGTCAGTCAATCATTAGTAGCTATTTGAATAATTATTATGTTCCTAATGGGGAAACAGAAGAAAAATTCCTGGAACAAAACACAGAAATTCACCATCAAGGACCTCACATTCTAGAATAAATGGTATTGTTACCCTAAGATTTTTAAACTTATTTTCTGCAAATTCAAAAACCCTATGAAATAGCTATAGCAAGCTCAACTAAACAATGTTTTCAGGTGAGGAAATTAAGGATTAGAGCAAATAAGTGACTTGCCCAAGATGATGTAATTTGCAAATAGCATGGTTAGATTTAGAAACAGATCTCTACAGCATCAAATAATAGGACAGCATATTAGATTAAATCATGTGAAACTGGCATTTTTGCTCATCAAAACTAATTCTATATTGTTAGTTAAATATAGTTCCTATATAAACAATGTCTATGGTTAGAGAAACAAGGAAAAAATCATGGAGAAAGTAGAATTTAATGTAGACATTAGAAACTTGATAAAATATTTTTGGAAGAGGGTAATCAAATAAGCAAAAGCAAATAAGGTGTTTGGCAGACATTCTCAAACCTTACCAGAAGGAAATCTGAATGGACTCTCTATTAGACTGGGGATAAAAATGTGGAAATACTGGGTCCAGATTGTGAAGAGTCCTGAAAAGAAAGTCTAACAAAAGCTTGCACTGTGTTTGGTAGCTCCTGGGGAGACTATCTTGTATAGGAAAAACAACATGAAAGCCATGAGCCAGGAAGAATGTTGGTGTGAAGGCATACATGTGAAAGCATCCATATGCACATATATCTGAGAGATCAGTGTAAAGAGACACAGGAGTGGGGAGCTTATTAAGAAGCAAGTTGAGAATTTCAAGGATGAGTTAATGGTGGTGGTAGTCCTGGAAGCTGTGAGGAAAGCATATAATTTAGTCATTTCATGGCAAGAATCAAAAGAATTTGCTAATTGAATTTGTGTGATAAACAGGGAAAGAGAACAATCAGAGATGAATCCTTAAATTCAAACCCAGGTGACTAAAAGGAAGAGTTATAAATGTAAAGTGGAAAGTTGAAAGGAAGAGCTTGTTTTGAGGAACAAAAGATGACATGATGAATTTAGCTTTGGATTTGAACAGCTGGTATTTAATCAGAAGTATCCAATAGGTAGCTAGAATTATGGGTTATGGTTCTAGAGAAGATGACAATGAAGTCAAGCTTCTAGAGGTAATGATTGAAACCATGGCATGAAATGAATTCATTGAGAAAGATGACATCGTACAGGCTAGCAGTCAAGGATAGAAATTGAAGAATGCTGAGGAGAAATATGTAGAAAGCATAGCTGGGCAAGGATGCTCAGAAAACTGTCCTCTTCTAAAAAGAATTAAGTTTGTAAGATCTAGTGATGACTGACCCTATCAAATTGTCTTAGCAAATTGAAGATAAAGGCAGAGAAAAGGCGTTTTTGTGACTACGTGACAGTCAGGATGCCATACGTGGACTGAGAAATGATTTTTTTTCTTTATAGTAGTTCTAGTGAAATACAGAATGCTAAGGTTTAGAGAATAAATGATGGAAAAGTCAATGCAGACAGTGTAGGTACTTACGCAGAGTGCTCATTTTTAAGATCTAGGAATCACACGCTTGGAAGAATGTTGGTCTGACCAAGTATTGGTAAACCTTCACTTACTATATATGCTATTTTAATTATTTTGAAAATTACTTTTGGAGTGTTTCTTCATATACACTTGTGAAAGTTCAGAAATGGTTCAAGGTTCTATTTATGTCAAACGTGACAGAAATTAGATGGAGGGCTCTAAAGTTACTAAGGGGAGAGATAAAAATTGTGTGATTTCCAAAGCATTATTTTTGCTTATGAAAGTGTATGAAATAAATGAACTGGAGGAATAAGGGTGATGCTAGAGAAGTGAGCTCATGGGAGACAGGAATGCTTGGCTGTTTCTTTCAAATGAAACCCAGTACCCTTTTTAAGAGCCTCCTACTATAGCAATCAGTTCCATTATTTTTTAATAGTAATAAGGGTATGTTAGGTTATTGAAAGAATGCATTTTTTTGTTCTATTATCAGAGCAATTAAGGAGGTATAATTGGATTTTTTTTCCATGTAGCTTGTGGGATTCTTTGTGTTGATAGTAACCTGTAACAAATAACTTGATCAGATTCTGTCAGAAAATTTTTTGCATGTATTTTGAAACATCTTCAAGTGTTATACATGTATGTATGAAACTAAAGGGGTTTTTTACAACTAAGGAAAGAACCATTGCTCCTTTACTAACAAAAAGTAAAGTTAAAGATTTAGAATTCTTAGCTTTTCTCCATTTCAGAAAAGAATGTGTTTGGAATCAGAAACATAAAGGAACCTTTTGTTCAAAACCCTTTATGTTTTTGGCATTAATAGGATAGGGTCACTTGTATGCTGAACAATATAGAGCACAAGGATACTTTCTAGAAAAGCAGTTGAATCCAAAGTGAGAAATAACATTGGCACACCTTTGATGTCCAGCACTAATCTAAGAACATTATATTTATTAACTTAATGCATCCTTTGAACATCCATGGACAGTAAAATCTACAATTAACATTTTATAGATGAAGAAACTGAGGTATTGCAATGGGAAGAGATTGATTTGCCAGAAGCCAGTGGGGCTGGGATTTGATCCCAGGCAATCTCCTGGAGGAATAGAAGCTCTTTATCGTGACAATATGCTACTAAGAAAGGCCATTCGCATTCTTCAACCAAAAAGTTGGCTTTGAAGTAATCTCACAGCAGGAAGCTAACCAGAAGTCATTTTGGGTGACCACATCAGGATTCACTCGTAGGAAGGTAAAATCAGAGCAGATAAAAGAGTGCTACTTTCTTTGGGAATCAATGGAGTGTGGCAACTATAAACCCTTTATCTTATAAGGCACTTTTTTTTATATTAGGAAAAGATAGTATAGCAACAAAAACCCCTTTGGAAGTGAAGGAACTGTGTGTCTCTTTGGGCTCTCTGGGTCCCTATAATCCCTATAATTGTGTATCTCTACCACTGCACTGCACTGTGGGAAGCTTGGACCCAACTGCAGTTTACCAGTTTGATTTCTTACTCTTTAGCTAAATGATAAAATCCCAGCCCATAGAACAGATGTGAACATGTATGCCCACTTTGTGTGTGGCAAATGAAGGGCAGTAAATGTTTGGGGAAAGTCACACCTGAACTCTTGGAAGTGATCAAACCAGTGGAAGCTGCTGCAAGGAGGGAAGAGTGTGGTGTGACGCTCTGGCAGCCCAGGGGTAGGCAGAACTTGATTATTCAACTGTCCCCCAGCCTGGCGAAAATGGGGAGGAGGCTCAGATTGATAGTTTTCCAATTTCACGAGAGAGTCCAGTTTTTTCAAACTCTCTGGAAGTGGATTGGTAAAAATGATGGGTCAAAACTAGAATAGTCCAAATACATTTGACTTCGAATGTTTTTACCCATATTCCACAGGAACTGCCTCACTGTCCCATAAACTCTTTTCTGGATCATGTGTGCTCTTTGTAGGAGGCAGAGGAACTGCTAATGTTCCTCCTGGTCACATATTTTGGTCTTGATTGTACATTCCTAGAGGGCAGAGTAGAAGTCCTTGGAGCATGTCATGGGACAATGTCTCTTGCAGGAGACCGGCTGAGCTGTAGGGGGTGGGGGGATCATGTATGCAGTAGGGTCTTGGTAGGAGCCTGGCAAGAAAAAGTAGTTAGAAATTACATGGAAGGATATTTGCAGGGGGATATGGTCTTTTTTAGCCTTTATAAATTGTCTTCAGGATATATGTGATGTTGAGACATAACATATAACCATTCTAAATCTTAAATATCATGGGTTGGCAAATCTTTCTTTCCTATGAAGGGCCATATAGTATATATTCTAGGTTTTCAGTTAATATGGTTTCTACTGCATCTATTCAGTTCCTCTCAATTCACTGGAAGTATGAAAACAGTCATAAATCACACACACACACACACACACACACACGCGCGCACGCGCACACACACAAAGGGTACGGCTGTGTCCTAAGAAAACTTGATGTACGAAAGCAGGTGGTGGGCCAGATTTGGTCTATGGACCCAAGTTTGTGGACTCCTCATTGACTTCATGGATGCTCACACTCACATACACATACACATACATACAGGGATCGAAAAACTTCTGAGTCTTTTTCCCTTAAAATGTTTGTTCTTTTGATCAGACTTCTGACCTGACTGTAGATCCTTCTGTATACATTAACATCTGTTTGGTCAGTGGTAAAGGTTTCAAGCATTGCGCTAAAGATACAGGGATAAGGAGAAAAGGGTACTTCCTTCCCTCAAGAACCTCACTGGCTGCCAAAGAAGTTAGGTAAATACAGATAAATGTAAACACACTATACTAGGTGCTCGGATACTTCTGAGGGGTCCACAGAAAACTGGTAGCTAACTCCTTCTTCTGAGAAAGAGATGCCTGGAGGGAGTCTTGAAGGACTAGCAGGATTTAAGAGAGCAAGATGAGGGTGGAATGTATATGAATGGGTGGGTGGGGGGATTCTGGAAGAGAAGCTGTAACTAGGAGCAGACCACAGCAGACTTTGTATTCTATCCAGAGAGGCTTTCTGCTCTTAGAAAGTGTCTGGTTTGATTAAAAGGACATGTCTTCCATTAAAACCTTCTACAAAATTTCTTGTGAATCTATTTGTGTCTTTCTTGTGCTATATCACCTTCTGCCTTGTGTTATAATTATTTTTACACTTGTCTTCCTCATGCTTGTTTTTTATTTAATTTTCCTGGAAAATAGGACTCTGACTTACTCAACTTTGTATTCTTATCCATAGGTTAATCTGCTGGCTGGGTCTTGAGACCTTGTTTACTACTTAAATTTAATTTCCACTCAGGTCTTTGCTGCCAGTGCCTCAATCCTGGCTGCAGCTTTGAAATGAACATTTCATCCATTTTAGGTTTTTTTTTCATTCCCAGTACTCCAATCTGGCCCCTGACACATAGTTAGGAGTCTGGAATGATGGATATTGACCAGTTGGGTTAAGAAGAATGGTACAGAGAAAAATGGCTATGTCAATATGCAGCAGATTCCCAGGTTAGACGCACAGAGAATGCAAACACTTAGCTGGAACAGGAATTCTGAGATTTGGTTTGAAAGAGCGCTTAGTGCTTTCATTTTCAATTATGTGCTTGAAAAGTATAACTTGATTGAAATGGGGAAGGAGAGTGGAAAGTGATACTTTTGAATTATGTTCTATATTGTTCCAGGTAGCCGAAATATATTGTGAAATGTCCAATGAGGGAAAATACGGAGGAGAGGAGAGGGTGATGGTGACTTAACATTCAGATGTAAATCCTGAAGAGGAAAGGAAGTTGTGTACGAACACAAAGAATGAAGTTGGCTTTGTGTAACATTACTCATTGACAATTCTGAGCCATACACTGTAATGTAATTGCAACCTGGGAACTGGAAGATAATCAGAGGTGGGGCCCTGTCATTAAAGAGCTTGTGTATAACACTTCCCTGACCATGAGTCTGGCTTTAGTTCATGAGGAGGAGTAATATTTTGTTTTGGAAAACTTCTTCATGACCCAAAGGGTCCCTTGGCTGAGGAAGATGATAGCTATCTTCACACTAGACTAAGGGTTTCTGTGAATCTACTTAGTCATGCTTGTGAACTAAGAACCGCTAGAGATGTCCTTGGACTAAGGAACACATTAAACAGTGACCTCTGGAGGACCCAGGATGAATTTTTGGTAGAGAAAGGTAGAGTTGCAGATGTCACAATAGAATGACTCTTGCATCAGTTTCTAGCCCACAAGAAGAGAAGTAGTTATTGTTTGCCTACTGATGCAGACTGTATTTTCTAAAGATGGCTGTCCTGTCTTTCTACTTTGAGACTTGGCACTATCTCATTGACAGGTGGAGTCTGATTCCTGAAGCCTTGAGTATGTGAGGGCTTGTAGTAATCAACAGAATGGTGGTAGAAGTGGAGCTAGCTCAAGATCTCATGAAAGAACAAGCATTGTCTGCTTAACTTGCTGTTCAACTTGTGCTTGGAGCCCTGAGGTACCATGTCAAAAGCCTGACAACTCTGAGGCTGCTATGCCCTTCGTAAATTTCTGACCCACAGAATCCATTGCATAAGGGAACAGTGTTTTTTTTTTATACCACTAAACTTGGGGTGATATGTTAGGCAGGAATACTAATGGGAACACCTACTGTATGTCAGACAATGTACTTAGGTTTTACATATGTTATTTTACTTAGTCTCCAAACCAGTCCTTAAAGATGAGTTTCTGTCCTCTGTTTTCTAGATAAGAAAAATCAATGTGGAAAGAAGCTAGGACAGTGTTCCAAGGCTATTGGTATTAAGGTGGAAGAACTAAAATTTAAAACCAAGTCTAGCCAATTCTAATGCCTGTGACCTTGGTAATGCTAAGAGGTGTTTGTAGTCCAAAGAGAGGAATCATGTGGTAAATGGTAATGTCCAGGTCCTATCTTAATTCCACTGGTTTATTTTGAACCAATACCTGAAGAGATTTTTTTTTAATCAACAAGTAGTTTGGTAATACTATTAGATGTCACCATACCAAATGAACTAAATTCTCTACATAATACTGTTGTCATTTAGTGATGTGGCTATGGAAAACCACACCCAGCACAGTGTTTGGTGGAGAATAAATGTTACTGAGTGCTAAACTGAACCAGTGGGGCACCTGGGTGGCTCAGTCAGTTAAGTGTCCGACTTAATTTCAGCTCAGGTCATGACCTCACAGTTTGTGGATTCAAGCCCTGATCCCTGCCTTTGGCTCTGACTCATAGCCCAGAGCCTGCTTGGGATTCTTACCCTCTTCTCTCTCTTCCTCCCCTTCCTCAAAATAAGTATATATGAAAAACAAACTGATACAGCTTTTGCAAATGATCTAACACTGGACACTCAAGAGTGTCTTCCATGAACAACTATCAGACACATTAACTAGGATAGTACAAGAAACACAGACTCTCAGGTCCCATTTCAGGCCTGTTGAATCAGAATCTGCATGTCTAACAATATTCTCAGGTGTTTCAAATGTACATTAGATTGGAGGAACCCTGATAGAACCTCTTCTGGTACACATTGAAGGAAAACTTCCCAGCAATGGGAGTTGGGCTATTTGCTCCTGAGTTCCCCAATGCGTGGCTGTGAAGAAACTTAGAGAAATCCCAGGACAATGATTCTACAACATGGGGGTTGTATTTTCAATGAAGTCTTTTTGGAAACTATAGAGATAGACGATGTGAGCTCTGAAACCATGTGGTTACATTCTGTGGTAATGAAAGCTGAATTCTACCCTGAGTGCCTTGCCTGGAAAATGATTTCCTAACAGTTTCCCAGACATTCCTACTTTGTGAGCAATCTCTCAGGAAGAGAGCAGTTTTATGTATGCAGGGTTTGTAAAAGGAGTCAAAACCATTCTAATTTGTGTTCAAGTAGGGTCAGAGGGATCTATTTAATCTGTTGATTGATACATCATCTTGATAGAGTTGGTTGATCTACCCATGCCCTATCCATTCCTGTGAAATAGTAACCAAAGCACCTCTTCAAGGACGTCTAGAAAAAGTTGTATTTCCTTAGATTTCCCTCCTTTATAATTAATGAGCCTGCAGTGCTGATCTATAATTGTAAACACATGTGATTTAAAATCCATTGGTTGCCACATGCCTTGTCTTTCACACAAATCTTGGGCTCTGCATTAGCCAAGAAAATTCAACAAAATAGGATAGCTCAGTACAATCTATGCCTCCCAAGGCTCACACAGACAGGAGGGCCCAGCGGGGCAGCAGGGTGAAGACTACAGCTGAGGGAGGGGAAATAAATCCTTCGAGTCCTAAAAATTTTCCTTAGTTAAATGTTAACTAAATGATATTTTTTTTAAAGTTTATTTACTTATTTGGGGAGATACAAAAATAGCACAAGTGGAGGAGGGGCAGGGAGAAGGAGACGGAGAATCCCAAGTGGATTCCTCAACATCAGCACAGAACCTGATGCAGGGCTCCAAACCAGGAAGCCTTGAGATCATGACCTGAGTCTAAACCAAGAGTCCTATGCTTAACCAACTGAGCCACGCAGGTGCCCCAGTTCAATGACATTTTGTAGTTATCTCTATCAAGTGTCCTTTATCAAGTATCCTCCCTCAAAGATTTGCCCTTTAGGCCCCAGTCGCTGAAGAGCACCATAACATACATTTTTTCACAGTGAGATGCAAGTACATATTTAGTTGTTAGTGTGGTGTGTGTTTTTATTTTAACTCCTTTAGTAAAAAGTTTTCTAGTGAATAACAATTCCACTCTATTCTGGTAATAAGCTCCTATGTTTCGCAACTTTTCTTAGCATCAATTCAAATCCCTTTTAAGGTTAGTTCTAGAAAGGAATGTGTACTTAGGCTCATTTTTTTTTTCATTGTGAGTACACATGGGGCTCTGCCAGCCACCATTCCATGTGTAGTACTTTCTTGTGCACCAGAAGAACAGCAACCCTCTCAGTCTTGTCTCCTCCAAATTTGCTGATTGCAACTTTATTTACCTTTTCTCACTGGTGTCATTTTCTTTCCTTTTAATTGTCATTATGGCTATTGTCTATTCCATACTCCTCCTTATTTATTCGTTAATTTATATAAATGTTGAATTTAATGGAAGATGTTACACTGCATAGGATTCTGCAGATATTGAGAAAGATAAAATGATTAATTCTTTGGGATTCACTCAATAAACACAATTTCTATATCATCTATGAATTTTTATTTCCATTTAAAGAATTAACTTGTACCAGTTAATCAAATTTCATAATATGCATAGTAATAATAGTGACATTATTTGGGGCTAAACAAGGTCAACTCTAGATGATTAAAATTTTTTTTTAAATGTTTGTTTATTTTTGAGAAAGAAAGAGAGACAGAATGCAAGCAGAGGAGGGGCATAGAGAGAGGGAGACACAGAGTCAGAAGCAGGCTCCCGGCTCTGAGCTGTCAGTACAAAGCCTGACTCAGGGCACAAACTCACAAACCATGAGATCGTGACCTGAGCCAAAGTCAGACGCTTAACTGACTGAGCCACCTAGATGCCACAACTCTAGGTAAATTTTTGAAATGGGCTAACAGCATTGTCACAGAAATATATTGATTTAGGATCAGAAGTCCTAATTCTCGAGTTAGTGAGCTCTGTGACCTTCCGGAAAGCACCTTCTAATGCAGACTGTTACTAGAATTGCAATGTGAAGCTTCTGCTTTTGGGGTATTGTATTTCAGAAGCCACTTGACTAGTATCATGGACAAGCTACAACCTGCCCTGTGACCAGTTTCTGGGGCCTAGCCATCCTTGCAGCCGTACATACAGCCCCTGGCCTTTATCAGGTGCTCACTAGAGCATCCGGGAAGAGGAGTGATAAGTGTATGAAGTAGATGGTGGTAGGCCTGGCAACTAGAACATAGGAGTTCATTCAGAGGCTCTAACTGAATGTATACATCATAAAGAGGAGTCTTTCTCAAATATGCTAGATCATGGAAATCACTTTTCAAAAAATAGATCCTTCTAAGGACATTCCAAGATGTAATGAATCAAAATCAGTGGTGGTGGGGAAGGGAAGGGCTACAAGTTTTTATTTTTAACAAGCATCTTTGAAGATTTCTGTGACCACATGATGTGAGGACTGTGCCTAATCTCAAAGGATTTTTCCAACTTGCAGTTTTTATGTTCTAAGACTGCCCCCATTTTTAAGGGGTCATTTCCCCACAAGGAGGGGTCTTGACTTTTGCTATGCTTGAAAATCTGTGCTATTTCTGATGGTTTAGAGTCCATGTTTCTCCTGGAGTCTTTCGTGCCACCCAAAAGTATCCCTTCCCCAAGGTGCTCAAGGAATTCACACTCCTATGTAGCATTTTATGATGTCATCTGTGGTACTGATCACTGGATCTGTTCTTCCTACAGAGTCCATTCCAACATTGGTATATCCTTTCTCTCTTTCTTATTTTTATTTTTGAGAGACAGAGAGAGACAGCACCAGCAGGGGAGGGTCAGAGAATGAGGGAGACACAGAATCCCAAGCAGGCTCCAGCTCTGAGCTGTCAGCACAGAGCCCATTGCGGGGCTGGAACCCATGAACTATGAGATCATGACCTGAGCCGAAGCCAGAGGCTTAACTGACTGAGCCACTCAGGTGCCCCCTTTCTCTTTTACCTCAATAGGCACTTGTTCCACATGTCATCTCCTTAACAAGGTAACAAGTTACACTTAGAGAGATGTGAAGGTCCTTATAAGGATGGTGGGAACAAACATCTACCGGAAGACATTTAACTTTTTGGTCCACTGATAGTGAGATACCTAATGACTCCTGTCAAATCTAATGGTGTGGCACAGAGTTGTGCTCATATCTAAGTATGTATATTTCATGCTTAGGTTTAGATTTAATCCAGTGGCCCAACTTTAAGATCTCAATTGCCCAATTGGGATTCTAAATTTTTTTTAACATTGATTTTTGAGAGACAGAGACAGATCATGAGCAGGGAAGGGTCAGAGAGAGAGGGAGATACAGAATCCAAAGCAGGCTCCAGGCTCTGACCTGGCTGTCAGCACAGAGTTTGACGCGGCGCTCGAACCCACGAACTGCAAGATTATGACCTGAGCTGAAGTCGGATGTTCAACTGACTGAGCCACCCAGGCGCCCTAAATTGGGATTCTAAAACAAAAGTAAAACTATTATGAAGTAAAGAGTTATTTTTATAGAGGAGGATATATGCTAGATAGAAGTACGTAGATATTATTTGATCGGATTCCTTTTTAAAATTTGTGTCAGGGAAGGGCAGAAATCTCCAGGTTTTTAGGGGTCAAATGAATGCCTCCTAGATTTTCCCTTTACTTGGTATTTCATCCAACAGGCCATGAGGAAGAAATTAAAAACTCATCAACAAACCAGCATGAAGGCTAGGATGCTGGAAGCTTTCATCTGTTAAATACTATGCTCCTATATAACCCCTTTTGAACTCTTCTTCTGCTCAGTAGCTTAATTTGCTACCCATTTGGTACTGAGCACTGGGGATTCATGAGAGGACAGCTGTCTATATTGCCAATGAACATGAAAGTGAGTGCGTAGGCAAGGTGCCTGGCAGTGACCCAGACAGCAGATAAGATAGAACATTAACTTCCCACTGGGGCCTGAGGCAAGTAAGGTCTTGACCAAACTACCAACTCAGCCCCTTCTTTATTCTTAAGACCTTGCTTATTTCTCTATTAGCACCCAGGGCTTGTCTCTCATTTGTCTGATTCTTTCTACCAGAGGATAAAAGCTAAAAGGCAGAGTTTTGCTCATTTACGGGAATCTGGTATTTAAAAACATGCTTGCCGCCTCCTAGGTACTCAATGAATACTGGTTGAATGGCCCAGTGAGCAAGCGAATACTTGAACACAAATGATACTGTGCAGATAGGATTTGGGGAACTGAATATTTGTGATGCACATTGTGATGCACGGTCCCAGTTCATACTTGATTTGCCACGGGGCTTAGCCCTGCTGTGGCTCTGTCTGGCAGAATACAAACTGAAAAGGAGATAGGCAGTTCCAGAGGGGCTGGGCTGGGTCCTACATCTCCGGGCAGGGCTGAGGCATCCAGACTTCTGCCCCTTCGACTTTCTCTTACTTCTTTGTATTCTATATCAGTATGTGTGCCTGTGTAGAACATGTTCAGTCTCTAGTTTACTTGTACCTCTTTCCATGACTTTACTTGCTATTTCGATTCCAACTTCCCTTCATCTTCTGATGCTTAAAGCTGTTGCAACCAACTGTTCAACGGCACCCTCGTTTTGGTGCCTCACTGGCACCTCAAATACAATGTGCTCAATATGGTGTTCTCACTATTGCCCCTTTCCAAATGGATTCAAAAGTGTTTTTGATCCCATCTTGATATACATTCGTGCCATTCAGAGCTCAGAAGTGGTGGTGCCTCATTTCTGGTCTCAGAGGATACTGGTGGACCTCAACTTTTCTGCCAATGGAACAATTCTGACAAACCAAAGAGATTTAGAATTGCAAGTCTCCTTTAGTAATTATTATTAAACTTTCTTCTATTTAATGTAAAATGCCAAGACCTTGAGAGGGTCAAGTGAATTGCCCTTGGCCTCAACGTAATAATCTTTATGCTATTGGCACCCAGGTGTCTTGGTTCCTAGTGCTTAGCTCATTTCTCTATGCCTTCTCTCTACTGCATAGACTTGCCTTTTCAGAGGTGGGTTGTGGTTGTGGGACAATTTCAGAAGAATGGTTTTCAACAGCAGTGTTGTTGGAAAGAATACCTCTGTTCTCTCCCAGCAAACCAAAAATTAGTTTCAGGTATTTGGAAGCAAGACTATTTCTGGTAGAAATGATGTTTGAGATTTATCAAGTAGATGCAGAAGTATCCTTAAAATACTCCTTTCATCTCTTTTTCCTGTATCCCTCTCTTTCTCTCTTTTTCATATACACAGACAAACCCCTACATCACATGTAATTCTTAATCGAAGGGTCAGTCTGTAGTAAATCTGAAAGCAAACAGTACCCTGTTTATTTTCTGGTGTTTATTTAATTGACTAGGTCTTTGCATTCACATTTTAGGTGGTGGTTAGTTAAAATAAATGGTGATGTGAAATTCATGCATGGATGAGAATGCTTGTTTTACAAAGCCAAGATAAATGCCAGACTGAAATAATGACTTAAGGTCAGGTAGACTGAAGAATGTAAATGGTAGCAGATTTACATCTCTAGTTTTACTTTAAAAAAACCTGCTAATAAGGCACATATAAAGCCTAAAATATCGCACTCAGCAATGAAGACATTAATTTTGCTTATACAACACTATTCACACTTGTAGGATTTCTGACAGTTTCAGGAACCCATGAGAATTGAGAGGTCTCGAACAAATGAATGCACATCAATAAAACACCCTTGGAGAGGCATTTTTTTTTTTTAAAAAGCTGATCCCTCCTTACAGCTGATTTCTACTTTCAGTAACTGACAGTGAGGATGGTATGTGCAATGCTTTATAATGACTTCCTGATGTTTATTTCCTCTTCTAAATATTCCCCTTGCACATTTGAAATCAGTGCTGCAGAATTTTACCTGTTCTTTAGTATTTTAAAAGCCCTTTGTTGAGTGCTCTTTTCATGCTGAGTTAAGGAAGCCTGATGAAACGTTAGATTCCACATCTTCAAGTAACATGGAGGATTTCCCACTGCTCTAGTGGGCTTTTGGAAGGTGAGGCATTTAGATCAGGCTAACCATATACCGGCATCCTCATTATTTCCGGTGAAAATGATGTTGTTGTTGTTTTTTTATTGGTGGTATTATTCTAAATAAACAATAAATACTTGAAATAATTTGATAATGCTTGAATAAGTTTATATCACTGATACAAGGCCAAGCCTCTCCTTTGGAAGAAGAGATTGATGAATCATGAACAAAGAATAAAACGAATAATAGTCACTTGCTGATGATTGCTCTGCTCTCTGTCTGTGTCTATCAGCTTGTCGGAAGTAAGTGCCATTCCAAATTAACATAAAAGTCATTGCTCATACATAGTTGAATAGAAGCAAGGGGGAACGCTTAGGTATATTACACTGTGGGGACATGGCATTTAAAAGCTATCAAGTTCACTTCTCTGACAGTAACATCTCTTTTTGATCAAAACTGAAATGAATCCTGTCAGTTCTGTGGTGGGTGACAGGATTTTGCAGGGTGTTGGCACAGTCCAGTTACAAGGGAACAGACTTATAAACTAAGCAGACGGTATCCTCTGTAACAATACTAGGAGCCATTACTTGTTTTGCACTTACAGTGTATTTGAGTGTGTATTGACTCATTTCATCTTTGTTACTCTCTTCTGACGTCTGTCCTACTATTTTATGTATAGTTGGGGAAATGTGGCAGGAAATGATCAGCAGAAGGACACTCAGTTAATAAGTGAGTGAGCCAGAATTCAAACCCAGGTAGACTAACTCCAGAGGTCTATGTTCTGAAGTCTACCTACGCCGGAAAGATTTATCTGTATAAAGCTGGAATAACCATTGGTCCTTTCAACAGTGGTGGGGATACTAACAGTGAAACCCAATGTTTTATGTTTTTTTGGCTGAGGATAGCTCAAATTCTCCCACCAAGGAAACTAGAGATTGCTTTTCCTAATTGCTTCATACAAGTGTAAGCATAATACTGGGCAAATGAACAAGGTGAAACTATTTTTGCATATAACACCTGGCCCAGTGGCCAACTGGGTTACATCACAGAGAGATTCCCTTCCATGATTTCCTCTGACTCACATATACAGATACCCTCAGTTACTCATGCTGGGTTAGTAGGCCTTCTAGCACCTTGTGGACAAGGGTATTAGTAAAACCTTGGGCCCTAGAGTCAGTGAGAACTGGGTAGTTGATTTGGACAAATGCCTTAACATTTCTCAGTCTGAGTTTTTTTTTTCACAAATATATAGAAATGTGTGCTTTGAAGATTAAGTCAAAGAATACGTATATTTAGGAATGTAAATACTTAGTAATGTTATCTGTTCTATTTCTCTTCTCTCTTTCCTTCTCTTCCTCTTCTCGTTGTCATACCCCACCACTGAACTGATCTCTTCTTTACATCTTCTTATCAAAGAAGGTCAAGTGTGATGAGCATAAATGGGGACACCCATCCTGATTATTACTAAGTTTCTCTGTGACTTTGGAAATGTATTTGAGAGTCTCAATATCCATTTATCCAGCTGTCAAATGGTATTGGTATTCCTCATCTGCACGCAAAGAGTATGTTAGAAGTTGATCCAGAGCTTTGAAGATGAAAATTGCCATGTAACTGCTTGCTACTATAATTTATTAATCTGTGCTTTGAATGATTTCTTTTTGAAGACAAAATCACCATTGCTTTAATATATTTTTCTCTTTTCCTCAGAATCTCCCTGGATTTCCTATTGTCACACCCCATGTCACCCCTACTCTTCAGCCCTTTCATGTTTAAATGCTATTGCAAGGTGACAAATAAAAATTTTTGCTTTGTATGCTAAACTTATGTGCATTGGCCTTTTACAGTAAGCTGGCATTTTGGAATTAGTCTTGGTATTGATGTATTAAAATTGCAGTTATGAATCATGGGTTAAGGTAGAGGTAGTCTGGGAGGCTATCCATGTGAATTTTCATCTGGAGAATACACTGTCTAGATCAGAAACAATTGATTCCTTCATTCATTAAAGAAACAATTATTTGACATCTATCCTGTGCTAGGCACTGTGTTCAGTGCTGAGGATATATGACCTGGAAATAGGTCTGGAAGGAGCCTACAGGCTGTCAGGGAGATGGACTTGCAGTTGATAGAAGACACATTGACTGAGCACCTACTCTTAATGCCAGGCATCTGACTTAGAGTCCTCATTTAGTTTGCACGAAGAACTGAGAAGGAAACAGAGGTTCAGGGAGGTTAAGTAGTGTGACTGTGACCTGATTCAGTAAGCAGTAGAGTAGGAGGCAAACCTAAATCTGTCTGATGTTAAAGTCCCTCTTGGCACTATTTTCCACTGCTTCCTAACAGAGTGTTGGTGATACTGTTGCATAAGTATGAGCAAGGTAACCAAGAGATGATAACGAGTGTTGGCGACTTTAGCGGCAGCTGTTTCCCATTTATATTTGGCCTTGATGGAGACCCCTCCACTTTCTCATGTGCCTGATTGACATTTATAGAATGATACCTGCTGGAAGGTGGAGAGAGGCTGGAGCCCTTCTGTTCTAATTAGCTATTTCAGACCAAGGCAGTCATCAGGGTCCCAGCAGAGGGAAACCTATTAAAGGTAATAATTCTAAGTCAAGAGAGAGTTACAGGAAAGGCACGGGAAGGGGGATGTTGAGGCAAGAATTGTTTTTGTGACTATCAAGTGGTAAAATGACAGTCAGGAATTTATTATCCTTTTGAGATAGAACTGTAGCTTACGTAGGACTGTCTTTTTAAAAAATATTCCCCTCTTTAAAGAGAGAAGAGTGTTTTTTATTATCATAGCCCATTGCCTGGCAGATTGTTGTCATTCAACATATATTTGTTCCATGAAAAATTACTGAATGTCTGCAGCACCAAAAATATATTCCTGAATTGTGCCTGTGTGCAATGTCTATATTGATCCTGTACTGTTTGGAAATTTGGAGGTACTTTGAGAATAGCTATGTAGATAGTAGGATGAACCTTAGTAAATTTTCGAATGAATGCAAAGATTGCATACTTATATAAATGTACTTGATTTAGTAGGTTAATTACTTTGCAGATTGTAGTGGCTAAAAAGACGCGCTCTAAACTAAGATTTTATGAGTTCAAGTCCTAGCCCTTTTATTAACTGGTTGACTGGACAAGTACTTAACTTAAGTCTCTGCACCCATCTTGTGAGATGGAAATAGTCTTATCTTCCTTATGTGGTGAAATGGGAAAATGCATGCATGCCAAAAGGTTAACTATTGTTGTCTGTTATTATTGAAGCTGATGGTTAAAGTACCTACTACAGCAAGATTTTCTTAGGTCAGGGAAAAATGTGTAGTCATGTTATACATGAAATTTAGTCGATCCTGGTCCTCTGAGAGGCAGAGACCAATGTGGGATTAAATAAGCAGGAATTTTATTATGGGAGAACTCATGTGGAACACTGGGGAGCTAGTTGGACGAAGCCAGGAGATTCACCAGATGGCTATCCTTTTGGTCTGCAGTGAAAGAGAGAAGGAAAAATTCTTGGATGAATGTACCCTTATTTCCTATGTGATGTAAGAAGGCTCCACAAGGCTGTCTGGGGGTCTTGGAGTCAAAGGTGGCTGTTAGAGGAGTTGTGTGTCTTACAGTGATGAACCTGCCTTTGCATTCCTGCCACATTTAGTTATGCGCTGGTAAACCTCCTTCTGTTTCAGGTTTGAGTTACATGTGCTTTGAGAGTAGAAATTTGCCCTTACTACCTTTGTATCTCCCACAACTTCCGGGATATTAATTATTTCTATATAAAAGGAAAATGTCTACACACCGAACTAATTTCTGTGGCAGCCATCAGAATGGGCCTTGAAGACTTCTAAATACAGACAATGTAATGGACCAAGCTCCCATACTACTTGGTTCGGGAGCTGCATAAGCACTGAGGCTATGCTCCCTGGAGCTCTTACCAGCCCCTACGTGGAAAGTTAGAAAAAAGGTATAGGTGAACTATATTACTTATATTTTTAATTGGTTGCATTTACACCAAGGAAAAATGAAAATGTAAGTAAATGAAATAGCCAAGGTCATAAAAGAAGATAGAAGCTACATTTGCAGACTGTTCTTATTAAGAACAAATAAATGATCTCTTAATTATTGTATGACTATGACCACAAAGTCCTACTCCAAACTGGCTTTGGGATAAAAGAAAATGGGAGTTTTAAATTACAAAATAATAGGAAACACTAGATTCACTTTTTAATAGCAAGTGACTCTGTGATGTTGGTTGCTCAGATGGGTTCTTGCCATTGCTTGTCTGTGAAGTTACCTCCAGTGAGGACAAATGGGGTTTTCCCAAAGCCATCCAAAGATAATTCATACTTCTTGCATGTTCTTCTCACTTCTGTCTCACCATTGCCATTGAATTTTAGAATATCCTTTTTGATGTGAATATAACAGTTACAGACATGTGTGATAAAACTCAAATAGGTGTCCTAATCTTAAAGAAAAATCTGAGCATTTTTAGATCTATACAATTTATTGTACTTAGATATCTACCAGTAGGATGGCATTTCAAGGTCTTCAGTGACTACTGGACAATGGATGACTTGCCTAATAGGTTTGAGCTGATTCCAGTTTGAGGTGTCCTTCTTTGGTGGGGGATGGGCAGAGACATGGCTTTGTTTGGTTCACCAATGACAGTTCCTCAGGGCTGGGGCTAATGGAGCAGGTGTCTCTCACTTGAGGCTGAGATGTTGAAATTAAAGGGCCATATAAAGCTGACAGGCAGATGGGAAGCCCAGTTGGGTATGCCAGAGAGTGAAATTCATGTGGGCTGCTAGGCTGAGGCCCAGAAGCTGTCTCTCATGGGGTCAGTGATTAGATGGTTCTGAGGTGTGGGGAGTACAGATATCTGGGGTGAGCTGCAGTGTAGTGTGGCTGGCTTAGAGGAGGTAGGGGGGATCACTAGAGTTACAAGGACTGTAAAGGAAGGCAGAGAATGGGAGCAGCAGAAAACTTCAGAAAGTCAGGGACAATGAAGATTAGGACCCAGGGCCTGGAACTGTCTGTGTAGTGCCAGCTTCAAGCCTCACTGCTACCATAGACATTTTCTTCAGTGGTAGGGTGTGTGTGTGTGTGTGTGTGTGTGTGTGTGTGTGTGTGTGTGTGTGTGTTAGAGAGAGGGAGGTAATGGAGAAGAGAAAAAGAAAGAGCACAAGCAACCTTTGAGCTACTTAGCTAATTGTCAAGGTTCTCTCTTACACTTTGTTTATATAAAGACAAAGCCCTAAACCAGGATCATCAATATTTTAAAGTTTACTTATTTTGAGAGAGAGAGAGAGAGAGAGAGAGAGAATGAATTCCAAGTTGGCTCCATGTCCTGAGCCAAAATCAAGAGTCATCGTGAAACCAACAGCCATCTAATCTCCCCGAGATGATCAATATTTTAATCTCTAAAGGTATGCTCAGACCAGATTCTGTATGGTTTCAGTTATGTTCTGGTCAGGAGACCTCCTTAATGATGCATAATTAGGAGTTATGCCCTCATTACTTTGAAACTGATTTGCTTCTGGATGAATTTCTTTAGCTTTGTTCTTCCGATAGTGGACTGGACAAGCTCTTGCATAGTACTGAGGGGAAATGTGTTTAAATCCAGTTCTGGGCTGGATTAGTTAGTGTGCCGTCCCTCTGATCCTCTGCCAGATGTCTATCCCCAGCTGGCAAAGCTCTCCGCCTCCCTTTCAGTGGTGATTGTCAACGCTGAGCTTCCTGCCAGCAGGAGCTGGTTTCTCCTCAATGGAGGGCAACATGCCCTCAGTCAGCATTTAGATTCTGGTGTGAAGACATTCATGGAAAAAACTCCCCACTGCTTCTCATCTGCCTTCTGTTTTTGGAATTTCCCAGACATCTCCTGAACTGTTAGGCTTCTGTGTGTGGCCACTGCAGGGTGTGGGTTTGCGGAGATTGGTGATACAAACTGGAGAGGCCACTGGGCATGGAGCCTGAATGTTTACAGACCTTGTTCTCATAGATCTTCAAGTGTCAAGATACGGTTTACGATGCTTGGCGTGTGGCCCAGGGGACTGTATAAGAAAAGGGCTTGTGAGTTGACTGTTTCGTTTCTTGGAAGCCACCAAGAGCCATGGTTAAGGGCATAGGTTCTAAAACCAGAGAGTCAGAATTAGAATCCAAGTTCTATCAGCTACTTGCACTGGGCTACATTCATTGACATAGTGTCTTGGTGACATTGAGCTACTTATATAATCTCTGTGTACTGTACTCTTGTCATTTGGAAAGTAGAAAAACAATAGTACCTATTTCATGGGGTTCCTATGAAACTTACATGAGCTATTATTTATAAAGTGCTTGCAACAGTGCCTGGCTCTTGGTGAATATTATACCATTATTGATTAAATTCACTAGGTTCATATCCCTCAGGTTTAGTGAAAGAAAACAAATAATGATTACTGGAGATTACAGAAGTATTCTGCCTGAATACTAGAAACTCATTTCTATACTTACTACTTATTGACTGCTTACCATGATCTAAATTGTATACCAAGCATTTTAGGTAGTCATGATGAAAATACACATAATTCTGGTGTGTTCCAGGCACAGTTCTACACTCCTTTACCTATTTTAGTCCTTTGTTCCTCACAGCAACCCAGACAGGACTACATATTTGCCATTATCATCATCCTTCCCATTGAACAGATAAGAAGACTGAGGCAAGATGTTAGGTAACCTGCCCAGGATCCCATAGCTAGAAAGGGAACAAAATTCTGAATCCAGGTAGAATGGCTCCACAGTCTGTCCTGTTAACCATGATCCATACTGCCTCTCATGGAACCCCTCCTTAATTTATCACAGCAATCTTGTGGTGTGGTATTATTATTATTCTCAGTTTATAGAGGCTAAAACTAAGACTTGGAGAGGGTAAGCCAGTTGTCTTTACTTGCCTGTAAGTGGGGTAATACTTGGGCTCAAGGTAATTTGCTAAAGACGGTGAATAAAATAAAGATAAATCAAGAGAATTTGACAGAGCTGAGTGTGCACCAAAGGAAAAGAGGTTAGAAAGGAAGGAGAAAAGGGGAAAGAAAAATAGAACAAAATCTTTCAGTGTTGTTCTGTAAAACACAAGACATGGAGGCTGTATCATATGTTCAAGAACCTTCCAGAAAATGTATTTATAAAAACTTACCAAAAACTTATTTCTGTATTTAGCTACTCTTGCTAAAGAGAAATTATTTCCAGTGTCTGCTTTTAATTTCTTAAATCACTTTAAAGCTCTAATTCTGTCTTCTAGGGAAGTATATTTCCTCAAAGAACATTTTAGAAAGCAGTGAAGATATGTTCACTGTTACAATGTTCAGTGAAAAAATCTGAGTGTAAAATTGTATGATAACTTCTAGGTAAAAATATTCAGCCATATGGACGAATCCCTAAAATGGAATACAAAGTAATGAAAAACTTGTCTAGTTCAGGTGGTGGGATTGTGATTTAGAAAATGGCTTTCTTTTAGTATTGCTATTATTTGATAATAATAGAATATAATTTTAAAAATCAGCCTACTTGTGAATACTGATCTGTGTTCAATGTTGCTTGTTGAAGAGCAAGCTCCTGGAGTTCTCAACTAATCTCTAATCTCTCCCTCATTTAACAACTGTACACTTGACTTGGAAATTCTAGATAGAATTTTGTTGATAGACATAGCAATGAGTTATGAAGGAGGGATTCTGTTCACTTTAAACTTCAAGGAATATTCTAGCACTAACTTGTGTTTCCATCTTGAGGGATAAAAGAATATTGCAAAACATTTTTAAAAAGTTAGAATTGAAAATGGTCTAATATTTCAATAAATTCATTATAAATTAGGTCTCTTAGTAATTTTTACTTTATCTTTAGAAAGGGAAGTGTATAAAATTTTTGTTCAAATAGTCCATGAATCTGAACAAGTAAAAAGAGTAAATTTTATCATCCAAAGCAGACTACCTTCAGATGGGCTGAAGTCCATTGCAGCATTGATGGTACTTGACAGCTTTTGCTTTTGCTTTAGTCTTTTGTTGACTCCTTCCGGTTTTATATTTTAATAAACTTCACTAGAATAATCTTGCCTTGTGATCTTTAAAAACAGTATTCAAATTTCATGGATTAGAAGCAAGTTTTTCCAAGGAAGAGGGATGAGATTTATCAGATAACATTTATATCTTGTATGCCTGGCAGTCTAAGATTATTAGAGACCCTCAGAAATAAAAATTGACTGAAAAGGGGTATGTGGGTGGCTCATTTGGTTAAGCATTTGACTTCAGCTTAATCTCCTAGCTTCTGATTTGGAACCCTGAATTGGACTCTGTGCTGACACTTCAGAGTCTGGAACCTGCTTTGGCTTCTGTGTCTTGCACTCTCTCTGCTTCTCCCCCAATCTCTTTCTCTCTCTCTCTCCTTCTCTGTCTCAAAAATAAGTTAGCATTAAAAGAAATTGACAAAATAACTTGATAAACTAATACCTACTTATTTCACCTCTTCCATCTTCTTCTTTTGTTTTCAATATTTTGCCCAAACAAGTACTTCTCAAAATGATATTGCAAAACAAGGGAAAGACCCTGGTGTCCTTTTTATTGCCAGGTTTGATGGTATAAGTATATGGGTCAATATGGGATTTTTTAGAAGTTTTTATTTTATTTTATTTTATTTTTTAACTTTAAGACCTTTGTCTTCTTGCTTACAACTTAGTGTATAGACAACTTGGACCACGCTGTCAGTTCAGCCTTTGCTTTCTCTTTGAACAAAATGACCATTTGATTTTCAAATCACTTACCCATTGTTAAGAATCTGTCTCTAAGATGGGAACTAGAGATGACTCTCTGAGTTCGCCAATGAAGGAACCTATATGTTGGTGCCAATCGACCAGCATTTCACTTCTTTGAGATGTAATGAAAGCCATTCTTTGTGTTTCACTTTAATGGGAAAATAAATGGTCCAAAGATTGAAAAATAAATGACACTGAAAGAAAAAGGCAAGGCAATTTTAGAAAAGAAGGTGAAAGGAAGGAATGAAGAGAGCAGTTGCTCAGAATATCTCATTGGAGAGTTGCATAACATTGATAATTTCGCATTGCCTACCAGATTTCATAATCACACCAAAATGTAATCTGTGTTATAATGTGCTCTCTTATTAAACGTCTTTTTGATTTTGAGAAAAATATGCATGTAAGGAGGGAGGAATTATACATGATTAGGAAATGGATGCCTAGGCTAACCTGACCTAACAGTATATTCAACGTCATTCTCAAGATTAAAGGAATTGATTCATAGCTAACATTGATTGGCTTGTCCTTCTTAATTTCCAGATATTGGACACTTGATGTTTCTTTAAACCCCAAACCTTTGGGAATATAGAGAATAGGGAACTATATTAATGGATGTTCGAAACAGACTGAACTGAGTGGGGAAAGGAAATCTCTAAAGAAATTTCAAAGAAATAGGAGAAAAGAATGTTAATTTCCATGTAAATGGATTCAGAAGTCTAGGCTTTTCAGTCTACCAAGGTGTAAGAATTAATTACCAGCTTTCTGGAGCAAAATTTATTCATGGTAAGAGCTATAGCAATCAGAATCTGTTAGGTGTAAAATTCTTGAAATTAAATGTTGGGCCGATGAAAGTCGAGAAAAATTACCATTCTTTGCTTTTTTGTATTGCAAACCTCAAAATGTTTGATGCTTCCTTTTGGCATGTTTGTAAACAGTATTTAAAGTTTGCCATCGATACCTGGAGTTACAAAGGAAGAAATGAAATGTGTTGTGGTTCATAGTTAAAACACACCCGACAGGATGTTTTCTTTTTGTGACCCAATATTATGTTCTGAATCTTGAAAGAACTATTCAGGTGATAATAGAACAATATCCATGTTGACATCACTGATGATTATGAATGTATTCTTGCAAATTAATTATAATAATGCTTAATGAATCAACTCAAAAAGGCCTACTCAAAACTTAAGAGTAATATATTCCACTTTTCTTACTTATATCTACAAAAAAAGATGCTTAGTTTAAAACTGTCTTCTTAAAACCCATGAAGAAATGAGCAAAGTGCTAGTACTTTTTATTATTCGGCAGTATAAAAACATTTGGTTGTACTGTTGAAGTTGGCCTATCATTTGGAATCTGAGCAGGGTCAAAACTGAGAAGCTAAGGAAATACATGGTACCTGCAGATATCACCTAAGTGACAGATAATTTAAAACCAACAGGAAGGATGTCAATAATGGGATTAAACAACTTGATAAGTAGAGGTAAACCAGGGAAACATTAGTGTCTTTTAGTCAGGGTGTGCACTACATTTTCCACCAGTCTCCAAGCTTCCAATTATTTATTTGTTTGTTTGTTTAATAACTGTTTTTTATCTTTGAGAGAGGCCCTGTGTGAGCAGGGGAGGGGCTGAGAGAGGGGGGTTGGCAGAAGATAGGAATCCAAAACCAGCTCTGAACTGAGAGTAGTGCACCTAATGTAGGGCTTGAACTCCCAAACTGTGAGATCATGACCTGAGCTGAAGTTGAACACTCAACCCCCTGAGCCACCCAGGCACCCTAAGGTTTCCCTTTATTTTAAGGGTCTTAGAACATATATGCCTTGTGTTCTTTAGAGCAGGTGAACACTAGAAAGTGCCTTTTAAATAAACACATTTGTCTGTTGGATTTTCTGCTTCAATTATAAGTACAATGATGCAGTCTGTGTTTCGGTGGAACGCATTCAATGGAGGTGTGATTTTTTTCGACTATGGCATGAACTTTTTGTGTGTTTGCAGATGAATCATTCCATTTGGCTGAGTCAAAGCTTAATCAAAGATAAATTAGGATGAATAAATGAATGCATATTCCTAGAGAACAAAGTGAAAATGTCCCTCTTTTGGCAACTGCAACGCAGGATAGAACATTACACAAGCCCAAATGGTATTTCACTCCTTGGAGTAAAGATGGGAAGCAGGCAAAAGGTCTTGCTCTTCCTAAGTGGGTCTTTTATGAAACCACTATTTTATTTAGGTAGGTGGCTACCTAAAGGTTACAATTTGAGGTAACACTATTCACTTGATCAGTGAGAGGTGGTCCAAGACTTGAGAAGAGGCAGGTGAAAATGGAAGGAAGTGAAGCATCTTTGTAGGATAAGTTTTGAGCCAAGCTGAGCAAACTTGAACTAACTGATTAAACCTGAATCTCTCCAATGGCTGGACCTTTTCCAGTTACACATCCATATGGTTTTTGCACGGTCACATTGTGTTTTTTAAATGTTTATTTCTTTATATTAATGTTTATTTCTTTGTATTGAGAGAGAGAGAAAGCATGCATGAGCACTTGCAGGGGAGGGGCAGACAGAGAAAGAAAATCCAAAGCAGACTCCAAGCTATTACTGTGGAACTCGATCTCAGGAACCCTGACATAGTGACCTAGCAGAAATGAAGAGTCTAATGCTTAACCGACTGAGCCATCCAGGTGCCCCAATACTGGTACATTCTTACTTGTTTTAATGACCTTCCAATGCCAACTACTTCTTCCAGACACATTCTCACATTCCCTCTCTCCTGGTTGCTCAGTCTCATTGCTCCATTATCTAAGGTTGAATTTCAAGAGTGTTCTCTCAGAACAAGTCCTGAGGATAAGTTGAAATTTCACACAACCTTGACACTGTAACTTAATACAGGCAGTTTCTCCCATGTCTTTGAAGGAATGGAGGATTGAGAGATAGTGGTGAGTGGAAACTGTGAAGAGGTCCTAACAAAAGCTTTGCCTGCCTCTAGGTGGAGTTTCTGAGGAATGACTTGAGGATTTGTACTTGGTCATAAAGTTACATTTGATGACTGCAAAAATTACATTAAATGATACAAACTCATTTACATAGAGAAGGCTCTGATTCCAGAACTATTGGTATAGGGAAAAAAGAAAACCCTATTTTGTCTCATTGTCAAGGTTTCCAGTGAGAAAAAACCATAGGTAATCATTATGATCCCCCCAAAACAAAAACAAATGTTCATCTGTGAGACTATTTGTTTAACTAAAGAAAGTTTATGCAGCTTGTGGGAAACCATCTCCTAGGAGACTGTTGGCTTTGATGTTTGTTCTGTTTCATTATTTTCCTCCCAAAAAGTAACTCTGATGTCTCAACTGTTAGCTACTTTTTGACACATCGGCTCAGTGTTGAACCTGCCATCACATTGTTTCTCTTTGTTTAGGGAAATGTGTTCAGGTGCCAAAACTCTCAGGTACCCAAGCGTTTGCTAGGGCCAAAATGTTATGTTAAAAAGAAATAAGAGAAACAAAGTTGGTATTCTGTTTACTCTTGTCTGGTCTTTGATTTTCCAAGGTAAAGAGGGTTGAATCTGGGCAAGAATAATAGCAAAAGGAAAGTGATAATTGAATTCCTTGGGGAGTCTAAAGCTGACCTTGAGTTCGTGGTTCTGATTTTTATCAGAACCTCATGGAAAATGGGTGCTAGGACTTGAAGCACTATTTTAGAATCTTAGATTCTTCAAAATGTGATAACCCTGGTGTTGTCCACCTTTCTATTGGAAATGTTTAGTATTTCCAAATAGACACGGAGGACTTGCTTGTTAGGGGCATCGATCTGGGATGCACAGTGACTTAGAAAAGCTTGCCTTGAGCACAGTCCTCTTCCACTTGGATGCATGGTACTCAGTCCCCAGGAGAGTGAGCACCATGGATACAGCAGGAGACTGGGAGGCCACTCCAGCCCATTGGATCAACTCCTCTGATCCCTGGAGCTATAAATGTTCCAGCTTCAGAGTGAAGCACCTGGTTGAGTCAGTTGCCCGGATAATGTCTTGTCTATTGTTATTATGGTCTCACGTCTATTTGCCTCAAGTAGACTTAATATCTTCTACTTTAGCAGAATAAGGACTGTAAGAAAGGCTTTTCAGGAAGACTCACATCTAGTTCTGTGAAATATCTCCTCACATGTGATTTCAGACGAGGCCCTGACTCTGCTTTTTACTGTCCTTGTTGGTATAATGAAGTGAGGATTGACTTCATGGTGCTAACCTCACAGTATTGACTCCTGGGAAGGTGACAGGTGACAGTCCTATGTATAGGAGAGTTTGTGCACATATGAGATGAGAGTCTGTGCACAATTTTGTATAAAATGTATAAACCTTTTTTAATTCAGAAAGCCCACACTAGACTGGGCTTGAGGCAATATACCCTCAAAATGGCTTTTCATGGAAATGATAACACATTATAGATGTACACATTGTGGTTAGCCTTAAAGACACATTTTGGGTTTTGTTGGGGGAAGGCCAAAAATTTCTGTCAGTGAATAAATTGGAGGAGTTATGGTTGTATATCTTTCACAGTTTGAATAAATTGAAATTAGGAAACAGTACAAGAACATATAGTAGTTGGACAAATTAGTAGTTACTTTAATTTAAAAACAAAGAAAGGGTGCTTGGGTGGCTCAGTCAGTTAAGTGTCTGACTGATCTTTTGAGATCCATGAGTTCAAGCCCTGTATGGGGCTCTCTGCTGTCGGCACCCGCTCACTTCCTGTCCTCTGTTTCCCTCTCTCTTTGCCCCTCTTCCACTTGTACATGCTCATTGTCTCTCTCTCTCTCTCTCTCTCTCTCTCTCTCTCTCTCTCTCTCTCAAAAATAAACATTAGACACATAAAAACAAAAGGAAAGTTATGTAGAAAATAAAGAGAAACAGTTTTAGCAATAGTATGCAATAAAATTATACCTCAACTGGGCCAAGATTTAGTACCAGCAGAGATGAGATTTCTTCAACTTTTTCATTATTAGTATCTCTACTAGTTGTATTTGTCTTATTTTATACAAAAGAATTTAGTCATTGACTTAAGTTTCTGGATTCCAAGTTCAAGGCTTTTAAATTCATTTTCGCAAATCACTTCTCAATTACACTAAAGTATCTTTTACCCAACAGATGAGCAAATTGTTGTGCTACTGATTCTAATATTCAAGTTAATAGTTCCACGTATGGCATTCAAATAATAGGAATATAGTAAAATGCATTTAAAATAGACATTGTACGTCTTGTTTTGATTGTGTCCCCTTTCTTACTTAGCATCAGTTTTTTTGTGATGAAAACAGTGTTATTGAAAACCTGCTTTCCAGTTTGGTTCTGGGTAACAATTATGGTTTGAATAGTGGTAAAACCTTGTTATTTTGGATTGTGTCTGGGAGTACAAAAATTCAGAAGTATAGAAAATTTAAATTTAAATGCAATCCTATTACATTTCTGGTAACTTCATTTTATCTCAAGTTGGAAGCATATGTTCCAAATTAGTAAAGGATAAATTAATGGCACTGATGCTATTAACAGAACTTGAATGCCTTTGAGTTTGTATATCTCAGAACATTAGTGCTTATTTTTTTTCCAGCCACTAAGAAGGACATATGACAACAGAAGCAATTTCTTTTTGGTGACCCCACTCACACTGCATTATTATAGAAAGGTCCAGTGCTCTCTGGACAAAGTCAGGAAAATGCTCCTAGGATTACACAGCTGTCTACTTTCTAGTTTCCTTAATTGCCTTCTGTGTCAAGATTTTGGGACATAAATAACTGTCTGGCTTCACTAAATACTGTGAAACAATTTTTGCTCAGGCCGAGCAAGGTATAAAACACCTTCTAGGGCAGCTTCAGGGTTGTTAATTAAAACACCATCTGGGTGGCTGAGTCAGTTAAGGACCAACGCTTGATTTTGGCTCAGACTGTGAACTCCTGGGTTCGTGGATCAAGCCCCACATAAGGCTCTGTGCTAACAGTGTGGAGCCTGTTTGGAATTCTCCCTTCCCTCCCCCCTCTCTGCCCCTCCCCACCTTGTGCACTCCTGTGTGCTCTCTCTCTCTCTCTCTCTGTCTCTCATAAATAAATAAACTTTAAAAAAATATGGCATAAATTAGGCTGAAAACTGAAAGTTGTGGTTAGAAGTTTGGGACTGATGTGACAGTTGCCCAATTATTTGAAGATGAAATTAGAGGCTATGGCTTCCCTTGACAATTAAATATCAGAACGGAAGTCTTCGACATGAACCTTCAGCAAAATTATGAAGGGGTTCTGTAGAAAAAGTAGAAAGTTCCTTCTTTAAATTCCTTTAATTTTAACTAACTCTTAGTTCTGATTTCATCCTACTCAAATTATTTTCTGATTTTGAACTGGCTTCCTGTGGAGGTCTGTCTAAAAATAGCAGTTGGGCTAGATATGCAGAATGAGGTCCTTAGGCACTCCTATCTCTAAGACCATTGTTGCTTTTTGCCAATTAATAAACTGCTCTTCTGATCTTTATACTTCAGGTTCACGAGCCTTGGTTAAAGGAAACCCCACTCACAGATGGACCTGCTCTCGGTGTATTGAAAGATTCTGTGGGATCTCGCTGGCCTCTGGACTCTGGTAAGTTCACCATGTCCATGACGGGCATGATGTGAAGGCTGCTCTCCCAACCACGTGCCTACTTGAGATCTTGGCAGAGCAGCCATTCATGGAAGCCTCCTGAAAATTAACATTGGATCACATTATACTTGTCTCACCTGCGAGCAGTGATGATGATTAGTGGGATTCCCTCTTCCCGCCCACCCCCCACCGAGTCCCTTACCTCTTGGAAATGCTATTTCTCCTCCCCTCATGACACAGAACTTTTCTCGATACTGAAATGTGTTGCCTTGGCCAGATTCTTCCAAAACCATTAGGTTAAAATTTGGCTGAACTAGACCTCATACTGAGATATGTTGGCTTTGTGCTTGGGATTCTTTCTCCCTCTCTTTGGGCCTCCTCCCTCCTCCCCCCATTGGTTCTGTCTGTCTCTTTCAAATAAATAGAATAAAACTTAAAAAATTAAAAAAGATACCTTGTTTCTAATTAAATAAGTAAAGCACGTTCAAATTTTGGAAAACAAGGGAAAATAAAAAGAACAAATATCTTGTAATACCAGGACCTGTAGGTACTCTTGTGCTTTAAAACAGCAATAACAAAAACAATAACAACAAACCTGTTTGCTTTTCATCATTAGTATTACAGGGGATGGCTCCTCTCAATATGCTTTTATTAAGTGGGAGACACAATGATGTAAACAGGAGAGACAGTGTTTTAGAAATATCTATTAAGAGTATTACTTACTAAGCCACTACAGTAAATGGCCCAAGAACCATCCCGAATCAGGTTCAAGCTGGACCTCTAATGCCCACGTACAGGGAGAGAATGGGAGATTTAAGATGAATAGGTATTGTTTCCTATTATCCTGGAGAAGCTGGTAGGTTTTAGTCTCCATTAATTAAGAGGAGAGAAAATCCCATTTATTCTATGAAAGTAGCTGATGTGATTTGAGTGAATGTTCTTTCTGTATCTTACTCCTTCCTAATTAATTAACAGGTCATAGTTCAAGGGTCACTTTGCTAAAGGAGTCTAATGGCTTTTCCTCAGAATTTCTCTTTGTTTAACTTTGACTTTTGACTGGAAAATCTCTGGTTTTCTGTATGTGATTTACGATCTTCAGAGGCTTGTAAAGAATTCATTAGTGCCTGCTCTCTGGGTAATGGTCTCAACACATTAATGTAACTGAGCCACTTTCTAGTAGAGAAACTTACCTTTACAGGGACTGAGTTTTTTGAGCCTCAAATCAAGATGTGGTTGAACATGGAAGAGAGGGCAGAATGTGCAATGGAACTCTCTTTAGGACACTTAGAGACTAAGATGCTGTAAATACGGGCACTGTGGCCCTCTTTTACAGGTGTTACTAAAGGCTTTTTGGGTTCAGATAGAAACAATCATTCATTAACACTTCGACAGGCATTTGCCATTTTTGCCAGCTTTTGAATAGAAAATTGTACTTGGAAAATGGGCATTTGAGCTTTGAGGGTACCAACTATTGAAAAAAATCTTTAATTGTTTTAAAACATTTTATTGATTTTTGAGAGACAGAGAGAGACAGCGTGATCAGGGGAGGGTCAGAGAGAGAGGGAGATACAGAATCTGAAGCAGGCTCCAGGCTCTGAACTGCCAGCACAGAGCCTGAAGTGGGGCTCAAACCCATGAACCGTGAGATCATAACCTGAGCCAAAGTCGGATGCTCAACTGACTGAGCCACCCAGTCACCCCACAAAATTTTTAAAAAATTAAGAAGGAAGGAAATTCCATGTCAGATAAAAGAGCTGTGGTGGAAAGAGTCCTTAGTTCTAAGTTTTCTCTGAAAAGGTGCTTCGAGGGACTCAGTCTGTTAAGAGGACATCGTGGTGTAGGCCTACTCGTTCTTGGTCATAAAAACTCGTTAATACCTGGTTCAGAAAGGAGGGGCCATAGAAGCCTCGGTAAATTGCCTAGTTCAACTGGCTCTTACAAATGATCAAAATGTGTGCTTTATAGGAGATGGATGGAAAATGGGATTTTATAGTTAAAATGGGTGTTTCAGTTTAATTCTCTGCCACTGAATGGATGCATCTTCACTCAGACTTAGTTTTGTTGTTGTTGTTGTTGTTGTTGTTGAGTATCTGTAAGTCTGGTCAAGTTACTGAAATGCTGAGTCTAAGATTCCTCATCTGTAAAATGGAGGGGATAAGATTATTTTATAGAACTGTGAGCATTAATGAAAGACACAGATAACAGTAATCAGCAGAGTTGGGATCAGACATTTCCTAAACCAGATGAGAGCTGGTGTCTGAGGAGACCTTTGTGATTCTGTGGAGGGAATTATTGTCTCTTAGAGATGAGTAAATACCGTGTAGTACACTGTGTATAGTCTGCGGAAGCAAGTTTGCCAAGGGATTTCAACTTCTTTTAGTATGGAAATTGTTTCAAATGTACATAATACTAAGTCTAAATTGTGAATTTAAAATAAAAATCAAGAAGAATTACTGAATTAATGTGAACATTTCTTAAGTTATCTTCCTTTTAAAATTAATTTTGTACTTAAACTTTTAGGCTGATTGATCATACAAAGAAAACAAAAGTTAAAAGAAGAGCCCTCGGTTTTTCCTGAGCCTCCTCTTAGGACAGAAGGGCTTTCCACCCTCTGAGTGGTGGATCAGCTCTGGTTTCCTTCAGGTAGTTAGGCTTTTCCGAAAACTGACGTCTACTTAATTTTGTGCGATTTTTTTGGTCCTTTCCTAATTTGGATTTGCTGCTCAAATCAGGCTGGGCTTCCTCTTGGTTGTGCCTACAAATGGGGTCTCTATTTTTATCTTTTGATTTTTTTTTTTAGGCCTAATTCTACACTATGAATGTTCTTACTTAGCTTCATGCATTCAAGATATTCTCAACTTTCACACCCCTTGTACGTGAGCAGACAATTAAATTTATTTGGATATACAGCTTTAACATTTTTCTCTCCCCTTCCTCCCCTATCCTTTTCTTTCTTTCCTTTCTTTTCTTTCTCTCTTTTTAGGAAAGTCTATACAGAGAGAAAGAAAAGAAAATTCCTTAGTTTGATTGTTTACAGACAGGTAGGTCAACAGTTTCATTCATTAAATTTTCCCTTGAAAGAAATGAAAGAAACAGGATATTTTTCCCCTCATTTCCCATATCCACCCCCTGCTCCCTGCTCCCCCAAGATGGGGATCTAAGAGTATAGGAGACAGAATGGAATAGAGGGAAAAGATAAAGAATCGCATAGTGGTTAATATAATGGGCTTTGGCATCATAAGTCTTGGGCTGGGATCCTGGTCTTACTTTTCTCATCTGTAAAATGGGTTTACTCAAAGCTACCCTCATAACACAATGGGAGAAAGTTGTCTAATTGAGTGCTTGATACAGATCAGGAGCTGTTCAAATGTCAGTTGTGGTTGTAGTTTTTGTTCCCATCATTAATACAGATGGGCCCAAAGCAAGGGATGCACTTCAACATCATAAATCAGATGAGCTGTCAACAGCAGAGACATGCAATGACGGTGTGTTGGTTTCCTTTTACCATTATAACAGATGACCACAAATTTGGTTCCTTAAGTCTGTGTACAGTGCAGGGGGTCAGAAGTGTGAGCTGAGTGTTTACAGGGCTAAAATCAGGGTGTTGAACCCAGGCCGCCTTTTGTGGAGGTTCTAGGGGAAGCACCATTCCTTATGTCTTTCAGTTTCTGGAGCCTTCTGGCATTCCCTGGCTTGTGGCTTTATCACTCCAATCTATGTCACAGTGGTCACATTTCTTTCTCCTCCCTCTGGCTTTCCTGAGTCTGTCTTACAAGGACCCCTGGAAATGCACTGAAGCCACCTGGAAAATAGAGGGTAATCATTACACCACAGATTGTTACTTTGATCACATCTGCAAAGTCCCTTTTGCCATGTATAGTAACAATCACAGGTTCTGGGGCTAAGGATGTAGACATTGTGGTGCAGGGAGTTGAGGCTGGGGATTATTCAGACCGACTTAAGTATTGGGTACAAAAGAAGCAAGAGAAGGCCCCATAACTTGACCTTTAAGCAGAAGACCAGCAAATGTTTACAGAAGGAATTAGTTCTCACTTTTGGCTGATAGCCCCGTAAACTCCCATTCCAACAGATCTGTCGTTATGTACAAGTAGAAGTTAAGGACATTTTATTAAGAGTTAAGGTACTTTGCTAGGCAAATGATTTGTAGTATGAAGAGCTTTATCCTTTGTGGGTAGTCACACTTTTCTCTCAAGAGTTTCATTGTTGTTTTTCTACACCTGAAAAAGGCACTACGCTTCTCTAAATGATACCAGCCTTAGACTTAGATACTGTGTACTCTGGGGGAAGAGAAATGTCTTTGTTCCCCCCTTTACCTCTTATTACTAATAAAATTTGACTCTGGAAGCTCAGAGTTAGTGTATTATCTTTGGATTGCTATTTTATTTTATTTTATTTTTATTTCAGAGAAAGAAAGACAGAGAAAGAGACAGAGTGGGCAAGGGGCATGGGAGAAAGAGAGAGAATCTTAAGCAGGCTCCATGTTCTGTGCAGAACCTGATGCAGAGCTCCATCCCACGACTTGGGGATTATGACCTGAACCAAAATCAAGAGCCTGACAATCACCTGACTGAGCCAACCGGGTGCCCCTATCATTGCTATTTAAAAATGAACGGACAGAAATAAGAATAGATGTTCTCACAACCTGAGTTCTGTCACTATCATTTCACCTTTACCACAGACTTTATCATACTTCAATGAAAATAATTTCAATTGAGGCAAATGTTAGTGAATTTCTAGCTTAAATTCAAGTAGTTTTAGTTACCTGTATGAAGCTTAGATGACCAACTTGGGTGTTCACAAAAAATGGTGAACAAGTATTCATAAGGATCTCAGTATGTTTTGTGCCAAGCATACTGGCAGGCACACAGCAGAGGGGGAACTGTTTGTGGGTTGGTTAATAGAAGAATAGATGGTAAATGAATAGAATCAAGTGAGCAGGGAGGCAGATAATATAATATGACATGGACAATAAGTATGGAGACAAGTAGATGACTGCTAGTTAGGTCTAGCTGGTAAAGACTCAAAGGAAGAATTGGGAGTTGAACCTGCCTTTTCAGATGCTAAATCAAGAGACAAAAATAGTGTGTTCCAAAGGAGTAAAAACTGCAAGACAAAGGCACAAAGTTAGGAAAATGAAGTGCATGTTCACAGAAAAATAGCCTCTTACCTTGTGTCAAGTAGCAAGTTTATGAAGTAAATCATTGGGCGTTAAGGCTGCAAAGTTAGGCAGTTGGAGCCAGATGCTGTGTAGAACCTAAATACTGAGGGTGTCAGCTTGCCGCCTCCTCTTCCCCACCTCTACTTTATTCATTATTATTTTTAATTCAAGGATAATTAACATACATGGTTATATTAGTTTCAGGTGTACAATATAATGAATCAACAATACATTATTCAGTGCTCATCGTGGTCTGTACCGTTAATTCCCTTGACCTATTTCACCACCTCCCTAACCCCCCTCACAACCACCAGTTTTCTCTACATTTAAGAGGATGACTTTTGAATACCTAAGGCTGGTGAATGATCTAGGTAATTTGTATTATTACTCCTGTTTTTCTGTTGTGAAAACTGGCTGTTGTATTACAGCAAGCAAATGATAGTTCATGAATTGAAGCCACATCTACCCAATGTCAAAGGTCAGCTTTCATCTGTCACCTTCACAGAACAAATGACTAAGTTCACTTGTTGCACATTAAGTTGCTTGTCAATAGTAGCAGGACTGGTATCCAGGTGTCTTTGTCCTATGTCCTATGCTGAGACTGTTCTCTACATCATTTTTATTTTGTTTGTGCTGTAAATCTAGAATTTTGCTATATTTAATACAATCCTATCTGGTCGTAATACTGGATGTTATTTTTGTTATCAAAATTTCCTATTCTACTTGAGGGTGGGGTCTGGGTCTCCTGTTGTCTGTCCTTTGTACCCATATGAAACATAAGACATATATTCAAAACTGAACGAAATGGGAAGATCTTAATTCCAGGCCTCATGTAATTTTAATTTTCAGAATTGAAACAAAATTTGCTCATGCAGCTATCGAATCAGATATTCTCTTTTATAATGAACACCTTTCTAAAATCTTTCATCTATTTATAGGATAAAGGAAATGGATCATTTCCCATGACAACCTCTCTATTTTTAATCCACCACCAAGTTCATTGTCTTTTTTGTCTACAGTTCAATAAAGTTGGGTTGGGGGGAAGAAAAGATAAATAAATCTGCAGGGTTAATTGAAGCACATTATGGGCTCTTTTATTTTAGGTGATTTGTCCAGGACTCAAGCAAATGAATACTTTAAGGATTTGGTAAGCACTGGTACAAGCCACGAATGCAAATGCTCTCTGATTGCAGTAATTAACTTTGCAGTCAAGAAAGGGAACTCCTGATCTTCCTTCATTACTGAACACAAATGCTTGAAAAGAATTAACAAGAAAGTAGCTTGTGAACAAACATAACATGCAGGGAAGGGAAGGTGCTAGTTAACTTCCCCTTCATTCCATAGATGACCAGCCACTGTGCAGCTCAGCAAACAGTAAGTGCTGTTTTGGAATTAGTGATTTTCCTGAGCAAAACAATAGAATCTGAAGGATGACCTAACTTTCCTAGACAAATAAAAAAGTTACTTCTTAAAATCAGATGTTTAAAAGTAAGTATACCATCCATTGATATTTAATACTTTTTATAGAATTCTCTTATTTCATGCATTGTCATTTTTTTTCTTTTGGTCTTTAAACAGGAAGATATGGCAAAAACTAGTCTCACTTTTGTTTCCTTGTAATTTTTGAGGTTGGCACCAAAATAGAGATTTGTATGGGTAGGGACTGATTGTCAAGGATGAGTTTGTACTTCATTTCTGAGAGAATTCTCTGGTTAGTTATTGTTTGAGATAAATCTCATTCTTATTTTCAAAACTGGATGTCCCTAAGTGAGGGAAATAACCGAGGTCAACCCAAATGGGGAATTAACTTGTCTCCTCCACAATCCGTATTAGTTTAACAACTTTTATGACCTATCATTCAGCTCTCTCCTATAACTATTAATGAAAACCTTGGGAATTCCGAGTGTGGAAGTGATTTATGAACTTAATCCAGAACTACCTACGTGAAACAGTGGAGTTGTACTGAAAGGGAGATGATCTTTCATTTCCGGTGAAATGACTTGAAAATAGGCAGTGCAGTTATTAAATGACATGTTCTTCAAGTTCAAAGCTCAAATGTGGTTAAAGGACTTAGGAGAGATAGCTTTCACTTCTTGGTTCTGCCCGGTCCAGCATGATATGCTGTAAAGAGTAAGCGCTCAAGAATACTCCTTGCAGTGAACTGTATTTTTATAACAATTAAGCTCTCTTCTCAGGCCTCTTTTCTTCTGAGACCATCTATCTGCCATCTATGAGGTCATGCCACAGGGGATATGCCAAGATACTTGGCAATGCTTGTGAGGGTTTCAGGAATTCTTAATGGAGTTGGATGTTAACCTCAAGAAGTTTCTGCTCTAACAACATGCATTAGTTTCTCTTAGTGAACTCTTAGATTCATTGTGCTAAAGCCCTTGTTTCCTATTAGAATTTAGAATATGGTCCTCTCATTTTTCTAAGAGTTGGCCCTGATGACTTTGTTGGCTATAATCTTGTCGTGTTTCTTTCAATCACCCAGCTTTACTGAATTATTCTACTGAATCCTAGTCTATATGTCTGTGTTTCCACAAAATGCAGGTGGACCTCTCTGTTCCAGTGTTCTTGCTTGAATGCCTAACTCCTGTGTGCACTGGGGAAACTGTTGGGGGCGGGGGCAGCAAAGATGAGTATAAAGTGCAGGGACTTCACACTGACGGATGTTCTAATGCAGACTCTGCTACTTACTCATTGTATGTAACTTTGACCTCTTGAATCCTTGGTCTCCTTACTTAAAAATGGGTATTGGATTATTCACCACAAAAGGAATAAATGAGATAATACAGATAAATTCCCTGATGCAGCACCTCACACAGAACATGCTCTCAATGAATGGTAGTGGTCTACCCCTCAATTTATCCTTAATCTATGTCCACACCCCTATGATAGTCATTATTAATTGATTACTGGATAGTTCTTTCTGATGGCAAAAGCCCCACCTGTCTGGGTTTTGATCCTATTACCAGCCTCTGAGCTCTGTCTTGGTTCCTACCATTTCAAAGTAGATCCCTTTACTCTCTAGGACCTAACCAAATGCACTCTCCCTACCTCTAAAGAACAAACCTTTCCATTATCCTGATGCTATCCAAGTGTGACATCTGCTTTACTACTGCTTTTTGGAATTACTTTATTTATTTATTTATGTATTTATTTATATTTTTGGTCTCTTACAAAATAAGAAATGATGTGGTAAAAATACAAGGTTGTTTTTTTGTGACAGTGCTATTTAGTGTCTATGTATACTTCAACTGTTACTTTAAAAAACTGACTGCATATTGTGTACCAGGTACTATTACAAGTATGTGAAATGCCATGAAGAATAAAATAGGCAAAAATTCCTTAGTATTTTAATAAAGGAGATTAACCATAAACAAGTAGTTGCATAAAGAAGTAGTATTATGTGATATCATGGTAAGCTCTATGAAGAAACATTAGAAAGGGTTGCAATAAAGAGATGTGGCAGGGTGTGTGTGTGTGTGTATCCTCATGCCTTGAAGCAGACTTGATATGAAGCCTTAAGCCATGGCTAAATCTCGTGTAGGAGCAGTACCCAGAGTGAAATTCAAGAGCAAAGGGTCTGAAGAAAGCATGTTTGAACAACAGCAAGATCAGTGAGGTAGGCTCATAATGATTGAAGAGGAAAAAAGAAAGAGATGCAGTCACTGACCTGGTTAAAGGCCAGATTATGTAGACTTCACAGTCCATAGGAGGAATTTTGTATTTTATCCCAAGAAAAAAAGTTTTAAAATAGTCATGGGTAGAACTTGTTGTTAAAACTTAACACAAACTTGGAAACAAGGCCAAGGATGGCCGTGTGTGCTTCCTTGCTCTGTGGCAGCCAATAGACCCTTCCTTTCAAGGATTACCGAATTCCCTAGGGGAGCAGTACTCGGACATTCTCTTGCTTTCATTTAGGGTCCAGATTCCATGATATTACATGCTAATTGTAGATTTTTTATTTTTAGATATCAAAATGATTTCTGACTGGTAGAAAAGTTAACTCCAGAGGTTTCAATTACATTGCTTGTAGGACATTAACTGATTTGTCTCCAAATCAGCAAACGGATTTCAGTGTGCTTTCCCACATACCACGTTTCTCTAATTACCCATGAACCGGCTGCAGAATCCTTCTGGTCTTGTCATTAATTGGTTAAAAATCTTTGATGTGTGTCTATTCTACATTTGTTTTGAGAATTAGTAGTTTAGGTTTTGGAAAATTATATGCTATAAGGTGCCAATAAAGCTCCCTTGGGCTGTTGAGTGGAGAAAGGGAAGGGTTGGGAGAAAAGTTGTCAGGGGCAGAAGCAGGAAGGCCAGTGAGGAGGCTGGTGCACAGGAATGGGCACGAGGTGGGGTGCAGTGGGAGAAACGGCAGGAGAATGGATTGGTTTTATATTTGATTTGAGGGTAGAGGCAAAACATGCTGATGGATGGATACAAGCTGTGAGGAAAGACAGAGGAATCTAGATTTTCATTTGGGTGATTGGGAAATGGTGGTAGAGAAAGAATTTTTGGAGAAAATTAAGAAATACATTTTGGATATATTAGTTTGAAGTAATCTGTATATCTTTGGCAAATTTCCTTATGGTGATGATGTCAATACCTCTATTTTTGTAATAGTCAGGGAAATCTTAATTTCAAACAAATGTTCATAATTGTCTGGACATTCTTTATACATAAACACATATATTCTATCCATTTAGTGTTTAAATGTGTATGCATCTACACATATAACATATGTATACACATAAACACAATATTTGGTGTAATTTCCCATGGAACTGATTATAATATTCCCATTCTCCTAACTTATAAAGTTCAGGTTCAAGCATTAATAAGGTCAAATTACCCCATGAACTGAAATCCCTTCTGGCTTTAAGAATCTCTTATCCTGTAATGTTACAACTGATTACTCAACTGACAAGAAAACTTGCTTTAAAAAGAAATGCCAATTCCTTAAACTTAATGAGCCTTATTTGCTTTGTGAGATAAAAATTTGTGTCTTATCTATTTCAATATATGTATGTGTTTATCTAATAAGACAATAGTGTTGACACCAGGTTATTATGTATTACTATTTGGAGACAGCTTTGCTGAAAGTCATTATTTTTGAGCCTCTCAGTGAGGCTGACCCTGACTTCCCTTTTTAAATTGCAGCCCCCCGTGCACTTGCCCTAGCAGTGCCAATTGATTTCTTTTGACTTGCTTTTTCTTTTTCCATGACACTTAAACCTTATTTTAATTTGCTGTTTTTTCAGGTACTATATTTATTATTTATGTTCCCCCACAACAATGCGAGCTGAGAATAGAGATCTTTGTCTCTTATTTGCTGAAGTGTGCTGTTTCCTCCAACATTTAGTAAATGCTCAATAATTTGATGCCTACATGAATGAATGAAAGAGTTTTTATGCAATAAGGAGAACACTTCATGATCTTTATTAGTAGACTATAAAAATTAACTTGGTTACATATGATTTAGAATAACTTACAGAATTCATCTTCACTATGTTTTTCTTACACTGTTGTTAAAATTATCTTTAGTGTCCTAAATATATAATGTCCAGCAATCTAATTAAGCAGCTTCAGATATGCTTGGTGAATGAGGAGCCAGCTGTTTATTAGATATATAATTTGATCTTTTTAAAAATACTTATTTATTCTGAGAGAGAGAGAGTGCATGTGTGTATGAGCAAGTGGGGGAGGGGCAGAGAAAGAGAGAGACAGAGAGAGAGAAAATCTGAAGTAGGCTTCTCACTGTCGGGGCAGAGCCAGAGGTGTGACTTGATCTCACAATCCCTGAGATTATGACCTGAACCAAAGTCAAGAGTTGGACACTTAAATGACGGAGCCACCTGGACACCCCTGTAATTTAATCTTGAACATGTGATTTAACAACTGTTTTTCTCTATCACTGTCTGTAAAATGGGGTTGAAAATAATAATACTAACCTCATGGAGTAAAGAATTAAGCAAACTGATTTTTGAAAGACTGTAGAATAGTGTTCTGACACATGGTAAATACCCAATTTGTATAATAATAATTTTGTGACTCAGTAGCTTATTGTAGTAGAGGATACAAATAACCACTATCTAAATCTATGAAAATTATATATTAAGAAATTTGGCAAAATGGATATAAAAACAAACAACTCACATAATACACACCAGCATGAAACACAACTTAAGATATACACATAATTCAGAAAAACATGACAGAAATTTCTGTAGCTAAGAAAAGCAACTTACTTACTAGAATGGTTTTGGGGTTGCCTTTTTACTTTCTTCCCTGCCTCTGGCTGATCAATTTTTGAGAGTTAAGGATTTTGGAAAGAATTTGTCCTCTTTTTGAAGTTCATTTCTTTCCCACCTTTTGTTTTAGAGCTCTCAGATGGGAGAGGAAATGAAAATGCTAGAATTCTTGAAGTTTTAAGGACAAGAAAGGATAGTAATCATCCAACAATATGGAAATGATGCAGATGAGAATCATTTTGAACAGAAACTGCCTCCCTTGGGAAGTTTCATCTTGATAACAACTTGAGAATCCTACAATTTTTCTAGGAAGCAGTTTCCTCCCTTTGTCCATAAGAAATAAAGAAATCTCCTAGGCAAACATATGCTGTTAGGGAAATAAAGTAAATGTCTACAAAATGCAGTTCTTTGAATTTGCATATACTTCCCACATCCCTTATATGTTCAGATAAAAATGGTTATAAATAATAGGTGTATTCTCTTGACCTTGTTTTCATCCTTTTCCTTAATGTTTAATCCTCTCTCTAGAGTAAAGGTGGTGTCTGTTCCTGGAAGAGTTTTAACATCCTTTCCATGTTATTTGAAAATTTGAGATATCCAACCAAAGCCTCTGTGCTTCACATCAGGGCAAATCCTACATCTAAGGGAAGGAATGGGGTCAAGTCTTGGGAAATCCCAAAATGATTTCTCATCTTATACAAGCAAATGAAAGTCTTTAAGCTTCTCTCTCAAGCCTCCTCACTCTTTTTTTTTTTTAAATTTATTGTCAAGTTAGCTAACATAGTGTAGTTTGGGTCCGAGGAATAGATTCCCGTGATCCATCACTTACATATAACACCCAGTGCTCATCTCAACAAGTGCTCTCCTCAATGGTGAAGCCTCCTCATTCTTAAAGGTGATATTTATCAGTAAAACTTTAAAATTTCCGGGCCCAGTATATGGCTCTCAATTGCCAGTCTGCAAAGTGGTCGTTTCTCTTCCTTCCCTCATTTCTAACCTTTTAAATCCCATAAAATGGTACCACATTCTACCTGGATGTTTAAGGAGGGAAATATATGCGTTCATCCTGGTTTGCTCCCTTTTCCTCACTCCCCATTTGCAATATATCCATGAGGTTGATTGAGTCTACTCACAAGATCTAAATTTTGAGTCTGTCTCCTGTTTTCAATTTTTGTGGTGGTGACTTACTTCAATCTACTCCTCCCACTTATTTAGGAGGGGTGCTCCGGCCCAACAGGCCACCTTTCAGTTCCTTGTCACTTTGATTCCTTGAGAGAGAGCACGTACAAGTTGGGGAGGGGCAGAGAGAGATGGAGGGGAAAAAATTACCAACAGGCTTGAGTTTTGGTGTGGGTCTCAAACCCATGAACCATGAGATCATGACCTGAGTCAAAATCAAGAGTTGGACACTTAACAGAATGAGCCACCCAGGTGCCCCACAATTTATTTTTATTTTATTTACTTGACTAACAAATCCTTTCTGGTTCACCATTTTATCCCCAGTACTCAGCTCAGTCCCAGAAGGTAGAACACACTTAGTGGATAATTGTTGAATGAGTGGATGATGAATTAACAAAGTATCGTCTGTCAGATATTTAAATTTCTTTTAATTTATAAACAGAAAATAAGGGATTTTATTTTTTTAAGAAAAGCCAAATAGATCAACGACAGAAAAAAGCTAAATAAGCTTAATCTTCAGATTTTCTCACCTCTTTTCTGAAGGCCAGTCCATCAAGAGACCTTCGTAGATGAATTCTTACTGCTATTATTTTTTTTAATCAAATTCCTTGTTTTGTTTCCAAAAAATATCTTGTAGCTATTCACTGACTTTCCGGCCAGTATCTTGTATTCCTCTTCAAATTCTATTTGTACAGTACTACATTTATCTGAAATTTTTTCTCTCGATAACAGCAAAATATTAACATTATGTTATCCCAGCGAAGCTACTTTGGTCCTACACTTTCAAAGTTATGCAGCAAGCAACTGTATGCTTCCAGAAAAAAAGAAATAACTGATTCCTTTTTCCTTTATAAATTTATCCTTAGACTCTTAAAATTTGTGCTTAATTTTTCGACTACATTTCATTAGTGTGTTCAGTCTTATAATGAGATAACATTTATCGGGAATGGAACTAATTTTAGAATAAATGAATTATCTGTTTTATTACCCTCATCCTCTTTTATTTCATCTAAGAAGATTAATAGTTTATGGTAACTTTCTAGGAAGTGAAGCTAAAATGTACTCCAGTATATTTAGGGATGAGGATAATAGACATGTCTCAGAATTATTTCCTAAGAATTCAGTTTGAGGTAAATACATAAACAGAGTTTTTGGTCAAGACTCTATCTTGGGACACCAGAGCCTTGGAAAGATTGATTTGGACCTTTGTTGTTATTACTTAACATTTTGTGAACATTTTAAGACAGAATCCTTATTTTAAATTCAAAAAAACTAATTTTCTAGTTTTATCCAAAAAAACCTATCTTTTTTTAGTGTAAAAACATATATATATATATATATATATATATATATATATGTACATATTAAAGAGTACTCCACAGTTGTTGGGTATAATATTCCACAAACCAAAGTAGGTCATGAGCTAATAATGTTATTCTAAGCTTCTATATGCTTAACTGACTTTTTATATGCTTATTTTATTAGTTACTGAAATAAGTGGGTTAAAGTCTTCTTTATGATTGTGAATTTATATGATCACATTAGTTCTGTCAACTTTTGCCTTATATAATTGAAATGTATGCTATTACATATTCATAAATTTATGATTTTATAACTTCCTATGAACTTGAATCATTACTTTGAAATGCACATGATTATATCTTGGAATTTTACTTAAGATCTACTTTGTGCAATAATCATATAGTCATGTAATTTTTAAATTATCTGCATGGTAGATCTGTATTCATCATTTTACTTTGAAACAGAGTCCATACATTTAAAGTGTTCCTTTTGCAAGTAGAATGTGCCTGTATTTTGTTTTTTATTCAGTGTGGCAAATTTTATGTTTTGATTGGAGAGCTGAGTTCATTTACATTGGCTATAATCACCAATTTATCTTTTGTATGTGTGCCATTTTATTGTCCATGCTTTTAGCCTATTGTTTATTCTTTATTTCTCCCTGTCTTGTGTTGCTTTGTATTCCTTGATTCTTCATTGATTATTATTATTCCATCTTAAAATTCCTTTAAGATTTTAATCTTTACATTCTTTTCTTCCTCTTTGGTTATGTTATTGATGACAATATATTTTGCTGCTTTCTGAATATGTAAAACACAGCCTTTTAATTCCATTTCTCTCCTTCAAACATTTGTGCTAATGTTGCCAAATACTTAACTTACATGAGCTTTTACATAGTTTTTAATATGGATTTGTATTCCATAAGACAAATTTTTGTTCTAAGTCAATGTTCATATACCTTTCCCTGTAATAACATCTTGGCTTTTATACTTGGTCCTGAAGTCTATGTTTCTATTCCGTCATTTTCCCTCAGCCTGAAGAAGTCCCTTTAGCATTTCTTGTGGATCGGGTGTGCTTGGAAAAAAACCTCTCAACTTTAATTTTTAAACAATTATCTTCATTTGATCTCAATTTTTTTGAAAAACAATTGAGGGGTACAGAATTCTAGGTTAGCGCTATGTTTTCTGTCAGCACATTAAATATATCAGTCCATGTCTTCATGTTTCCACATTTTTTTCACATGTGTCCTCATGTTTCCACATTTTTCCTTGGGAGTCCTCAGCAAAGCTTAGTTTTCACTTTTTTTTTTTTTTACTGGAAATAATATGTACTCCTGCTATACTCGAGGTACTTCTTAAATGTTCTTTTTGCTTTGTTTTTTTACTAGTGTTACTAGAATTTTCCTAAATGTGGCCTTATTCATATTCCCCCTACTTAATGGTTATACAGGATTTTTTTTTTAATCTTAAATATATGAAATTAGACATTTTCCATTAAGTTTGGAAAATTCCAGGCCAGGGGTGCTCAGTCAGTTAACCAGGTGACTCCTTACTTCAACTCAGGTCATGATCTCACAGTTTGTGAGTTCTAGCCCCATGCTGGGCTTGGCACTGATGGTGCAGAGCTTGCTTGGGATTCTCCCTCTCTGACTCTCTCTCTCTCTCTCTCTCAAAATAAAGAAACTTAAAAAAAAAAAAAGGAAATTCCTGGCCAGTAGCTTTCAAATATTTATGTTCTATTATTCTGTCTCTTAGCCTTCAAGTACTCTGATTGCATGTACGTTAGACTGTTTCATTGAATCCTATGTTCCCCTTAGTTTTTTTTCCCTATATTTTCTATCCTTTGTCTCTTAAGGTATCACTTGTTATTGTCATGTCAGTTCACTAAAGTATCTGTTCTGCTATTGCTCATCTGTTAACAAACACATCTACTGAATTCTTAATTTCCATTTTAAAAGCAGTCAGAAAACTAGTATCTGAAACACCCCAACATCTCTTCCTACTCTTTGTGTTTCTTTTGGTTTCTGGTGACTTTGTTCTATACTTTGCAAGCCTTGTATTTTTTTTAATGTTTATTTATTTATTTAGAGAGCACACAAGCAGGGGAGGGGCAAAAAGAGGGAGAGAGAGAAATCCAAGCAGACTCTACACTGTTAGCACAGAGCCCTATGCAGGGCTTGATCTCAGGAGCCATGAGATCACGACTTGAGCTGAAATCAAGAGTCAGATGCTGAGATGACTAAGCTTCCCAGGAGCCCCAAGCCTTGTATGTATTGAACGAATACTGAACATGATAGACAACATCTAGGTATCATATTTTCTTCTGTCAGTCAGATACAGTGGCCTCGAGTTATGTAGATTTATTAGATGGTTGCTTTCTTAGGGTTAGACTAACATCTTATTTCCTTTTACTCTCCAGGAAGAAGTTTTAAGGGCTCTCAGTGAAAAGCTTGAGGTGTTAACCAAACTGCTCCAATTTGTAGGGGCTTGAATGCATTAATCTCTGTTTTTTCATCATGAGACATCTCTGGCCTATCTGCTTTACTCTTCACCCAACTGTTGCTTTGTGTTGTGTTTTTTTGGAGTTACTTCCTGTGTATAACTTAAGAGATATTTAAAGCCATATTTTGGAACTCCCTCTGCTGGTCTCTCTTCTTTCTTGGATTTTGCCCCTTAACTTCCAGCTTTTCAGACAGTCCTGACTGGTCTCTGTCTGATATTTGCCTCTCCAGGGAGGCAAGAGCCTTCTTCCTCATTGAAAAATTCTATTCTCTATTGTGAATGCAAACTGGAGAGTCTATAGAAAAAAACACCCACCTGAAGTACTATTCTTCCTATAAGGGTAGTATCTCCTCAATATGCTGCTTATGTTAGTTCATCCCCAGGGACCTCCAACAACTTTTTAAAATATTTTGTCCAGGATTTAAATGGTTTATAATGCGAGATTGGTCTGACATAACTATCTTGCTTATTATTGAAGCTGAGAGTTATTATTTTTAAGCTATACTTAAAGCATTCATTATTTGCCAGGTAGGGGGCTTAGGGATTTACTTGTATTATCTCATTTAATCCTCACAATAGTCTTTGAAATAGTTATTCTTACTTTTATAGACAAATGAACTGAGTCTTAAAAAGGATGATAAACTAGCCCAGATCACAGAGTAAGTTGTACATCTCAATCTGTCTGATGTAGACGGGGGGCGGGGAGAGGAGAGGGAGCTGGAGTGGTAGAAGAAGAGAGGGAGGGGAAGAAGGATCCCAGCTGGTTTCAGGCCCTTATAAGGAACACAGAACTTGCTTTTCTGTTTTTCTGACTGATGATACCTTATCCCCATAGACTTATCTTCCTTCTGGTTAGAAACTGTCTTTGATAATTTTTACTCGTAATAGGAAAAAAATATCAAGAAAACAAGAAAAACATGCTTCTTAAATTCTCAAAGCTTTATTTAAAAATACTTTTCAGGAAATAATATATGTCATCCCAACTGTCTTTGCTGCTTTAATTGGCACATGATGAAATCTTAAGGTAATTCAATAAACCTGAAGCCATTTTCTATTTTGTTTTCTGCAGTTCATTACTTGAGGCTAGAATATATACTGCAAGTATACGCAAATTGAGATGTTTTAAATAATGAGAAGGTGAATATAGGTCTAACTTTGAATATGAACAAAAACATGAAATGCCCAAATCTACATAGATGGATAGGATACAAGTGGTAACATCTATTGCATACTTACTGTGTGCCAGGTACTCTAAGAACTGGACTCATTTAATCCTCATATCATCTCTCTGATGCAGGTTATCTTGTTATTGCCATTTCACAGATGAAACGGAGGCATGGAAAGGGCTGATAAATTGCCCAATGTCACACAACTACAAAGTGGAAGAGGTTGGACTGAAAAGCAGGCTGGCTTCTTAACTCTATTTTACAGAAATACAAATATTCAGCAAGGTCTCAATTAACTTTAATTCCTGATGAATAGAAGGTTATTAATAATTGATTTTCTGATTAGGCTAAATGCTATTACCATAATTTCTATTTTAATACTAGTTAGAAGTTTCATAAAAGAAATGAATCACCTCATAATGTGTTTCTCAGATATTTCTAAGGAGAAAGTGGTAGCCGGAGGCAAATTTCCAAAAAATTTTAAGCAAAATTTAGAGGAAAAAGTGAAATTATTGATGTGGAGGAATACTAGCTATATAGGCATAAACATTTCAGGAATTAAAAAATTTCAGAAAAATATCAGAAACATAGGCTGGTTGCCATGTGATCATTCATTAATTCATCTATTCGTTCATTCTGCAAGCATTTGTTTGTTACATGCTGTGCATTGAAAGAAAACTAACCATTATGGAATATTTACTCTATGCCATATATTTTACTAGGTGGTTTTAGAGACATTATCATACTTAATACTCAAAATAGCCTTCTGTGGAATAGATTATTGCCACATTCACTTGAGGAAACTAGTTTAGGAGGGGATTAATAATTTGTGCATTGCCAGGAAGCTGATGTCTGTGTAAATAGCGGAGATGGGCCTTGAGCCCGGGATTGAATGACTCTAAGAACATGGCTATAATGTTGTGGGGTGCTGGTCCTGGCACTGGGGAAGAGGGAATAGCAGTCTCATGAAAGGTTAAGACAGACTTTGGGACCACAAGGAGCTTTACAATTTAGTAAGATGAGGTAAGAAAACAACAAACAGAAATCTAACAGTAAAAAGACTGTGGCACATAGGATAATTGAGATGCAATAGTTAGGTCTTGCAAGGAGGGAGAGATTACTTTCAGTTGTGCTAATGAAAGAAAATGTGGGGGAATCAAGTGGTTATGTAAAGATCTAAAGGAAACCATTGAAACTAGAAATCATAATCATGTATTCATATAACAGTCACGGCAGTGTCGCTTCTGTGTTTGAGATGGAAGTGATTGTTCTTTCTGAGCTCCGATGCACGTACCTGAACCTTTCTTTAAAGAAAAAAAGATGGCTGTCACTTTCTGTCTTGTGAAATCATGATTAAATATGCACATGATTTTTTTTAATGGCCTCCTTTAAGGCAGAGCCTTATTCCTCATGTGGATCCCCACAGTGTCTGGCACTATGCCTGAAACATAGCAGGTACTTTTCAAAACCCTCTCCCTTGGTGTCAGTGACATCATGCTGGCCTGGCTGTCTTCCTGTCTTTGGACTCTCCTCAGGCTCCTCAAGTGAGAAGGTCACGTCCTCACTGCTCATTCTCCTGGCACCTACCCCTCCCACGGAACCTGTTGAAGAACTCAATACAATCTCCTTATTTCAGGGACAGCTCCTGTGCCTCCCAAATCAATAGATACCCCTTTCCAAGCTCTAGATTGGTTTGTAACACTGCCTGGCATATGTCTCCATCTGTGTATCCCTCAGGCTCTCTGAGGTCAACAGCTCTCCAATTGAACTCTTCCTTTCCTCCATACCTCTAACTTCTCCTGTATGTTCTACCCCAGTGAATGGTACAGAACATCTGCTTGGTCATGGAGTTCCTTCATAGCTGAGGAGATATTTTTTTTTAATTTCTTGTTCCCATAAATCTTCGTGGTCATTGTCACAGTTCAAACACTGTTATTTCTCGTCTAGAGAAGAGTCTCCCCGACATCAGGCTTGCTCTCTTGTGATCTATTTTTACAAATTGCTACCTAGAATGATTTTTAAGTGCAAACCTGAAAAGGCCACCGTTGAATGTCTTGACTTTTCAGTGCTTTTATGATAAAGAATTAAAATCCTCAGCATGGCAAATAAGAACAATTTATCTCTTTATTATCTCTTGCTTGACTCTTCTTCAGACCAAAGTCCTCTCCACATTGAATTGTGTTTCTCTGCTCCTTGGTACTCTAGTACCATTCATCCTGGAATATGCTGACTTTTCCTTTTTCTTTAGCCAGCCCAGCCTTCCAAAATAAGCTTCATAACCACATCCTTCAAGAAGCCTTCATGACATTTCCTACAGTCTTGATTAGTTGTCCCTACTATTTTCTGGGATAGCACTCTAGGCTTAACTCAGTTTTTATTGCACTGGAGCCTAATTCTTAACTATTTTTTCCTCCCTGTTGATGAGTGTGTTGAGTGAAAGAACCTTGCTACTATCTCTGTACCGTAATGACCAGCTTATTCTTTGGCCCCTGGCAGAGTTCAATAAATTGTTGCTGAATGAATGGATGAAAAAGGCTTGATAAACAACTAAAACTATAGTCTGAGAACAAAGAATTCACCCCCCCTTTAATGTGGAAATTGAACTTGGTTCAGTTTTGGGGCATGCTGCATGATTTTCCAGTTTGTGGCAATATGCTCTGGATTTTCACCACTATGCTACCAGATTTCTCCCAGAACAAAGGGTAATACAAGTGTAAACTACACCATGGTGCAAAACCAAGAATAATAAGCAGATTTCCCCTTAAAAATGCACTAGCCTAAATCCACTGGTCCTTACTGTCTTGGTAAGTTATTTTATCTTATTAAACTTGCAACCCTTGCAAGCTGTGGGTTATTTAATGTTGTGATGGCATTCACATAAAATACAAATGCTATGATTATGACTTGCATTAAATTTTAGTTCTGATTTTTTTTTGCGACACCAGATAGTAATATATGAAGTATCCATAGATATACAGATAATGAGGTAGGTGTATATTTGAGAAAATGTAGCAGAATGAAATATAATGTATATATAGATAAATGTTTCTCTTTCTACCTGTGCCTCTGTTTGTGTTATTCTCTGCTCTGAAAATGCACTAGTCCAATGTAAGCATGGTTTAACTGCTCAGTGTGGTTATTGAAAAATTGTGATTTTTTTTCAAAGACACTGGTCTCCCACATTAGAATGAATGAACTTAGCCACTGAAACTATGAGCCTGTTGGTGTGTAGTGTAAACTTCAGGCTGTATCACTGATCTGCATAGCTCGCTTTGTTAGTACCTGAGATTCTTCACTTCTGACACAGAGATGTGAATGTGACACAACACCCACTTATCTCAAGAACTCTTTTTCTCAGGAATACAACCTACGTTTATGCTTTTAAAGCAGTTGTTTAATTCTTTGAAATGCAGGGCTAGTTCTAGATTTGTCAGGGTTTCTATGCTTGTTAAAATCATGGAGATAAAATAGAAGAGTATGAAGACAAGGTAGGGTTCAAAGCAGGAAAACTGAGGAAAGATGATACCCCAGTAGGCAGATATATACCATGGAATTGGTAATATTTCTTCAGGCATATGTTAGGTGCTGTGCCATTGCTTTATTCATCCATGCTTGCCAGCTGCTGTTGGCATGAATTCCCTACCCCATCTACCTGCCCCCCCAGCCGCAAAAACTTCCCTAAATTAAAAATGGAGCTATTGATAAATACTGTAGACACATTTAAAAAGGGAGAGAGCATAGTCATTCCTAATTGATGCTAGGATACATTAATGTTTTATTCTTTCTATTTAATTCCATTAATGTGACATGATACAGAAAATATCCAGAGAAAAAGGAAATGCAAATGATATATAGCATCTTTAAATCTTAGAAACTGATGGGGGTATTAGAATTAATCTCAATGGCTCAATCCTCTGGGCCAAAGTGGAGATTCCCTCTATAATGAACTGTGGATCCCTTAACATCTAGAAGTTAAAAGATTTCTACAATGGGAAGCTTGCTCTGTCAATTTTGTTACAGCTTTAATTGTTGGAAGACACTGTGAGGAAAAATCATCCTGCTTACAGTGTGGGTGTGTTGTTCCAGCTCTACAAATGCTCTGATGATTCTGCTGCCTAAAGATAGAGTTGCATATGGAAACTGTTGTGGATTGGGCAGAAGAGTAGGAAGAGACATCCTAGGTGGAGAGCAGAGAGTATTTTGTTTCTCCTGATGTGGGCCCCCAAGGAAAATGGTACATTGGTGCGCACTACATAAAGGCAGGCCAAAATTCAGGGATTCTGGGGGGTGGAAGAGAGAAACTTTTAAAATTGTGTTCATTCTTAGTGGCTAAACAATAGCTAATTCCTGAGAGCCTGTGGAATAGGAGGCGTCTGGGAGCTCTGAGAACAGGCCTGCTACAGGAGCCCAGAATCTTGGGCTTCTTATTGATACAGTTTTTGGACTCTCTGTGATTATTCTTTCTCTGCAAGCATCTAGTATTTAATAAGGTTTTAACTGAAAGCTTCAATCTAAGTTACACTGTAGGGTACTAACAGAGAAAGACTTTGTTCAACATTGTGTATTAAAGTGGGATGTATCCATTTGGCAAGAGATAAGCCCAAGCCTACATATTGGAGGCAGCTGGAAGCAAGTAGTAAGAACTTGTAGAGGAAGGGGAAGCTCAGGTGGATGGAGGTAGAGTGCTCTGTGGGTTATCTCCCAATCCATAAATTGATGAACTTATAGAACTAAATCTTGGAGGTTTGTGTTTTATGTTATAAAAGTAGCCCATACTGTCCCAGGATTGTTCTTTACAAGATTCCCATTGTTTTGGTCATGAATACTGATTCAGCCTTCTGGAGATACTGTGAAGGCTAGTGAATAGCAAATACACATGATGAGTCTTAAAATGTGTTGTGCAAGTTGATATTTCTCCTAAATCTTGTCTTCCAAAATGACCATGGGCTCTCTAGCAACCTTTGTTCTCTGTGGCTCCTATGTGCTTTTTCATCATGATTATTCATTTTGAAAGCCTCATATGCCTTTTAAAATGTAGCATGCAGAACTGTTCAAAATACTAGCAGAGCAGTGGGGCACTGCAGGGGACAGTGACCCAACTGCCTTTCTCATTCTACAGACTCAGTTTCCTTTAGTGAAACCCATTTTTGGAAACATTTTGATGCAACAAGATACTGTGATGATCTTACCCTGTGAGCAAAGAGAAAGAAGGCAAAGGTCACATGGAATATATTTTGTTTTAAGTGAATGGCTTTGAGTAAATAAATTGGAGATAAATTTGTCTGTACCAGTTAGCCTGATCTAGCTACCAAAATAGTGTGATTCCTATTTTTAGGGAACTTTGTCTTGCTTTGCAAAATAAGTCAGTTGAATAATTGGATATGAACTTTTCTGGACAGGTTTTGGGAGTAATGAGCTAATGGAGAATGAACCATGGGAAAGACAACTCAGGAAGGTTCAAGGGGTGGGGGGAGAGAAAAGAGGAAGGAAGGGGCATGAATGCAGACAGGGGAACTGAAGGGAGCACCACTACTTCCTTCTATTTTCTTGCTAGTCTGCTGTGAGCAGCAGGGAGAAATACTTTTCTTATTTTAAAAAATATTGGCTGCTCAGTGTGTCAAATAGTAGAACTAGGTCATACTTTAACTCTATTGAACTTGCAGAAATCTAAACGTCTTAGGCCTTTTTTGTGAGAAATGCTAGCAAGGAAGTTCTTTCATCATGTATTTTTTAAACCTACTTTTTTTTGGGAAAGCGCAGTTCAAAATATTGAGGTATATGTATGTACATACCATTAGCTTTGTCACATAATAACATCTCACAGTCATTTAGAGTCCAAATTAATTGATGGAAACATATTTCCTTCCATAAATTGATAACATCTATAGCTCTTAGAAGCCTGTCATCTATGTATTTATCATCCTGGTCCTATAAAATGGTCAGTTAAGATATTAGAGTACCATGGCAAATCACTACATGGAGTAAGTGAATCAAGGCTTATATGACATATTAATCAACATGAAGTGGACCATTTATCCAGCTTTTAAAATGAACTTGTAGCCTATTATTTTCTGGTCTACATCAATCCATCTTGCCTACAGTGATAAGACACTTCCAAGTGCCATAAAAAAAAAAAAAAAACCTCAATGCTTATCATGGAATTTCAGAATTAGGAGTTTAAGAATCATGTATTAAATTCTCACCTTGAAGAAAATACTGACTACTGACTACATTAACTATGTTTGCCTTACAGTGCAAATAATCGGACTTGAGAGTCCCATATCATCTTTCAAGGAATCAAAATCTCCTTAAAAATCTATTCCAGAAACAATGTTGATGTTAGTAGATGCAGTGTTCATGATGTTTCTCTTTATGTCTGTGTTGGAAAGGTGCATAAATATTTGTTCATTTCCAGATTTTTCTGAGGTGTCATGATTATATCTGGAAATTCCTTCTGGAGTGTAAAATTCCTTGACCTTGGGGATGTGAGATCTTTTAACCTAGGTAGGTGCTTCCTTAAAATCCTCTGAGCCATCCTGGAATCCCCCTTAGCCATGTGCTGTCCTTCCAATGTGATGATTTGCTTGACAGAGAAAGAGAAGCAATGTTAACAAGGCCCTCTCTGCTTGGAGGAAGGGGTATAACCTATTCTTTTCTTGTTTTAAATGTAACTTTAAAATTTTTTTTCATCTTCCTTAACATGATTCATAAGCTCTCGAGTTACTGTTTGGGCATCGTTGATACTGTCCTTAAAAGTTTGTACCATTCTTTTGTATTTCATTTGTAGTTAGGTACTCCTTTTTTCCACCTTCTGTATGTGACCTTTAAAATGTTTTTTTTCCGTTTATAAAAAGAATCTTTAGTGAAGAAAATTGGAAAACCAGAGACCAGTGTAAAGACTAAAATAAAAAATGAAAATTAACTGAAATGCCACCACTTAGAAGTAATACTCATATTTTAACATACCATTTTTATGCATATGTTATTAGTTGGGGCCATATTCATATTCATATTCATATTTCTATCCTGCTTTCTTAGTTATAAGATTTTTTTGCCTAGCATGCAATATGTATATACAACATAGTTTTGATTGTTTCAGAACATTTTAATATATACATTAGAATTCACTTACTAGGCTCCATTTTGGAAAATGTAGGCTCTTCTAATACTTGGCTTTTAAAAACAAAATCGTATTGAATATTTTTATGCTATGAGAATCTCATCATTTGTTCTATCCAACAATAATTTATTTTGATGATTCTTATTTTTTCTTATATGAATATTTAAAATCATACAGTGAAGGTTTAATTTTAATTTCTTGTTTTTTGTCAGCATTTTCAATTTTTTTATCTTAAAGAAAGTCTGCTATTTCTCTGAAGTTTCAGAAATATTCTTTCACAGATTAGAATTTATTTATTTGACCAGATGATCTATTTCTTTTTTCCAAAGCTACCCATAAATTCCTCAGCCAGTTCTTCCTTCTCAGCCAGACATAAAATTACAGAGTACCCTTGTTTTCAGAAAATTTTTTTTCTGTGATCTTCTAAGAGAGCAAATTATGGTACAGTCACATATCTTCCTCACGTTTGGTGAATAGTGTGCTTGGCCTCAGTAGAAGGACAATGGGGCAAGAGAGATTTAGCTTGGTCGGGTGAGGAAGATAGTCTCCAACAACAGTAATATGATTACAATTGGTCTCTCAGTTTTAAACAGGGCATTTGTGGCAACTAGAAATCCAATGTTTTAGGACGACTCCTCCCAAAGGATAACATTTTACAAGGTGTCAGGGTGACAAGTGGATTAATGTGTAGGCAAGGAATCTTCTCCTAGTTACAGCCTAGAGTCTTAACTGGTGACTAGGTAGAGCTCAGGTCATAAATTGGAAATGCAGAATGGGTTGGGGGAGACTAAGGGTTGGTAAGCAGGCAGATACACAGGGCTCAGCCAGTTATATCATAACTGGGCTTATGGCTATGGGCGGGTTTGAATTTAGCATATATGATCTGCCCTCATCAAGACTGGCTTCAGAACTATATGAGGCTGAGTGCAGGATGAAGGTTTTGATGGCTTCTGTTGTGGACAACTAGACTGCGGGGGAAAAATAGGAAGGGCTCAACTCCAGGCACGACTGTATTAGATACTCTGATTTTGAGCAGAAGAGATTGCCAGTAGATGAATAGGTGGTTTGTTATTACTTGACCCCAACTCTGTACAAGGATCTATTAGACAAGTTGTGTTCATATGCTTTGTTTAAATATATGGGCAACCTTACTGACCAACTTCCAATAGCATTTCTGCCTTTTTACTTCTATGTTCATTCAAATAAGTTTTGCTACTTTCCTCCCTAATGGCTGTAATTTTAGTGATTATTTGCATCTTCTTAAAACAAGAAGCTAATCTCTGATTCATTTTAATTTTTTCTAACAAGGCATATCTTTTAATTTCCATATTTTCATCATTAGCTATACCATTGAAATTAATAGATCTATGAGATTGTATCTACCTCAAAATAAAAGTTATTAAATTTATTAGATTTATTCTCTCTGCTTTGGTATATTGAAATGAGGATATATTTTTCACATTCCCCACATCTTGGTGCCTGTTTTAGAGAGTATTATTTGGTATTTCTTCTTGATGTTAGTTTTTCTATGTTATTACACCCATTGTTGTCTATTCAGTCTTGTACTTTTATCAGTGTGTTTTTTTCCTCTTTAGGTTTTAATCTAAAACCTTGATTAGATCAGCAACTCTTCTAACAGACTTTTTTTTTTTTTTTGAGGTCCTTGTAAAATGTACTTCATCTTTTGCCAGAAGCTCTATCAGATACTTTGGTAATCTTTGCAGAATTTCTTGGCTTGGAATCATATAAACATATTGAGGAAATTCATGTAGCTTCTACTGAGAGCTTTAGCTTAAGTAACAACAATAATAAAAAAGCCTAAGGCTTAAGAATTTGTTTGTTTGTTTGTTTGTTTGTTTTTCTGTGGAATAATCCAGTGCCTAATGCAATCATGCCCTTCTTTTGATATTTGAGACCTTATTTATTGCTGCTTCTGTTTAATACTGACCTCTCATATCTTTCCCATTATTGAAAGATTTTAACAATAAGTAGAATTGTTTAAAAAAAAGTCTTAAAGACAATTTAAGTCTCATTATTCTAAAATATTTATATTGTGAATTATTTTTGGTGTCATTATTTTCTTGAACATATTTTAGAGGGAAAAATTTGAGAGATCTAAGTCAATAGAAAAATTAAAAATAGATACAGCACTTCCTTTAGCAAAGAGAATCGTTGTTTCTTCATTTTTTCCCTTTTAGATTCAGATCTCTACCTAGAAAACGAAAAAAAAACTTCACTAGAAATCAATATAATCATTATTGTATTTAGAATATAACTGTTTAGGCTAATGGTTTCAGAACATTGATTATGATAGTCTATATTCATTCCTAATATCATTTGTAGGCCCACCCAGGACATGTTAAGCCCGATTCTTGCTGTCTGTTGTCACTACTGCTTTTCTAGGGCCCCTGGTAAGGTATTAGCTCTAACTAGCCTAGAATTTGGTTTTCTGGTTCTCAGTCTAAGGTTACTTGAGCTTTGTCTGAGGCCAACAAATGAGGCAGACACAGAACATTCTGACAACAGGGATGCAGAGTTTTCCTTCAAGACTTGTAACTAAGTATGGCTCACCACTTCTAGTCTATTATGGAGGGTATCCTAGGTGTAGAAAACCTACTTGAAGAAGCTAGGAAGGACTATAGATGATCTATCCAACAGGTGACAGACAATTTTGATTATCCTCCTGGTTCTCCAAGAAGCACTAGAATGAAGTATGTCATCAAAACAGAGATAGACAATGTTATTTTAGGAATGTGTATAGCAGCTGAATTTATACTACTTTACATAGAGATAGAAGATAATGATTGTATTGACCTCAACAAGCTTACAGTTTATTGATAGAATGAGAATATGCCCAAGTTGTTATAATATAAAACATTATTATAATCATAGGAGATAGTAGGGAAGTAAGATGAGTCCTGAGGCTGAAGGTAGGAGTAATATTTCTAAGATGGCTTCCTAGAGCAGGTGATGTATGGGCTGGGTCTCAATAAATGAATATAATTGAACCAATCACAGAGAGCAGGAAATTGTACATAGAAATTGTTGTTTCTTGGCCTAAGAAAAGTCTTGGGGCCAAAAAACAACATAGATTATAGGGGAATAATAAGTAATTTGATGTTTTCAGAAGATACTATATGAAAGAGAAGTAAAGAAAATTGGGGTTACAGGGTTCAGATCATTGTAAGTCTTGGAAGCTATTTTAGAAAACATTGACTGTAGCCTGTGGGTAATGGGAGGCATCTTCTAGGTTGTCAGTAGGTGAGGTGGTAGATACATAATTATAACAGATTCAGTGGCTCTGAGGAAGAGAGCTGCCTCATTGGAAGGGCACCTAGGAAGCCTTATAAAGAGGTTCTCATTGCAAAGAACTGAGGCTTTCTGATGGCAGCCGTGTGAAAAAAACCATCTTGGAGGTGGATCCTCCTTTCCTGGTTAAGTCTTCAGGAGACTCCAACCTCAGAGACAGCCTGAGCTAGAATAACCCAATTAAGCTGCTCCTGAACTTTGGACCTTCAGAAATTGTGTGAAATAATAACTGTTGTTTCTGGTGCATTTTGGTGTAGCTTGTAATACAATGGGTGATGAATACCCTGGCTTTGGAGGGTACCAGGACTTCAGTTCAGACAGACAAGTTAGGAGGCTGTTGTAGTTGACCAGGTTAGGAATGAGGAAGGTCTATGTTAGGGAAGGTAAAGATGTGAAAGAGGAAAAAGATAAAAAAATAACATGGATTAAAAATCTCTTGGATTTAGAGGATGATTAAATGTGACAATAGGGTGGTGCTGAGACACAGAGAAGAGGCACAGTTTTGGAGAGAGAATGGATTCAATTTTCAACATTGGGTTTGAAATGTCTGAGAGGTGTTCAGGTAGAATGTCCAGAATAGATCTATCAGTGATCTATCAAACAGGCATTTTGGAATCCTCAGCAGAGTGGAGGTAGTTGGAATGCTAAACACAACTATAATTATTTAGGAAAGGTACACAGAGTGAGAAAAGCAGTTGTCTCAGGAAGCAACCTGGAAGCAGTTGGCCTATAAAAGACATTGCAGCAAGGCCTAAACAAAACCAGAAGAGTAGGTTGGAGAAATTTGAAAAGGTAGAGGGTTTGGTTTCAGATATTAGACAGGAAACCCTATTCTCTGTCACTGGAGAGAAAAAGGCAAGGAGAAGGCATAATGGGCATACAATTTAAGTTTGGAAATGGATGGACAGTTGAGAGGAATCATGGTTGATGGTGTGAGTTTTCCAGATGAAGTAGGAGGCAAGATCACCTGCTGCCAGTACGTAACAGCTGAATAGAGAGGAATCCCTATGCAGGGAAAGTAAGAACAAGGTGAAGGAAAATAACCTTGCTAAGCACAGGACAACCACTCACTAAAGGAGTGGAAGGGTTGTGCTGAGAACTCAGCTAAGCGTTGGAGACCACATCTTTGAAGTAAGTAATACCAGTAGAGAAACAAGACAGTATTTACAATTGTGGCTCTTTCTGTTTCACTTTGACTGGAGACCTAAAACTGATAACAGTTTCATAGATAACCGCCTACCTATTCAAGACATGCTGAAAGATCATGAAGTTGGTTTTGTAACACTTTGTTCATCACATCAGTAAGCTCAGAGAGAGAGGTAGAGTGCTTTTGTACGTAGCCAAATGAGAGAAAGGCATTTGATAAAACAATCTGGAAAGCTTGACTTGAGTCCAAGGTTAAGGGTCTGGCTGAATGTCCCAAAACAAGACAATGGTATGATTTGGGAGCTAGTTGAATTTCCACTATCAGTGAGGTTATGTTTCCCTTTTACCAGATTCCCCAACAAGGGAGCCAGTCCATGGTCTCCTTAAAAGTAACCTTGTCCAAGCAGCTGCTTGAGATGAGGTGGCATCTGGAGGAAAGGCACTGCTGAATCTAGGGAGCTATAGACATCCCTGGTGTAAAGTCAGGGGAGGGCAGTCAAAAGAGTAGTGTTCAGTAGAAACCATAAATGTGCACCATAAGTTACCTTTGGATATATGTGTTGCACAGAAGAAAGTGATGCCAAATCACAAACATTCCTGCCAAATAGACTTGTTTCATCCATTTATGTCTTTTCCCTACCTCAGCTTAATTGTGGAGGGGCTGGGGCACTATCTACAAAATGGAGGAGGAAGCGGAGTAAAAAGGGAAAAGGTGGCCATTGCAATTCTTCCTCCCCTGCAGTCCTCGCACATGTCATCAGCGCTGAGCTGGAGGAAGGAAGAAACTTTATTTTTGCCTATTTGAGTTCATACTTGACTAGACTGGACTAGATGCACTTTAGAATGGACTAGACATGGGATTAGAACATCGATACAGCCTGGCTGAGATTTTATCCAGGGATAGGATAAAAACCCAAACAAAACAACAACCCTAAGACATTTTACAATGGTGGGTAGAATATTAAGTCTTCTTTGTCTTTTAGTCAAACTTGTTTAATAAAGAAGAGTATTGGTTGTTTGGTTAGTTGGTTGGCAAGTTGTTTTCTAGTAGTCCTGTGTTGCCTGGATGTCCATGTGGGCCCTTTTGTAGTGAGATTAGTAAATGGATTAGGACGTATGTGAATCAAGGGTGCCAGTAGAACAGTTCAGATAATTAACCATAAAATTCAGAATGGATCATGAAGAAAATAAGGTAGGGTTAAGGATGGGCTCATAAACCCAGAGAAGTGATTCAAGGTTTGGATTTTTAGAAAGTTGATAGGAATTGACATGGGAACCACAGGTGAGAGAGTTAAAAGGACGGAGGTTATATTCAGAGACTTAGAGATCAAAGTAAATGCCATTGTTGACATACCCTAAGTTTTTTCAAATAACCTGAATAATTCAGTTCAGCACGTATTATTGAGTATGTGGTGATTAAGATAGAGATCACTTTCTAACAACTGTGACAGCACAGACAGAAGCAATTAGAAAAGTCTGCATATAAATTTTATTAACAAAAATATTATGGGCCCCGAATTTGGTAATATCACATGATTCAGAGGCATTTAATACTAATTGTGCACTTACTATGTGCTAGATAATGTGCTAACTTTGGGGTATTATAAAAAAAGATGAAAGAGAAGTTATTCATCCTTGAGTGCTGAAGATCTGGGAATATACAATTACCGTAACATGAAGTACGTGCTACTACAAATGGTACAGAAACAGGTGGAATAGAATATTTAGGAAGCTCAGGAGGAAAAAAACCAAACCAAAAAATCCCCCCCAGAACCTTATCTTGGATTAGGTGACATTAGATTTATTTTTTAAAGGATGAGCGAGTCTCAGGTTTTATTTATTAATCAAGAAATAAGAGGAAAGAAGCTTCATATTTCAGTCAGCTTTTGCATATATTTCTTGAAGGCTGCATTTGAGATGAACATTGAAGGACATGTAAAATTTTTGAAGGAAATGATAGAAGAGTGTCTGTTTTGTCCTGAACATAATCTAAGTACCATCTAGTCATCAGGGAAACAGACTATCTTTTGAGAATGAAGAGCTGTCCAGTGTTAAAGGCAATTAGAAGATGAGCGTGGGAGTGTAAAGTCGGACTGCCAAGTGAAGGAGCTTGAAAGCCTGTGTAATTCAGGAGGAAGCTGGAAACCACTGAAAGTTTTAAGCGGAGGAAAAACCTAATTGGAGTGCAAGATCAGGAAGAAGGATTTGGAAGATGGATATAGGATGCTTAGGGTGAGACAAACTGAAAGGAATCTGTAGTAATAGTGCATGTACGAATGAATGAAGAGACACTGTAGTAACAGCACATGCAAGAGGGAATAAAGTCCTGAGGCAGGATAGTAAAGGAGGAGATGTGCAAGAGGTATGGATTCAAGAGGCCATTTGGAAATAGAACCAACTGGATTTTTGACTCATGATGTGGGGGCAGAAATGTTTTTTTGGTTTCCATGGCCTTATCACTGGAAATACGAGACTATGACACTTTGATTGGAAAGCATAGGAAAGTCATAAGGAGATGCTGGTTGGTGAGGTAGGATACAGTACATTTGAGAGGCTAGCTGTGTCTCTTGTAGAGTTGCGGGTCTTTTGGAAAAGTTAGTCTGCAGCATGGAGTCAAATGAGAGGTGCAGAGCCAGGAGTTACCTGCTTAGAAGTTGATATTTGCAGACACAGGAGTAGAGAAGATTTCTGGCCCAGAGAGCATATTCTAAGTTCTTTACCCTTTTTGAGTTATGAAACCCTTGAATATATGATCAAAGCTGTGCATCTTTCTTTTCCAGAAAAAGGTGCAGACACGTAGACCCCATGTTTTGTAGACCTTAGTTTAAGACTTCTTGGTATTAAAAAAAAAAAAAAGGAGAGCTAACGAATGAACTTTGTAAATTTGTTGTTTGAAAGGGATGGAATAAGGAAAAGATGATAGAGCAACAGAAGTGAAAGCAGGGCAATGTTTTAAAAGATTCTTTAAAGTAGTTAGTGCTGCACACTGTTTCAGGAGTTCCTAAAACTGAGAAGTTTCTGGGTTTGGTGATTACTGGATTATGAGTACATTGTTGACCTAGGACTAGGAAGAAATCTTTCTTTAGATTAGTGGGGACAGAAGCCAAATGGCAGAGAGCTAAGAAGTAATTGGATTCTGAGACTAAGTAGAGATACTAATGGAGAAACTAAATGTATTCTGTTCTTATGTTGAGTTTCATCATGAAGTGGGAGGGACAGTAGTGACTTAAGGAATATGCAGTCTTGGAAATAATTTTTTATATAATTTTTAAAAGTGGGGCATGTTTTAGCAGAAAAGAAGAAATCTATCCAGATGGAGAAGATACAAGAAAAAATGGATAGTCGTTAAGGAATTTCCATTATTATTATTTAAATTTTTTTCCTGTGCAGGTGACTATTAGCTAGGGTTGCATTTTTGGAAGACAAAACAGTGATCATTCCACACTGCTGAGTGTGGTGTGCTAAGTCTTGTAAGGATCCATTCATGGGGCACAAGGAAATACTGAAAAAGAGAATCATGTAATGAGGAAGAGCCAAGTGTGAAGATTGCTCACGCTAGATCTGGCAGATGTGTTCCTCCAAAAGGGAGATGTAATCGCGGACAGTACTTGAGCAGAGTACCCCTGGCAGTGGAAGCTAACTGTGGAGTCTCTGTTCTTGCTTGCCAATATTTATTCATTGCCTGTTTCCCACAGTCTTCTGTCTCAACCTTGGCTCTTCACTGGAATGGTGCAGGATGGTTTGGAAAACATGGAAGCCTGGACTCCCAGCCCCAGTGATTCTGATTTAATTGGTGTCAGGTGGGGTGTGAACAGGGGTGGTTTAAAGGTTTTGCTAACGGGCAGCCAACATGCAGAACCACTCAGCATGTTCATTGTGGGCTTCAAGTTTTCCATTAGAGATAATATTTTCCATCTAGATATTTTCCAAAAGTTGCTTGAAGAAGGAATGGGTACCAGCTGAATTCCCGAGAGCCTTGGAAGACTCCACTCATTCTCTTACATAGTATAAGACAGGAGCTTTTTCCATATTTCTTCTTTGGCCCAGCTTAAGGCTTGTCACCCATAGTTGTGAGGAAGGGAGCACTAACAGTAGCACATTATTTGGACATTTAGGAAAGTCATGTTAAAAGAAAAACAGGATTACTTGGTGCTAAGTCAGGTTGTGGAAAAAAGAGCGTTGTTTGCTCTGGACACAAAGTAGACATTCTGCGTGGCAGGTAGCAGTGAATCTCTTCCGCAGCAACAATTACTCTTCCAGAGAAGGACCAGTCAGCCACACACGTCTATCTTCAGAAAGTATTCTCAGGTTAGGTCTATAGGAGGCCAGTATTTCACTTTACTCTGCTCTCCTCCAAGATTCAGGGCTCTCTAAAGAGGTCATTAGCAAGTGTGAGAATTGCCCAAGGACTGTATGATGTTGTGGCAGCTTAAGTGAATGCCTCATTAGCATGTGAGAGAAAAGCCCAAACAACACTATCAAAGGGTGTTAAACCCATCCAACCGGTCGAGGAAGGGGTGGTTGGAATTAATTTAAATCACTTTATTTAAAGCCAACGTGAATGAAAGGAGAATTATTCCCTAATAGTTAGAATTGAGCCTGCCTGTGAGTGTGTGTGAAGGTGTGTAGATTTTCAAGAGAATAGGAGCCTTTCGATTACCTACGTTTGTTCATATCTGATGGCCTGTGTAATAAAAATAAAATTAAAAATATTTGGACATTTCAGTTGTTTTTTGGAAGCTAGAAGAATCCTAAGGAAGCAGTAACAGGAAGAAACAAAAACAGAGAACAACTAACCAGGAGAAAATCTGGAGCAGCATATTAAAACATGCCTATTGTTACTAGGATGGTGGATGGTTGAAGTAACTAAGACATACAAAACCAGATCAACAACAAGATGATAGGCAGACCTGAATTAAGAACCCAGTGATTCCTAATTTGGCCTTTAATTTGCGCCCAGAAATTAGACAAAAATTTCTCACCAAACAGGATCAGACTTGGAGGATTGGTGGGAAAGGGTTGGGCAAGGGAGATAGTAATGGGAAAAAAAAGAAAGGAAAAAAAACCAGCAGGAAAAGAAATGCTTGAAAGGCTCTGATTAGCTACCAAAATTTCCCTTCAAGCTACCGGTTTGGCTTTCTCCAGTGTCTGCTTAAAGAGCCTGTTGTTTATTGATTAGATGAAATTGACGTTAAAGGCTTGGTGGGTAATTGGGATGAATAGCTTGCAATCCAAAAGAACCATGAGTGGGTAGTAGCCGACTTCATGCCTTTCTGCTCCAACTGGCATCTTTCAGGGGCAGATCACTTGAGGAGCTGAACGTTTCTTTGAAGTTTCCTGGAGGTTTGGGCCTAGGCAGGGTTGACTTTGATATCAAAGCTTGGGACCAAGGTACATTGAGGTATATTAATTGGTAGTCTGTTGAGCATCCTCAGTTCCGCCTCTGCTGTCTATCCCTGCTCTGGGGAGCATTTTGTGAGAGCAGAGGAAAGCAGTGAACCTCCGTTCTCCCCAAAAGCAGCTGAAAAGTTAGGCTGCTGTTATATTGAAAAACTGGTCACATATGGGTTAAAGCTCCGCTAATGGTTCATTGGAATAATCCTCCTCCGCTTGATGAAATCAGAAAAATGCAGGTAGCACAGCAGGCTAAGGAAAATGCTAAAAGAGGAGCTGGGATTCTCACTGTGATGTGCACAGGGTGCTCCTTAACTAAGAGAGAAGCAGTCACTATTTGATAGCATGTATCTCAGGCAACAGGTATTTCCTCTTTCTCTGCTTTGGGGACCTAGTTGAGTCATCCACTAGTCTATGCCATTAATTCTGTAACAATCTGGGCCAGTCAGGCATCTCTACCATTCAGGTCAGATGTGAGTGAGAGTGCTGTGTTGTTAGTTACCAGGTGTATGTAGAATATCAGTCATTTCACAAAACAATTTCGAGGGATTTTGACATTTGCGATAGAGAAGATTCACAAGTCTTTGATTTGATAAGTTGCTTCCTGCTGCCTCCTTCCTGTCAGAGGTACTGAGCTCGAAAATGAGATCAAACTTCCGGAAAGAAATATGCTTTATATAAATGTTCCTACTCATATTATTTCATAGTCTCCTATGACAACCTTAGCGTCAAAGATTTATTCTGGGTGGTTAAGTTATACAACAAAATATCTGATGTGAATTTTGGCAAGAAGTGCACTAAGTGGGTAACTTGCCAGAAACAGGTGTCCATATGGAATAAACAGAAGTAATGAGACTAGGTAAAATCATGCTCATGAGGGGCCTGCCTCTCTGAATTAACTTCCCAATTAGCCCTGACAAAATAGCACTAAGCTCATTAGTGCCCCAATCTATCTTTTTAGTAAGATGTATTTCATAAACAAGCTAATCTCTTAGAATAAAATAAAACAAACAACAACAATAATAGCAAGTTTGGAGGCTACAGTTCATTAGAAGAAAGGGTTTCTAAAACTTGAAGGTCTGTTTGGAGAATGTGAATAAGAAAGAAAAAAAAATTACAACTAGCTTTAAAAGCTCAAGTTCTGTCTTCCAGAGAGGGGTAGTCACTCTTAAGGATAAAATCTCCCATTTATAGGTGCTCAGGTTTTAAATGAAAAAATACCATAACATCCTAATAATTCCACATGTTAGTTCTAAGGTGATTATTTTAGTTTTCTTAAGGTTAAGTGAGCTAAACTGAGAGAGGTAATGTGCTGTGAATGGAGTCATGTTTTTGACTATAGAGAAGTAGTGTGATTTCTTGAAGCATCTTTCTGTTTGCTTCCATGAACAAGACAGTTTCTGGAGTTCACAGAACTCCAGCGAAAAGGAAAGCTAATCACATCATTTTCTGTGCTGTGAGATGCAAGATTCTTTCTCTCTATAAAAAGGGTTATGAATTCCCCAAATTTTATTCTAGATTTTTCTGCTTATTAAGAGAAGCTTAAAATCTCCAAGGGATTATTTGGCTTTCAGTATCTCATGCTTTTGTTAAAATACATTTCAACTTGTTCCTGTAATTAACGTTAACATCAAGTTCTTATTTCTAACTTCCAGGCTCTCAGAAAGTGAGGATTACAGTATAATTTAGATAAAAATGATTAGAGGGTAACAGTCTTCGCAAAACGTGAATGACGGAAAATATGTCTAACAGCCCACATTATTGTTAGCCCTCCAACTTATTCTTCCTAAGATTTTGCCGAATATAAGTGAACGTCTGACACTCTGAGTTAACATTTAAAAATACGCATTAGTTTCATAATCACTGCAGTGCAGAAGTTATTAAAGCTATAGCAGTTCAGCGTGAAAGAAGCCAGGAAATTCTCTGCATTATTTTCCTTCTTCCCCACATAATTTATATGCAATCTTCACTTTCTTAATTTTAGATCACACATAGAATCTTCATAAACATCAGAAATAAAACATATGGTTGATGGAGAAGACTATAAAATTCATAGTGGGATTTATAAAAGAAATTGCAAAATGCTAAGTGGAAATCATTTGATTAGTGAACCGATTTTAATTAATATCCAGACTAAATTTATAAAAAGAGGACTGAATTACTCTGACTGATAGTGGGGGATGAGACTATCAGATAAAGATTAAAAACCATTGACAGTGGATATGACTCTAGGTGCAGTAGTCAGCCTTAGTAAGATTTAGCAAACGTTTAATGAGCACGTACTAAGTGCCCGACCTAATTAGGTAATTTTATTTTTCTTACCTTCTTTGATCTGAATGACATTGTAAAGTAGATAGTGTTAGGAGATTTGGAGAAATGTAATAATATACCTTTCAGGAAAACACAGCTTATAAGTGATAGAATCAGAATTCATAGCATGCTCTCCTAACACCCAAGTGTGGGGCTCATCTCCCTCATTTTTCTTTCTCTCTCAAATATATGCAGTTAGGTAACAGAGGAAGAAAACAGAACTAAAAACAGAACTAAAAAATAGATTTCATCATGTATCAGGTAATAGTTTGACTAATGAAAAATAAGTCTTTCTGAGCAGACTTTCACAGCTACCACAATAAACAGTGATACTGAAAACAAATCTCTCCTATTCTAAAACTTGTGTTAGACTTATTTGAAGTCTTAGCTATCTTTCCCAGGGAGTGGAGGGACAGGCACACCAGAAAACTCATCTTCATGTTATTTTCAAAGCAGTGTCCCTTCCTTGTGTTAGAGTGATGCCAACCAGGACTCTCCAAGTTTAATGTTGTCTCTCTCTCCTCCTTAAGGTTCAATTAAGAATGGAATTAGGAATATGTCTGACTTTGGGTTTACCAGCACATGTGGCAGCAGGAGGCGAGTATGTAACTGAATCAGGTCGTTCTGTTGGGGAATCAACCTCCAAGGGCTTCTCGGCCAACCGCAACGTTCTTCTGCTTACGCCATAGTTGTGCAGGCTGTACTGGGCAGAGACAATTTTGTCATCCCTTTTGGTTGGGCTTAGTGTAGTTTCTGAAGGCACTGTTTGTTCCCAAAGCCCTAAAACACAATGGGTCGTCACCAACAATGGCTGATTTGTTTTCAGTGTGTCAAAAACAATGGAGATAAACAATGCCTAGAATGTGATGTCTGCTCCTAATGCATAAGTAATTTCCAGCCTTCTGTAAAAGGAATGATAGATTGATGTCCTAGCAGGCACTTGATAAATGCTTATTGATTGATGGCTCGATTGACTCATTGTGAATATCCTGAACAACTGTGTAAACATCCAGATGAAATTTTACATCCATAACCCATACATCTCTAAGTATTTTCAGTTTGTAATTTGTAAAGTTTTTCTTTAAATCATCTACTCCTCATCATTTCTGCCA
>NC_043701.1:73418170-73554304 GCF_006229205.1 Suricata suricatta | reverse complement strand
TAACATTTTACTATTTTTAAGGCATTATTATGAACTCTAGTGATACAAAAATGACTAGGACATGACTTTCCCTACAAGAAATGTGTAGAGATATGTAAGAAAGAATTCCTTCTTTCAAGCAGAGATCATGAAAGTATGAAGAGATAATTTCTGATTCTGGCAATGAGGTATTTCAAAGAAAGTGATTGTGGATTTTGAATCTAGATGAAAAAGTATTGATCCATTTGTAGCAAAATGTGAAACATTTAGAAGTAAATTAGATTCAGATATTTACGCTAATTATGGAACATATAGTTATAGGATTGGCAGTTAGTGGGCCTGCGACTAATGTCTTTCTTTAAATCGGGCATTATTCATCATAAGATTCACCCTGAATCTGAGAACAGCTTTTTGGAAAAGAAATATTATTACACAAAATGTGCACATAAATTGAATTATATCTCAATTTCAGAAACATTAAACTGTGAAAGGAAAATGCCTATTATATTCCTCTATGGAGGAATTATAATAGTAAATCAATTTACAAGCTGGTGGTGGTTTCTAGCCTTAGTTGATTTATTGATTAGTTTATGATTTTTGATGTCACTGAAAAAGCACATTTTGTGATTAATTTCAGAGCAACCTTTTCAGCAAAAATGCTTTTTATTCTGTAAAATCTAAATTGGCCCCATATACATGTCCCAGTGCCATTCGATTCAGATTACATTTTTAAAAATTGTCCAAGAATACTTTGTTTCCATAATTACACCAAATTCCTTTTAATCTCAGGAAAAGAACATTAGAAAATGGGTTTTGTTTTTTGAGTCTACATTCTATTGAGTATCATGATTTTTTTTAAGTTTATTTTTGAGAGAGACAGAGACAACATGTGTAGGGGAGGGGTAGAGAGACAATGAGAAAGAGAATCCCAAGCAGGCTCCTTGCTGCCAGTGTAGAGCCTGAAGCAGGGCTCGAACCCATGAAACCAAGAGATCATGACCTGAGCTAAAAGCAAGTGTTGGACACTTAACCTATGGAGCTACCCAGGTGCCCCTACCTCTTGAATTTTTTAAATTCCTGACCATATTGTCCTTAGTAGGTTAAAGACTACACATGTGACTTATTTTCTATAAACGCTTTATAGGACCATGAGTAGCTTGAAGTCAAGTCTACAGACAGCCAGCACCTACGACACGGTCAGACACATACAGAAGGTACTCGGAGTTTCTGGGAAGAAGAGATAGATGTTCCCAAATAGACTAAGTTCAAGTCAGTGGAGGCATTTTTACATGTACTGAGAAATTAAAGACTCCAACCTAGGGCATCCCTCAGTCATCACCTGTGTATTTTACATGGCAACATGTAACAAGCAAATCTTGTTACTAAAAGAAAAGGAAAGGTACTTCATTTGAGTTACTCTGAATTCTCTGGCATTATTTCAGGAAAGCTCAAAGAAACACATATCTTTCCCTATAGACTGCTTGACTCATTTCTGCCTGAAAAATTAGATGGATTGTGATACCACTTATACTTCTAAAAAAAATCTTAAAATGTAGAGTTTTGAAATTGCAAATAAAGATCTTTGAGGGCAGAGAACATTTTTTTGTTTGATGTTTTTGCTTGCCAGTGCCTAACGTAGTTTAAATATGATATATATGCTTAATTAACAGCTGTTGAATGGATGAATAAATATATCATGATTAGATGAAGGGAGCTATAGAATTAGCACTATAAGGTAACATTAACTAGCTAAGTGAAATGGTATATTCATGCATGGACACAGCCAGTTTGAGTAAGTTAGAATTCTAATGCTTTAATTTTTACTATCAAAACGAACACTTAGTGTTGCTGTGTATCTGCAAATGTTCAAACCTTCTCTTTGCCAAAGCTGCATGGATTAGTGGATAAAACAAAAGTAAATAAAATGTTCACTAAGTGCTAATCAAAGTGCTTCCTTAATATTTCCACTCAAAGCAACTATGAAGCCACATAAGACAAGTCTTCTTCATCTTCATGGATGAGCAAGTTTGGGTCCTTGCAGATGTTGGCAAGGGTTTTTCTTAGGCATTATTTAAAACTAAGTTATCAAAATAAATATTTTCCAAAGATCCTATTTTCTTTTTTCCTTTTGCCAGCAGATGATTACGTTCACCTTTTCCTCTTTGTTTGTTTTGGGAATTAGGGTTTTCCAAGGAGACTGTGTGCTATTAAGAACTGTCTCTAGATATTGAGTTTACATTACAAACAAGCAAAAATTCCCAGTCTGTCAGAGATCTTCTCCTAGGATACAAGGAAAAGCAAAGTTCAGCTAAACTGCACAATTAATTCGCCATCACTTCTGAATAGAGAGAAAAGGTTGATTTAAGCTGTTTTTCCTTCTCTTAGGGATTTAAGGTCAGTTTCAAGAAGCACAATTACTATTCTTTCAAAGTTGTCTCTCTTGATTTGTATTCCTGTAATTATCTTCTCAGGACCTCTTCCTTTTTAACTTGTAAACTCAGCTTAATAAATCAATTCAAGGATTAGATAGGTGTAAACATACCTACTCTGAGAGCTGAATGGACAGGAAAAGGAAGAAAGTAGGACAATTTCCTGCTTACCAGTTTCACCAATATATCAAATATTTTTGTTTCATACAAAGGAATCTGAGATTCCTCCCCTGAAAATAAAAGAAGTGATTTTTTCTTTTTTACTTTAAATTTTATTTCTTTTAATACAAAGATTAAGAGCATTGTCATTCTGCCGTTTCAAGGCGTGGACAAATTCTAGAGGTCAAAATAGCAAACTTTTTTTGTGAAGAAAAAGGCTTGAAAATGGTTCCTGTTAGTTGCATCTGACTCTGAAGCTACTAGAATTAAAATGTTTTAAGTAAAAATGAGGAATGTAAACAGTTATATATATTCTGCTTAATAAAATGAGCAAGTTGAGCCGATACTTGACCATGCTACTGATTTTTATTTTCTACAAAGAGCTCAGAGTGGCACTAGGTATTCAGTTGTTTTTTATTTTCAAATGAGGGAATATAAGATAATTCTTCCAAATGGTGTTTGGATATTAAATATTCTAGTTTGGGGAGGATTTCACCAAAAAGGCAGTATAGTCAACTAGTCAAGTTCATGAGCTAAAACTGCTGGGTCCATATCCTAGCTGTATCCTTATTATGTCCACTTGTGAGAGTACCTCAGTTTCATCTTCTGTAAAATGGGGATCATAATGCTCTACACCTTAGAGCATTGGACTGGTGCCAGAATGAAATGAGTTAATATAGGTAAAGCAAATAAACAGCACCTGGTGTGTAATAAGTACTCAATAAAAGTTTCTATTGCTCAAAAATTGTTCTTCTCATTCTCCTCGGAATGCTGTGGAGAATATATGTGTGAACCACATTTATTTTAATAAGTATTATGACAGCTTGTATCAAATGGAACGCCTTGAGGTGTTGTTCACTAAAGCTGGTGCGATCTAGTATTATCAGATGCCATTTGTGGGTCCTCTTCTATGAAAATGTCTGAATGTGTTTCCGTTTATGAAAATTCCAAGGAGGAAATCTGCCTGGAAACTGACTTTCTTGTGAAGTCTTGTAAGTTTTCATGATCACTTGCCTCTCATACTTTATTGTTTGAGGTGACTGAAGAGAAGAAATGTTTGCAAAATGAGGACAGGTTGAGGAATAAGGAAACAAATCTCTAGCATTATTAGTGATTTTGCTATTTAGACGGTCAATAAAATATAAATTATAAACCGGACCCATTGGTTTTTGAGTCTACTGTTTCTGACTTGGGATGCTGGATTCGGTCTTTATTGACAAAGGTTACTTAAAATATGTGACTAAAGGAATCTTAAAAATCCTTACCCAATTTTAAAGATGAGGAAAATGAGCTCCAGAGTGATTTAATTAACCACGACTCCATTTATTCTATAAACATTTATTGATTTTCTCCTATGTGATACTCTATTGGGCAACACAGAGATAGAGCTGTGAAGAAGCAAGCCTGATCTCTCTTTTCAGCACTGAAAGACTACCATGGGGGGCTAGGTGATGACTACAAAGCTTGACAAGGGAAGTGCAGGCAGCTTGGGGTGTGCCTCGCAGCAAGAAGTAACCTACCAGAGGAGGTCACAAGTGGTACAGAATTCTAATGGAGCCCTGACAATTCTAATGGAATGGGTCAGTGCTCTGGGAAGCTGCCCAGCCTGTGAGAAGGTGGGGGTGGGGGGAGGGCGAGGCCTGCAAGCTGTTCAGTTTGATTGGAAGAAGTGAGTTGAAAGGGACGAGACACAGCTGGAGGCATATGCGGATCAGAGTGGGCCAGGTAAAGCATATTTTGATTATCCCAAGAGCAATGGAAAAGTCTTTGGAGAGCTTTGAGCAGCCAGTGACCTGCTAAGATTTATATTAAGATAACCCTAGCTATTGCCTGGGGGATAGATTTGGAGGGGAAAGCTAAGGGTCACGGAGGCCAGTGGGTGGCTCTTGTAGAGGCTTGGCAAGAGAGCAGTGTGGCTTAACCTACTGTCTGTGGACAAGTACTATCAAATCATAATGCAGAGAACAATGACTTCATTTCAGTCTTGTTTTCAAATAATTATTTGTTTATTACAATCTTCTTTTGGCTCAAGTTTCTAAAACAAAAAAAATAGCCATTTGTTAAAGCCTCCTTGCCCTTTCTTAAAGCAGGGATTTGAAAAGAGCATGTTCTGTCTCTTGAAGGAGGGAAATGATGAGCTTGATTGTTTTCACTGGTGTTGGTTACCCAACTGCTCATTCCTGCCTTATGTCCCTCAGATGCATGAGTGTTTCTATTCCCCTTGCCACTGCCCTGGTTTAGGCCATCATTTCTCTTCACCTGTTGCCACAATAGGACAGCTCAGCTCCCTGACTCCTAAACCTTTTTTTCCTCATATTTATCTTCACATAGGGCTTTGAGATTCCTGCGCTCAAATGTTTGGAAAGATTTCCCTCTGCCTATAGGAGAAGTGTTGGCCGTTATTCCACCTGCTCTTAAAGTTTTACATCCCCCTTGAGGGTACACCTGCCCTTAAACTCAGCCAGTTCACACACTCTTCCCCAAATATATCCAAACACCACATCTCTACCTTTGCATAGGTCTAGAATGACTTTTATCACTTTCTGAAATCTTAACTGTTTTTCAAGGTCTAAAAAACAGCAGTTTTCTTTTACATGATACTTTCTACATTTATACCAAGCAGAAGTATTATTATCCACTCAGGGGTCTTATAAGTGAGCTCCTGAATTTTCCTGTTACTATAGTTACACACATATCTCATCTCTTCTATAAGATTATAAATTCTTAGTGAGACAGTGATTCCTTTTTCATTTTATCCTCCTCAGTGCCTTGCCCAGTGCCTTAAAAGGAGTGGGCCCTCAGTATGGACTTATTTAACTAGATTGATGTTACTTTACATGCCAAATTTAAAAATTTTTATAAGAAGTTATATTTTGTTGGTGATCCAAAATGCCTTTAGGAAAATTATGTAATTTATGGAATAAAATTAAGATTGTAACAAGAACTCTTACTTTCTAAGCATAATATATGAAGGAGAGAAATTATTGTTAATATTTCAGCAAAAAAGATACTCAGGGAGTAAATAAAAACTTTAAAATTGGATTCCGTCATTCATTAAATATGTGTTAGATACCATTATATGTTCCATTCATTATTATAGACTCCTGAAAAAAGGCAAGATCTTTGTCCTTTTGAAGCTAATTCTAGGCAAGAAGACAGATGGATGTTCTAGCCACCTCTTAAATTATTTCATAGGCATTGATTTATGTAAGTCTTCATACAGGTAGCCTCATAAAAAACATTTTTCTGGGTCATAAAAGGTTATTAGCTTTTTTTCTTTGAATTTATTACCATACTTACACATCCCACAAGCATCTTTCCGTATAATGGTACCAAAGCACTTTGCTAAATTCACGGCAAAATTAGAAACCACAGACATCTAAGCAAGCAAATGCACTACATTTTTTATGTCGAAGTATGTTCACGAGAGAGAGTATCAGGAGATACTTACGTGCACCAAAGCATATAGCATCACACAATGGGCTAGGTCTGACTCTAGACTGGGAAATAACAGAGGATAAGAGAAGCATGAGAGGTTGAGATATTTCCGCAGTGGAACAGTAATGAAATACTGCTGCTCTGGGACATGTCCACATGCCTAGGGTTGTTCCTGCAATAACACGTTAGTGGTGTGTGTGTGTGTGTGTGTGTATGAACTAAAGTTGTGGGGGGAGACAGAGAGAGAGACCTAACTCCTGAGAAAGGGCTGGAGGGGAAATGAGACCACAAAAATGAGCCTGTGTAGAGTGTCCTGCTAAAAGAGCAGGTGCTGAAAAATACGGTTCAACAAAGGAAAATTTGTGTCAAGGAAACTGAAGTAAGACCCTCAGCAATGAACAAAGGAGTCTCAAAATACGCATACACATACTCACTCTGAGGGAGTCAGCCTTAAAAATCTGGGGGCCCAGAGATCATGAAATGTGTCAGCTAAGATTTTCCTTTTTTAATGTTTACTTATTTATTTATTTTGAGAGAAATAGAGCATGAGCAGGGGAGGGTCAGAGAGAGTGGAGACAGAGAATCCCATGGAATACAGACCCATGAACCATGAGATCATGACCTGAGCTGAAATCAAGAGTCAGTAGCTCAACTGACTGAGCCACCCAGGCACCCCTATCAGATAAGAACTTCTTATTTCACTAACCTGTTCTGCCAAAGCTCTCCTTCCACCGCAGCCTTGGAAGAATCAGAGTTTGAGTTAGTAAGAGAAACAAGGAAGGGTGGAAGAGAACCTGACAGGGCCTGGAGCTTTCGTTCTCAACTTCCCGTCTGAAATAGGCTCCTGTTGTGAACAAAGAGGAATGTCAGCTTGGAAGTTCAAAGTTGTAACTGTTATATTGGGTCCAGGCTTACTAATTTTTGAATGGAGATTGTTTGTAAGTAAGGTTTGTAATTGAATCACTTCAGAGTATATTATATTTTACTGAATGCATTTTAAAGGGGCAATGAGAAAGGAAAGTAAATTGGCCTCTGATTTTATTCCACAAGTTAGTGTTCTTTCTACCTATTACTCAGATCCAAACAACATTTCACTGTTGAAGCCCATACCTGATAAGGATCACATGAATGTTGTAGATAAAAATGCCTTTGAAAGGACAAATGTAAGCACTGTTAGGATGGACTTAGGTAAGGTGAGATTTGAAATTTGCCTTAAAATACAGGTTCAGAGAAAAGAAGTGGAAGCACATTCCAAATGAAGTTGCAGGGGCACCTGGGTGGCTCAATCAGTTAAGCCTCTGACTTCAGCTCAGGTCATGATCTCACAGTCTGCTGGTTTGAGCCCCATGTAGGGCTCTGTGCTGATAGGTCAGAGCCTAGAATCTGCTTCAGATTCTTTGATTCCCTCTCTGCATCCTCCTCTGCTTACACTTTGCCTCTTTCTCTCTCAAAACAAACAAACATTAAAACATTTTTTTCTAAATCAAGTTGTGATCATAAAGATGCTCAAAGGTCAATTTTGTGTCCTAACAGAAAATCTGGGTAGAGGAGGGGATTCCATTGAGAAAGGTTGGAAAGATACATGGGAAATGTGCTTGTAGAAAATTTTGATGGTCAAGTCAGGAAGTCCAAACTTCCTTCTCAACTGACGAGTTGCTCTTTAATGCCTTTTAAACCAGGGAATGGAATGTAAAAGTCAGTTACTTATCAAAATTCAACTGGTAGCTGAATGTTGACTTTTCCAAATCCCTGCTTTCATTTTTATACATCATGCTGTCATGATATTTTATTATTTTATCACATTGTTATATTTTCTGTACAACACCTTAGTTATCTTGTTTATCATCTGACTCTATTTAGTATAAGCTGAATGAGAATAAAAATCCTTCTAAACTCTTTTGACTGTTGTCCTTCACGGCTACACTATCTCTAGAACAGTGACTGGACACACAGTAGGCACTTGTTGACTATCTGGCAGATAAATAATAAACAAAGAGAAGAGACTGGAGGAGATAAATAGTTACAGAAGATTGAAGACAAGGGATAAGGTTTTGGCAGTAGTAGGAGAGAAAAGAAGACATGCACAAGATGTGTTATGAAGAAAGGATCAGTAGAGGACCAAAAAGAGAAGAAATGTCATTGGCAATTCTAATATTTTAAACCATTTTCTGGGGAAATGGTGGTATTCCTCCTAGAGTCTGGAGCTACGAAGGAAGACACTGGTCTGGGGTGATGCTGGCTTTTAGCTTAAGCTAGATAGAACTCTGTCCGTGGGAAAGGCTTGCGGAAAGGCCGATGTCAGTATAAGCACTGTAACCATCACAGAGGGTAAGGAAGCCACGCTCTGCCAGGGGCATAGTGTAACTTCCAGCAATTTAACATTTTTGTGCCTGAGACAGCCTGAGCTTTAACAATTCAAATGTTTTCTCATGTGGGGAAATGTGATTTTTTTTTATTGCTTTTCACTTCATGAAGTCACTTATTAACTGTGGAATGCAAGGGGGCACAAAGGCATTGCTGAGACCTCCTAGGAAGTGAAGCTAGTGGCCCAGCTAGGCCTTCCCAACCCCCTGCTGCCCATCCCTCATTCCCGCTTCAGTTTTTTCCCATGTGGCTCTGGACGCTGCTTAGGAAACTATCTTTGACAGTATTTGTGAGGATTGCCAGCTTCAGCTAAGCAACCATTCACTTGAACGAAGTAGAAGCTGAGTGGAGAATGGATAAGAAGTTGCCAAATGAGGGTTGTTGTTGTTTTGTTTTGTTTTTTTCTCCTGCTCTGCAGATCCGGAGGGCAAAGGGGAGAACTGACACAAAATGATGTTTTCCCACATCCCCCAGCTCTCAGGGCTATAGTGATAAAGACAATTTGAATTTTAAGGGTGCAGTTACCCAGATCAAGAAGCATTTCTATTTTTATAAATAGGATGTTTTCCTTGATAATACTCTTTAAAACCAGTAACCTCCCTTTCTAACATTTTAATAAATATGCATCAAGTTTGTGTATCTTAGTGGAATTTGCTATAGGTAATGAAAGAAAGATTTCCTTACAATAAAAGCAATATGAGGCTTCCAGAAAATGAATCTATTGACACTACTCATGGGGACTGTGCTTCATTAGTTGAGCTTATTTAATTAATTAATTAATACTCTGTCTTGGGGAATTTATTTTAGACAACTGGCTAATCTAATTAGAGTGGACTTGCTGTGGGGAATAATTTTGTAAAGTGATTCATTGGATGTTCTCTGTCTGACCATCGTTCTATGTCCAAGTGTTACGGCTGAATGTTTGTGTCTCCTCTCCCAACCCAAATTCATCTCTTGAAGCCCTAATCCCAATGTGCTGATATTCGAAGGTGGGACCTTTGGGAAGTAATTAGGTTTAGATGAGGTTACAAGGATGGGGCTCTCTCACCATGTGAAAGGTGGTACTTCTGGAAGTGGGCTTTTACCAGTAACCAAATCTGCTGGCACCTTGATGTTGGGCTTCCCAACCTCCAGAATTATGAGAGATACATGACTTCTTAAGTCACCCAGTCTATAGTATTTTGTGATAGCAGCCCAAGCAGACTAAGACAGTAGTGCTTCTGAGAATTGAGTGCATCTGAGAATAATCTGAAAGCCATTTAATACATATATTGCTAAACCCCAAGCTAAAGGACATCAGTCTGGGATACATCTGTGTCCAGAATTGTTCATTTTAAGTAAACTTCAAAATGATTCTGAGGCAGATAAACAATAATTTGATAAACACAATTTGAGGCTGAATCAAGACTATTGTTTAATGCTGTAGATGGAAGGATGGGAGGGACAGGGAAAGGGGATCTCTGACTTTGTCCTTAAACTTTCTTATTCTCTCCTACTTCACCTGTTCCAACCTTTTCCATCTTAGAAGCACACTTAAAATTAGCAGATTCCCTACCTACATCACGTTGCAACAAATGCAGTTTTAGGGTTTTAGAAGGAAAAAAAGTGGGCAAGATGAGTACTCAGCAACACCTCATTCTTTCCATTCAGGGCTTCCTTTGTTCACTAACCACAATAGAGGCCTCTTTCTCCTAAAATTTTTGCAGTATTTAAGTTCAGGAACTCATAGCCAAAGAAGACCATTTCTGAGGCAAAACTGTGAAGTAGGCACCCTGCCAGCCCCTACCATGCTGGAGAAGTTAGCTTTTCTGGAAAAAAAACCCAAACAAACATATAAATCCACTGTGTTAGAAGGTTGGTGAACTATGTATACCTAAAACATAGGGTCTTTTGGACTTTGGGGATGAAATAATTTAGCTTAAAATTGAGAGAATTAAATGAACCACAGCCAGTAGTGGAAGACATTTTTCTTGAGAGAAGTAGGGCTTTTCGTATTATTCAAAACATTTTTCTCAAGGGCAGTCCTAAACAAAGTCTATGGAGGAGATGTATCAGTAATCCAAGTTCAGTGTTCTGGCTCTTAATTCTGAAGTAAGGTATGCTCTGATCACCAATATATATCAGATATATTCTGATTAATGCATCAGAATGTGGAGAGTCTTTGCTTCTTTATGAAAAATAAGATGCTTCAAAATAGAAACAGTTAACTATGTTCTCCAGATCTCTTTTTCTCCTTGTGGCAGTTAGAAATTCCAATGGTTTCTGACCTTGTAGTGTCATCTCCTAAGTCGGCATATATTTTAACATATTTCATGAAAGAAATTTCCATTATTGTATATTCACCAACACATGGTACATTGAAATTGTTAAGCAAAATATGAAATATTACTAATAATCTAACTGCTGTATATTATTAACAATCAAAGGAAATATTCTCTACTAGATGGAGGGCCAGATCTGTGATATCCATTCATTTTTCATGTCTATAAAATACTCTAGTACAAACCATAAATCAGAGAAAGACTTTCAAGTGAAGACTCCTATTTCAGCTCTTGGATTGCCTGGAATGAATGATAGATTCATGTAATCAAGACAGCAGGTTTTCTGCCTGTGGGAAAGCACCAAAGTCATAGAATTGTCTGTGGATTTTCCCAGAGCATTTCTACTGACTTTTTGTAATTACCAGAGGTCACTTGGCTTCTCCTATCCTTAATGTATTTTAAACTTGAAACTCTTGACCTTGTCCTTTCTCAAGTTGTTGTATGTATTATGAATAAGTGCCCAAATGTGTAACATGTTGAGAATTTCATAGGCAAATGATGAGTGACTATTTCAGCTGGGTAAAGAAATTTCAAATTTTTGCTAGTCTACAAGATATTTTAACCAGCTTGTTTTCTTGGAAGGATGTAGTCAGGGTGCAAGGCAAAGAGAAACCTGAGCATTTTAGCCTTAACAAGCAGACATGCTGTTCACCCTCATGCTAGCCTGTCGTTGAGACTATCTTTGCCGCTGCATTTAGTTTCACTGATTGTAATGTTCATCAAAATGAGGCTCTGGGAAATATATTTTGCTCACATTTTCACACCTGGTGTTTATTTCTCAGCTTGTTAATAAAACTTTTGTCTTCATAGACTTTTCTGATTCTAGTTCCCCAGAAGGAGATTAAACCTAAATAATATTTTAGTTTACTTCTTCCATGTGCATTTCTTTGCCCCTCTAAAGACACTGTGTCTTTCTGGGGTATGTGTTAAGGCTGAGCCTGGGGAATGCTTTTGTGGGCTCTATTTCACTGGTTGGTCTTCCTCATCATTAAAGTATGTCCCTTGAGTTAGAGCTCAAAAATAACCTTGAATGAAATGAATCCAGCATCAAACATAAATCGGGAGGCAATATAGCTTAGCAGTAAACGGACTAGAACTTGGGATAAGAACTTAAGTTTTGAATTTCAGTTTATATCTAAACTAGAGGAAATTACTTTATCTCTCTGGGCTTCCCTTTCCTGAGTAAAATGGAGACGATAGTAGGTATCTCATAGGGTTGTTACTAATATTAAGTCAGACGGAACATGGAATGTTTTAGCAGAATTCTTGGCACATGGAAATTGGTCAGTAATTATCATCTACTATTATGACATATCATTAGTTTTGTCACCTCACAACATTTAGCACTGTCTCAAATACATTCCTGTTTGAAGTTTTAAATCTCAGTACATCTGTTAAACAAAGGAAGAGACTTTTTCATTTAGCTGACTATTCTGGTAGTCTCTTCACTCTCTGTGGTAGACACAGACTTCTAGAGTTTCAATTTTGAGTTTTGGAATAACTGTCAACATCACATGTTTGTGAAATTTTGTGTGTGTTTGAAAATCTCTTTGTGTCCCTCTTGCATGCAGGTCCAGTGGTTATAAAAGATGCTTGATAAATATTTATTGAACTATTGCTTCCCTGTTAGCACCTTTTTCCCCCCCGTGATGGTGTCTGTTTTTTAGGGGAGTCTTCTCGAATTGTTAGTCTTAATGTTCCCATGCTGCACTTAAAAGTTGCAGTGTTTTTTCAAACTGCATCATGGTTTCGAAAGTTCTATCTCTTTGATGCATTCTTATATTCTTCTAACTGAATTTACTCAAATGTGTGTGGGTGTGTGTAGTGGTGCACAGGCAGTTATGGTGAAGCAAACTCTGACAAGTAATTAAAAATGAGAGCTACCTTGGGATCTCTGTGGAGATCACACACACACACACACACACACACACACACACACACACACGGTTTTATTTTCAAACATGATGTTTTCATCTGTGCTTGTATAGATAATATCCAAATGTTTTCCAAATTTATTTCTCTGCACAGTGTACAATTTCCAGTTCCATAAAAAGATTACTGATTTAGGGAGGAAAGACTCCGTAGACACAGACTTCTTAGAAGGCCTCTGTCCCAGAGAGAAGTCACAAGTATATTAATAGCCTACAGTTCCTATAACATGAAAAATTGATTTCTTCTTTGTTTCTAAGGAAAATCATTTTGAGGGTACTCACCATGTGATGAATAGCATGATAAAAACACTTTGGGGCTTCCGGAGAGAGAATACTAGTTGAAAAATTATTTATTCCATGGACTCTAATTTACCTCTGTTAAAGGTAAATTCAGATTGGGAAAGCCACTTCCCCTTACTGTTCCCTTAACTTAATTTGCACATATGTTTCCACATACAATCTAGTGCTCACCACATAGTAAAGAAGACAGCACTAAATTTCTGTGTGTAGTTACTGATTCACCTTACTCTTTAGTCCTATATTTTCTGAATTTGCCAAGTGTAACCTACGAACTTATTTCCTGTTCATATCATTTACTCGTCTACTATCTAGCAGAGCTTGCATTTCAATGCCTGGGACTTGGAGAAACAATTGAGTGGGATGGTGAGTCTACCAAGATATTTGCTTAAGAATCTTAAAAGAAGCCTACACATGGATGTCTTGGAACCAGATTTTAAGTGAACAAAATAAAAACCTCTTTTTCTCCGTTAGTTATTTCAGGCTTTTCTATTTTTAAAGTAACCTTCACATATGGTACCTCCATACGTCTAAATATATTCAATATAGATATATGCATGATTTGAGCTTACTTTTCATGATACAGCACAGTGAGAAATTTGAGCTTAATTATACTGGCTTTTCAGATTGTTTTCAGTCTGAAGAGACTACAGAATTACTATGTGTATTATGTTCACGTATGCATCTAAACTATATACACTATTCTATTCCTAGCACATTCTATTAATTATGGAAATCACTTTCATTTCAATAGTAGAATTTACATGACAACAGCTTCTGAGGCTCAGTGGAGCATCAGACCAGTATGTCACAGAATTCCCTTGTAGTGTGGGCGTTGACAGGGTTCTGTTGACATTGAATTTGCAATAAAAATTCTCATGAATGTGCATCTACAAAGTACATTACTTAGAAAGGACCGCCTCAATATTCACATAGGTCATTAGTGTCAGAGATGAAAAATTTCCTCACACTTCCATTAGTAAAATAAATTATTAGGGACACATAATCATACACATATATATCAATGATCTGAAACATGTATCTTAAATATCTAGGAACGATGTCCAGGTATAGAACTGTCTCGTTCGTATTCTCCCCTGTATCTGTTTAAGCTTTTGTATTCTACAAGTGCTCTATGAATGTTAGATGAAGAGTCGAAATCAGGCAGGAGAATGGACTGATCTAGTGGGGTTATAATAGGGAGTAAATAACAAGATAAAATAGAACCACAGGAAAATTAGGCTGAATATCACAATAAAGTTCTTAATAGGGAGAACTATTAGACTGTGAAATAGTCTTTCAAAAGCTCCAGAAGAAGGCATTACTTGAGCCATTTAAAATCAGACTTGAGTGAAGTACTCCAAAATACAGTATGCTATGGGGACCAAGCCTACATTAGAAGTGGAAGAATGACCTAGTAGTTTCTACTATCTCTGTGATTACTGTGATTGTACTCATTTTTATGTGTTCATTCTTGGTAGATAATCTTCTACAATTTTACGCTACTTCTTGGGAGCAATTTCAACAAATTCATCTAATACAGAATTGGATGTATTTAGCAGAATCTCAGAAGAGACAAAAATGCACAATAAACTCACTGTGAAATAGCAAAGTGAGACAAGTATGAGTAAACACTGCTCCTTTTGGGAGGAGTAACCCTTGGAGGAAACAATTCTTACCCTGGAACTCTGGCCATATTTCAGTGTGCATAAATGCATCCTGTCTTCCTGGTTTTCAATGGGAATTAGGTATCAATTTTCATTTCTTTGATTTAATGCTGTCTTGGGATGATCCTGAGTATAGAACAACAAACTGAAGCATTTTTATCCCAAGCCAATGGGCTATATTTTGGCAGGAGGTAAGAAAAAAATCATGCATCATTTTGTGAATGATCTTGATTAGAGGACTGGACAAGAAAGACACAATATTTTCTTTGGGAAAAAAAAAGTTTCACAGGAAATAAGAAAGAGGGAAAGATACTTAGGTAAATTGTAAAAATGTTATTGCTGGGAGTCTTTCAAAATAAGATCATCCTCAATCTTGTGCAATTCTGGTTGATCACTTAGCATGAAGTAGAGAAGTGAGACAGATGATCTTCTGACAGTTATCCTAATTTTTTCACTCAAAAATATTGATTTAAATGTAATTGAAAATAAAGATCACTCAATTCTATCCTATTTGTTCAACTTACCAATTTAAATAATACTGACATAAAATCAGAGATGGGCTTATCAATTTGATGTGTTTTAGTAATTGTGGGCTAACTCATCTGATTTACACTTCTCTTCCTCTATACACCACAACTTTGTAGAAAGGTCTCAAACAAAAAGGAGTGGATCACAGAAGACATTTTCATTATGCATAAAATTTTTTGTTTATATAGCTTGCGATACATTTTCTCAACTTATGAATCAATTATCCCTAACGTGTGAAAAATGCAATCCAATTTAAATAGAGAGATGCCTGTTTCTTCTACATCTCAAAATTTAAGCTGTTCCTTGTATTGGCATACTTTCTTAGGAGTGGGGCTCACATTTCATTGTCGATGATCCATCTCACACAACAGAGGTTTTACAACTATAATTCTGGCTCGAGTCAGTGAGGGACTTATCAGACTAAGAGATATTCTTAACACTGATCCCTCTTTTTTAGCCCAATGAATGAAGGTATTCCGGAAAACATAAGTTTTGAGAGTTCTTTTCCTCAGTTGCCATCATAAGCACCTGTGTTACTCTGAATATAAATCAAAAGAGCCTTAGGGCATGTCTATCCAAAATATCCATGTACTCCTCCTGGGGGATCAGAACCTGAAAAGATGGACAGCTAAGATCTACAGGTGTGAAAAATCTTTGTAAATACAAGACACTGCCATTGTGAAAAGGAAAATATCACTATTAAGGTCCAGTGTGCAATAGCTTCTAAAATCTATCTAAATTCTATTAGGCTGTTTTGGGAAAAAAGAGGCACAGCACTCCAGAATCCTCAACATCTTTGGGTGGGAATGTGAGCCCTTAGGAGTTAGGGCTCACATTTCATTGTCAAGTTTGAGGAGTTTAGTGTAATAAGAATCAAGGTATTTCTAGTTATGCCTATATTAAATATATTTACATAAACAATTAGAGTTCAATGGCAGCCTTAAAATGTGATTAGATAAACCAAAGCACAGTTAGATTTACATAAGTGAATGTTTCTCTCCAGATCAGTGCTGAATTTTTCCCAAAGAAACACAATATAGCTCTACTGAACAGTTCTAAGAGTAGGTAGCACAAATACAATTAAGCAGAGAAACTCAAAGTAATGGACTAGTGCTGAGATCCTTAACTCATTACTCTCAACTTTCATTAACCTCAACTCTGCATATACCTGAGAAGTAACTATCTTTATATTTACCTTAAACACATCACTATTCAAATAACGGTAGAAATATTTTATCAGCAAATTAGCTGAGCACTTGACCACGGATCATTAGAAGTGTACAGTTTTATTACATTTTAATCAAAGTTTACAATGCTTTAAAATACTTAAAAGACAGGGGCATGTCCCCTTAAGATGCCTATTTAAAAGTGTTACATATCAGGGAATCCTTCCCGTTTGTTAGCCCAGGGAAGGAACTAGAAGGAAATCTAAATGAAATCCTTAAGAAACAAGCTTATTGGATATATTACCTAGTCTATTTCTGGATCGCGAATCTCCCGCCCTCTCTGAGTTTCCTCACTGTCAGATAGCAAAATGGAACAAGATCGATGAAGAGCTATGTGTGCTCCCAGTCTGGCTTTTTGATTTTTCGCTCAAGCCAAAAAGAGCAAAGGGCATCGAGTTAGGGCTCCTTTCCAAGCGTGCTTGTAGGAGAGCGAACCTCCAGCCGCTTCTGGCTGCGGAGTGAATTCCGGCTGCAACGCGGACCAGGTCCCGTTGACCGCTGCCCACCTTGCCCGGCAGCCTCCACACCCACAGGAAACCGCCAGTGTGCGAGCCAGTCAACACAAGGCTTCCTGTGCACAAAGCCCAAGGAGCCCCCAAATAGAACCGAATCCTGAGCCCAGGGCAAGACTGGAGGTGGTTGGCTGAGGAGACTGGTCTCTCTCTGGGGGTCTACAAGCGCTAGCTAGTGCCTGCACCTCCCGTACCCCGGTCGCACATCTGTGCCCTGAAATCTGCCTCCCTCCCGGAGACAGGCGTGTGCGCGCGCGCGCACACACACACACACACACACACACACACACACTCTCACGCACACCCACATCGCCTCTGCCCCCCTGCCGCCCCACCCCTGGCAGAACTGTAGGGACTGGTCTGTGCTCTGCCTCAACTTTCCCGGCTAAGCCTGCCCCAGGCGGTGCCCGGGCCTCCACGCCCTCGCTGGGCGCCCTCCAGAGGGACACGTCCTCCTCTGGGCCCCTTACCTCTCACCGACAACTCCTGGCAGGGACTGGAGCTGACCGTGGTGGCAGCAGCGGCGGCTGAGCTTGCACCCGGGCTCTGGCTCATGGTTGGTCCTCCTCGTCCGACACAAAAGAGGTAGCTTGCTGGCTTTGTCCTTTCCAGATCCAAGGAAGAACTTATTTTGCCCTCGAAATGGCCAACTTGTGCGCGCCGCTTCCTGTCACAGTGCCCCCTGCCCCCGCCCCCTCCCGGCTGCGCGCTGGACCACTGCCCGGCGGCCAAGCATCAGGCCTCGGAGTCAGTGGGGAGTGGGAAAAGGGAGGGTGGGAGGGGAAAAAGGGAGGCGGTTGGGAAAAGGGGAGACCTAGTGGTCTTCCACGGAAGGGAGGGGAGCCCTTTGCAGCCGAGTCCCTCTCGGCTTTACAGGCAAACCCACTTCCCGGGAGCGGAAAGCAACTTTCCTTCACCTTGGCCAGGCTCAAACCGTCGCATCTAATTGGGACTCTCGGCAGAGGCACGGACCTTCTGGCATTCTCTCCTTCTCCTTCTCCTTCTCTTTCTCCTTTCCTCCCTTTCTCGTCCTCCTTTTCCTTCTCCCCCTCCCCCTACTTCCCTCCCTTAATAGGGGTGTATCTGCAGAGTCTTCAGTGAGCCAGGGTACCTAGACGAGAGGATTATTGAACGAAAGCCAGGGCGGTTGTGCTAGCCGCTTCGCCTCACTCTGTTGGAAATCCTGAGGCAGGGCAGGCAAAGGTTGGTGAATTTCGAAGGGGTGGGGTGAAGGGGCGTGGGGCGGCAGGAAGATCTGCGGCTCCAACTTTGAAGCTCAGCTAGAGCTCTGGCCTGCGGGAGAGCTGGGACTAACGGCCCTGGAAGAACTCTCCAGTGATCCCCGTGCAGCGGGTTGACCGCAAGCTGGAGGAGAAAGGGAGAGCGAGAGCCTGAGAGGGAGCGAGTGAGCCTGAGAGCCCGGTGTGCCGCTCTGCCCCACACACCGCTCAACTGCACATTGCGAGCCCCTGGAGAGGGCTTGTGCAGAACAATCTCTGGGTCAGGCGGGAGGGAGACGCTCCTGTTTCCTAGCAACCCCCATCAATCTTCTCCGGATAGCTCCCTCTGAAGGAATTCGATTGGACAGCCCCTGGAGGGAAGCCACGCCCCTTCAAGAATGCTGGGCTGCTGCTTTTTCGCATTCTCCTAAATTTCTTGGGTGGAATAAGATTTGAGGGGAGTGCTGAATTATCTTTCTTCTTATCCTCCTGTGCTGCCACACAGCCCCCTTGCAGCGACCGTCCCTCCCCCGGCCCCCCACTCCACATTAGTCCTTCTCTAGCCCTACTTGGGGTTGGCACACACAGGCACTGCTGTCTCCAGAACCTGTTCTTTCTTCTTGAAATTAAATAAATAAATAACAACCTTAAATCGGTGACGTAGGCACAAAAGAGAAAAAGGCACACGGAAATAGCTATAATAGGCTCCGAGCTACAGATACAATCCTAAAGGTAAAATTCCAGGCATCTTTCTATGTTTAGAAACACATTGTGTTTAATTTCAGAAGGGAAACTTCACTATCATTAATTTTCCCCACCTGATAACACTAACTTTGTGGTAACAAGGACTGAGTTATATGTAGCCAGAGACAATTAAACTTAATGCTTCAAAGCTACATTTATTCTTTAATATTTAATGTTAAGTTGTTTAACAACTGCTTTCTTTTGTAACCTAGTCAGGACATTTAAACTACAGCTATAATCTTACTACAGATTCTTTTAGAGAGCCAACAACATTTAGAAGATACATGTGCTTATATCTTCCATTGTGAACACTGCTAAAACTAGAAACTTGAACATATTAAAAATTAAGATGTTAAATTAAATAGTGAAACTCTAAAAATGCTAAAAGTTCCTTCTCCAAAACCATTCTCTCTGGAATGCAACAACAATTACAACATAACAGCAAAATCCCTCTTTCTTTGTATTTCATTGCTATTACCTAACATGTACCACAAACCCATAGACTTTTGTATGAGAGAATTTTCACAATGTCTGTCCAATAGGCAAGTGTACTATACCTTAAGGAACAGTGACAGGACAATGGAGAGGATAAAGATCTATATACACTGCAATGCTTCAGATATTCATGAAGCCATGTTGGCAGCTTTTGGTTCTTTCCAGAATATTCCACAACATACCCTACCCCTCTTTTGAAGACTATCAGAATCAGCTGAGATTGGGAGCAGTAGAAGGGATTTGATGTTTTCATTCATTAAAAATAAAAGTAGCTGTGTTTGTACAAAAGAAAGCACTGATGTATAAGCTGAACTACCCAGCAGAAGCCGCATCTCGGCTACTTAACATACTAGTGTTGGTGATGTGCAGAGACTGCAATGCTGAAGCCAATTATTAATCTGTTATCGGATCTGGCCTTATGGGACACATTTCTCTCTTCCCACTGCCAAACATGGGGGAAATGATGAACATAAGGACTTTTCAGACTGGTGAAAGCATATTGCCTGAATGTGAATCCTTAATTGCCATCCATTTCTAGCTGTGTGACCTTGGGCAAAAGTCTCAGCCTCACTTTAGCTCTGTTTAATCATCTATAAAATGGGAATAATAATTGTTCATCTCAAAGCTATTTTGAGGATTAATAAGTACCATGTAGGTAGTATGCACGTATTAACTCAATTAGTTTTCATTTTCTTGTTAACCAATGGTATTTTAATTGTTGAGCCATATATGATATTTAATTCACAGCTATTACTATTGTGCCTTAATTCTTCCTTTTTAATTTAATTTAAATTTGTCATTGACTGAGAACATAGCTTTGACTTTTAACATTAATTTGTTGAAGTGTATGTGTATGTGTAAATTTTAATGTTTATTTGTTAGGGTGTGTGTGTGTGTGTGTGTGTGTGTGTGTGTGAGCGCATGCATGTAGCGCACTCACATGCATGTTTTTAAGTTCCTTTTAAAAGCCTCAAGAGATAGGATTAAATAATAACTTCTGGTTAAAAAGCATGTGAATTAGGAAATGACCTTTCCCTTTCTCCCCACCCTCCCTCAAGTTTGCTGGCTGGGCATCAGTTTCTAAGCAATTCTAGTCCTTTCTTTTAGGTACCTCTGGTATACCTCTTCAAGTACACCTTTAGACATCTAGATCACTCTTTCTTCTTCATATTTTATATTAGTTTGATTAATTTTTACTATTCCATCTATATTTATTTGAATGATTAAATATGCTATTTCTTCTTAGAACCTTTTAGAGTTAATGCCCTGCTGTCTGTTATAATGCCTTTCTAATATGGCCTGTACAGTATACCATCTTTTCTTCAGAAATAACAATGAGAGTTGATGAGCTGTCATCATTAATTACAAATAAGATGTCTTCCGTGTTTTCATTCTGACCCAGAGTTCACTCTCATTAGCATTCCCTTTGGAGCTAAACTCCATTGGTTCAATCCAGAAATCAATTTCATTGCCCCTTTCTCACTACCAGTCAGTCAGCAGAGTGCAGTTATTTTGACCATATAGAGAGTCATTCGGTGTCCAGTTTGGGACAGTTCTGGTTTACATCCATTGTTTGGGTGTGTTCACAAAGCTTACTTCATTTTTCAAAAGTGTCAGGTCTGGTCTTTAAATCCTACAGCTACCTATACCCTCTAATCATCTGGCTGAAAACTCTTGCTTCATCTGCCACGTGACTGTTAAATTCCTCTGTATAACTCTTTCTCCAGGAGAGGACCAATCATTTCCAGTAGCCTAATACATGTAATATACATATAAAAACAGTAAAATTTATATTTAATTTTCTTAAATATAAGCCTCATTTATTTTTTACTTCTTTTAAAATATGTTTCCCCTTGGATCATCAGGAAATTCTGAGTCTAATTACTGTTACACTGTATACAAATGAAAATATTTTATGGGACACTGTGGGGGGGCTCTGTTGTCCCTTAAACTTCCAACTGTTGACTTCAGCTCAGGTCATGATCTCATGGTTCCTGATATCGAGCCCCACTTCGAGTGCTTTGTGCTGATAGCATGGAACCTGCTGGGAATTCTGTCTCTTCCTCTCTCAGACCCTCCCCTACTCTCTTTCTCTCTCTCTTAAAATAAATAAATATATGTTAAAAAAAGAAAATATCCTCATCTTAATTTTGATTGAAGGCACAAGACCAGAGGGACCAGCTTCTCCCTAGTCCCAAGCAAGGCTCGCCAGGCCACCTGTGTTAGATGTGAGTGGTGTATCTTTAAACCACACGTATAATGAAAGAGTTGAAGTCCAAGCAGCTGAGAGAAGTAGGAAATTGGAGTTTAGGGAGTTTGTGGCATGCTGTAAATATGCAGGTAGAGGGTTGGGGCTGTGTTCTTTCCCTCACTTCAACTCTCCTGCAGGGCGCTGCTGCAGGGGAGCCACTGCTGTGTTCCCTGAGATACAGGAGCCTGCCTTGTATTTCACAGCAGAAACAATAAATAAATTGCAAGAGGCTGTGTGTGTGTAGGTCTGTCTTCCAGAGGGCCCAAAGAAAAGAAGACTGGACTTGGTGGGGAACTGCATTCCCACCTATGACAAGTGTAAGGGGCTGTTCTATGTACCTTATATGGGGAGAATGAACACAGAGTAGGAGATGTGTTTTCTTAGGTCCTAAGCAGAAGTGCGTGGGGGACAAACTTTGAATCCCCAGTAGACGGTCTGTGGGGGGCATGGGGCTGCTGGAAGGCAACTCTGCAGAAGGCATGCTGCACACTGCCTCCGGGTACTCACAGTGCCGCATGCAAGGCCGCATCGACCCTGTGCGGGTAGGAGGCTGTCTTTTTGTAATTGATCAGTTTGGGTCCCGGAGGAGGTTGGCGAGGTGGGAAGGTAAAGTGCAGATGCCCAGTAGGTTAAAAATGTCCAGTCATGAAAGCCTCACCAGAATCAGGTCAGATTTTGCAATGAGAGATTTCCCAGAGCCCAAGGGTCTTCAAGAAACTGATTAAGTTGGGCTCAGAAACATCAAGTTTGAATACCCGCTAAGCACAAAAAAAGCAATGCCAGATCTGTACCGGTCAAATGGGACTTCTCTCCTCCCTTCATACCTTCTATCTCAGACCTTTTCAACTCAGAGGGATAGGAACTGCTGCCTTCCCCAGATGGGGGAAGGGAAAAGCTTGAAATCACATGGACTTTGGAATTTTGATTATTATTCTGCCTTGAATCCAACTCCACATGAGTCTGTTTTGTTTTGTTTTGTTTTGTATTAAAGTGGAGGGAGGAATTTTTTATCTGGGAACAATCTGAAAGTCAAGGTACCAGCCTTGAATTATGTCCAAGGGGATAGAGAAGGAAGCCCCGTAGGCAAGATATGTAGGAGCAGTGCGGAGAAAAAAACCACAATTGTTTGTGTGGTGTTTTATGAGCCTCACTTGTTCAGTATATAAATGTTCTGATCAGTACCTTGGATTCTTTGCATATTTTCCTTGATTCTCAGGGAGAAAAAAGGTACTCCTTGAATATTTACTATGTGTTTTGTTTTTGTCTTGTGTATCATCCAATTAATGGCTAATTACGGTTGGTTCTAAACATGACTGTTCAAATATTAAAATATCTGTCACCCACAAGTATCTTCTTTAAGAGAGTTTCAATCATTAAATAAATATTAATGAAAAGAACTATTCATGAAATTAGTATATTCTATGGAAATGCTCATCACAAGAAATGCAAATATTTGTCTTTCTCATGAGACTGGAAGTTTCGTGAGGGCAGACACTGTGGACGTTATGTTTATCATTACTTCACGGTACTTAGGGACACGAGGTGTGTGTGCATAGGTGTGGGGACTGGAAGGAGAAAACTTGGCCAATGGACAGTTTTTGAGTGAATGAATTAACCTTTAAAGATTAAAATATCATGTTGACCTAACTTTTTATAGTTGAGTAAACTGAGTTCTGCATATAGCATGTGTTCCCAAATTTCTAGATAGGAGGAGTTTTAAGTAGTTAATCTAGTTCATTCTTGTTACTCTGGTTAGCCCACTCTTTGAAGGGAGTGGGTATTTTAGAGAAGATACGCATGGGTGACATGTATTTGTTCTGTCACTTACCTGTTTCAAGTGCCTAGATCCGCCTGATGTGTCCCTGAGCTCCCTAGACATCTGGTGAAGGAAGATTAAATGGTGGACAACCTTCCTCAGGGTTTTGTCTCAATTACGTATTTTCATAACAAGCAAAATGTTTTAGTTTTAGATCTTTTTAAAATATTTAGTGGGGGGAGTGGCGATAATAGAACCTGATGAAGGCTATAAGCATTAAAGGGGAGGTAAAGCCTTGCGGCACAGCCACTGCTTAGAGATAATCTGTAGTCAAATCTGAGCTGTTAGACTAGATTCGTGACCCCAGTTGAAATAAATGATGCAGGAGGCCCCTGGGTGGCTCAGTCTGTTAAGTGCCTGACTCTTGGTTTCCTCTCAGGTCATGATCTCACGGTTCCTGAAATTGAGCCCTGAGTTGGCCTCTGTGCTGACAGCCTGGAGGTTGCTTAGGATTCTCTCTCTCTCCCTCTCTGTGTGCCCCTCCCCTGATTGCTCTCTCTTTCTATCTCTCAGAATAAATAAATAAATATTAAAAAAAGAAAGGAAAACAAGGGAGAAATAAATGATGCATGCACAAACAGTAAATGAGTTCACAAGAAGGAATGTCATGTCACTGGGTTTGCCTTTGCACCAATGAATTTTTTTCTGAGATTTTGCAAAGACATATATTTTATTATATACATATTTATTTTTTAAGTTTATTTATTTTGATAGAGAGAGAAAGCATGCAAACAGGAGAGGAGGAGAGGGAGAGGAAGAGAAAGAGCATCCCAAGCAGGCTCCACACTGTCAGCACAGAGCCTGACATGGGGCTCGATCCCACCAACCATGAGATCATGCCCTGACCCGAAATCAAGAGTCGGATACTTGACCAACTGAGCCACCCAGGTGCTCCTCTATTATACATTTTAAAGATAACATCTGTCGATGTTATTTATTTTAATCTTAGGTTGATTATTTTTTTCCTGAGATTTCAAGTCAATTTTTCACCCCTGGAAGTGATGACCTTCTGATAGAGTCATTCCTAAGTCAGCCACTTAGATCAGAGCAAGGCCCAACAGTTATATATGAAGGTATGGATGTATGTATGGATCTATCTATTCCAGTAGCTTTCATTGGAAACTCTCACATTCCAAACATCACGCCAAGTACGCAGGTACCAACAAGATAAGATGGGGCCCTGAAGTTTCTCTTGAAAATGGCAAGCAGAAATGTCAACAAATCATTAAAAATACAATATGATGGGATATTTAAGAGAGGCCCATTAGGAAAAGTGACCTAGTAGAAGAGGACACTATATGTTGTTAAAATAAAAACACTTTGAATATAATAAACAAGTTAAGAGCCTGCTATTCCACAAGTGGTCCACTTTAAGACTAAACTTCAAAACATACATGTGCAAGAAGGAGCATATTAGTTAGAAATGCTTTTTGGCAGCAAATGACACATAGTCCAACTAACTATGGCTAAAATAAATGGTGGTTTTTCAGTTTGTTTATGTATACATATCAGAACTGAGCATTTTTGTCTTTCCCCTCATGTTGCAATGTTGCTGCTCCTGCTCCAGCTATCACATCATTCACTCAGGACACAAGAATAATCACCAGTGTAAGCTATGTGTGTCCTGTATATTAAAGAATGCACAATCCTTCTCCCAACCACATATCATAATATCATTTAAGTCTAACTTACCAGACCTGTTCATTTGACTGTCTCCAGCTACAAATTATGTTAGAAAAATGTGTAATTAGCTTTTCCAGGCTCCTTCATGTGAGCATCAAGAAAGAGGGTAAATGGAATCCACAGCAGGGTCAGTCAGCCAACAGCATCTGACTCAGGGAGTACTCTCAGTGTTTCCCTCTTAAACGTTTTCTAGGCTGGAGATAGCGTTGCGGCCCTTCATTAAGGTTTTATCTCAAAAGTGGGGTGAAAGAAGTAGGTCTTCTATGGAAGGGAAAATGTTTGTAGTTGCCTGTTGAGGCAGTCACTCCTTCGTCTTATATAAGCTATGGCCAAATGACCCCTTTGGGCCAAAGTCAATGATGATACCTGTTCTTAATTACATTAACACCTGGCACATTCTTTATCTGAAAGCAATATATATCATTTAAGATTCTTAGGGCCTTAAATTATGTGTCTTTTTGAAGAAATCCTAAGTCACCATATGAACTACTTGTATTGATAGGTCTATGTACAAATTCCAAATGCATTTTTACCATTTGAGCTGTTTTGAAGAACGTGCACTGAATAATATTAAATGCATCTTAAGTACATTAAAAAAAAAAGATCAAAGTTGCACAGTGAGATACTCTGGAGGTTCTGTTTTGGGGATTCATTTCCTAATAAATATTTATTGAGGGCCCATTCCGTGCCAGGAAATGTGCTATACGCTGGGTGTGCAAGATAGATTAGTTCAATATAGCTCTTGGTGTCGGGGAGCATATAGCCAGAAAAATGCCTTCAATCAATATGGAGCTTTATTTTTAGGAATATTCCAACTGTAGCCCTTAAGACAGTGGGAGATGTCATAAGCCCTCAATATTGTATCTCAAGTTATTTTAGTCTAATTCACAATATTCCGCTTTTTAAATTTATTTTATTTTGCTACTTTGGGAAATTTTTTTTCATTAAAAACAAGAGCAAGCAAGCAAACTTTCATTCCTAAGAACTTTTCCTTCTTTAATCTTTCATATGTTTTAACAATATTTAATAAGTTCTCCAGATTCATAAATGGATCTACTTTTTAGAATAAAAGGCAACTATCTACAAGGAATGCACTCTTCATAAGGAAAACCAAGGTCCTGAAACAAAGAAAAAATGTTTTTTGCTACATTGATCTGGTGTGAAGACACCTTAAGAGAGGAAAGGTTTTTTTTCTGTTTGTTTTTATGTTTATTTATTTCTGAGAATGAGAAAGACAGAGTACAAGCTGGGGAGGGGCAGAGAGAGAGGGAGACACAGAATCTGAAGCAGCCTCCAGGTTCTGAGTGGTCAGCACAGAGCCCAACGTGGCACTCCAACCCACATACCTGAGCTGAAGTTGGACGCTTAAATGGCTGAGCCACCCAGACACCCCTGTTGGTTGAGTGATGGATTGATGGATTGATTGATTGATTGAGTGTGTGTGTGCATGAGGGAAGGCCAGAGGGGGGGGGGGGGAAGAGAATCCTAAGCTCTTAGGACTCTGAGATGATGACCTGAGCCCGAATCAAGAGGTGGATGCTTAACTGATAGAGCCACCTCTTTGCCCCAAGAGAGGAAAGATTGTTGGTGGAAATGCCGCACAAATGTAAATGTAAGATTTTAAGATTTGCTGTCATTGCTAGGCCAGAATTAAATAAAATAAAGTCAGGATTTCAGTAAAGTTTTTTTTTCTCAGGCAAAACATGTTTTGCTTGAATTCTAGCAATTGAGTCGAAACCTTAACTAGGCAGTTGTCTCTCTCCTCTGGTTTAATGTGATAGTAGAGGTTCAGTCTTGGAGGGCGTGATAATTCAATTAGATGTAGCATCAAATCAGTAGTAGCATATGCAAATAGAAAAAAATTCCATACTGCTCAAATTAGAATATCTCAGACTGGAAAGAAGTGTTGGATTAAAGTTCTCAGGGAAATGTTTGTTAAAATTATGTGGTACTCACAAATCTTTACTTTGATGATTCTTTATTTTTCCTAAAGCATGATTATTTTGATTTCAAAAGTTGTAGAATAAATGTGCTCTTTTTCATTGGAATGGTTAGACTGTAATGGGAAGTGGTTGTTCTCTACTTAAGGTTTGCAGAGAAGAAAGTGCAAGTCCTTTTTTTCTGTGCAAGTAAATTGTTTTGTTCCTTAGTTCACTCCTCCAAGAAACAGTGGTTTTTTTGTGTACCCTGAGTCCCAGGGTGTGGTTTCCTAGACTGACGCTTGAGGAACATCTCTAGTTTAGAGAATTGCTTAATTAGAATAATTAGAACGCTCAGGGTGCCTGGGTGGCTCAGTCAGTCAAGCATCTGACTCTTGATTTCACCTCAAGTCATGATCTTATGGGTTCCTGAGTTCAAGCCCCATGTTGGGCTCACCAAGCGGAGCTGGCTTGGGATTCTGTCTCTCTGCTCCTCACCCATTTGTTGTCTCTCCCTCTCAAAATAAATAAACTTTTTAAAAAAAATCTTAAAAAACAAAAAAGAAGGATAGAAGGTTCACTGTGAAGTCTGCTAAGCCAGCGCTTCTCAAACTTTTTTTTCTGCCAAGAACCAATGTCAGAGGATGTTCCAGCTTGTCATTCTCTAAGAAATATCTAAAACTATTCAGAATTTTGTTGTTCCCTGTAACTCAGTTGCTTTTTCTTCCCCTGAAGGAGGATATTGGGATGCAAGGGAGTAAGAACGACTTTATCCTAGGAACAGCTGTATCCCTGCTAGTTTACAGAGAAGGTGAAACGATCAGGTAAAGTTCAACATCCGACATTCTTGTCACATTATTGCAGGATAAGAACTGCTGACCTCCCCTCGTCGGTTCCCTCCTGCAGAAATAGCTGAGGTAAATCTGTGAAGTCCATGAAGGCTTCCTCAGGTCTCTCCATATTTATTTTATGAACACATTTCCTTTGAAGGAAACCTTTCCAGGTTTTCAAAATGCTTTCCCTTCTAGTTTTTTAACTCTTTGGAGTTAAAAAAAAATCCCATTGTCCACATTTTCTGGATGAGGTTTCTAAGTCTAAGAAAAGTCAAGTGACTTGTTCTAGGTCATACAACCAATGAATAATAAAGTGAGAACTTTAATCAAGTGAATTGATTTTTAATTCAGCATGTATTCCAATACCTTATCCTGCCTTTCGTTACTCTCTATTCACGGCATTGTATTCTATATCGAGGCTGTTTCTTATAGCTTTACCTTTAGTCCCCCTCAAAATTCTGGCATGCTGAGTTTGTTTTCCACAGGGCTATAATCTTCAGTAGTTTTGTAATGTATAAAAAATAACTAAATGAACTCATCCCTACTAAGGACTTAACCAGCTAATGATTACCTCACCCAGGTAATTTTCATTTTTAAGGAGTGATACTATTACTGAGAGTTTCAGATACTCCCACTGTGAATCTAATGATGGGGAGTATGGTGGTAGTAGATTGCTACATGATGTAAAATTAAATAATTAACCCAAAATCTTGGGAGGTTTTTTTTGGTTAATATCCATGATCTCTGCCTGCCCACATGATCTAATCAACTTCATAGCAAACTATGAGGAAAGGTACCATTTCTACTTGTTCAGTGTTCTTTGCTTGGAACCAAATACAGTGCCTGGAACCTATTTGTTGAATGAATGAACTTCAACAGTTTTGCCAACACCTGCTTCATTATAAACATAAAAAGATGATATAGGACATATACAGATCGATATTATGATAATGTGGTTATGAAAACATGTGACTAAATTATGCAGTAGTAATCACACTCCCCAAATCTCAGGGGTTTAAAGCAACATTCTTGCTATATGTTGATTTAGGGTTGACTAGGAGTTCTGTTTTACGTTATGTTTCCTTTGGGACCCATGCTGATGGAGCGACTACCCTGTGGAGCATTGCCAGTTTAGGAAAGAAAAAGAAAGATCTAGAGGGTCTCACAACAACACTTAAATGCTCTGTCTAGGGAGAGACGTGCATAAATTCTACTTCCAGCTCACTGGGCAGAACTAATCCCAGCAACCACAAGAAGGCTGGAGATACAATTCTAGCCTGTGACCAGAAGGCAGCAGATTCGACGCAACTATTGAACCACACTAAGAACTCCTACAGTGGAAGGGCAGCCTTCGTCCTGTGTGAGACCTGGATCTATATTGTGTACACTCCCATGGTGAAAAATAAGAATGTCTATTTTTTTTTTTTTACCATTTTCTGTGGATCATGTTCTGTGCTAGTGGTATATGTACATTGCCTCGTAATTCATATGGCCCTGAGAAGAAGGAATTATTATTACTTTGTATAGTTGAAGAAAGTGAAGGGAGTTAAGTAGCTTGCCATGTAGTAAGAAGTGGGGTCAAAATGAAAGCTCAGTCTATCTGACTTCAGAGATGATGCCCTTAACAGCCATGAGATACTGCCTTTAAGTAGTACTTCTGAGGCGTTCAGGCAACATCATTCAGTTATTAATTTGCTTTCAGTGGTCATTTTCACCAGGCTCCTCAGTGTCCCTTTATCCACGATGCTGTGCAAGCATGCTTTTAATCAATATAAAGTAGAAAATGAGCAATCTGTTCTAGCTGTAAAGACTAAAACTTCAATATTTCTGATTTAAAAGGAAAGTTACCATGAGACCATTCAGATAAACAGTCAAGACTAATCGAACTGATGAGACCAAACATGAAATGGCGGTGTTCTGGTAAAATCAAGTTCCTGATCCTGTTTCCATTGGTTGTATATAATGTTGACTCAGTGTTTGCAAATTGCAAATAGTAGTTTCAAAATGCTTAGTACACTTCCTTATATTCTTAATGTTGAACTTTTCACATCATAATATGTCTTCCAATTCTTAAAATAAGCATTAGTTTTATACTTAGATATTTTTCTGTAGAACTTTTTTTTTTTTTTTTTACCTCTTAAATATCTATTTTTGAGAGGCGGATGGGCAGAGAGGGAAGGAGACAGAGGATCCAGATCTTCTATGAAAAAGAAGTTTTCTCCATATTAAGGCTGTAGAGACGACTTTTGGTATCATCTTTGTACTATTGCAAATTCTTTAAAATAGAACCTCAATTTTTGATTGAATGAGGAAACTTCCTTTCTACTTGTTTCATATTTCTGAGCACTCAGGAACCAGGATAGCACCACCTGGCCTTTCTCCCCTCTTCCTCAGCTCCCCAGGGGAGGAGTCAATCATCATACTAACATCCTGGGGGAGAATGAAAAGGGCTTGTGCAGATTAGCTGCTTCCTGATTTGTGTGGGATTTGCCGGCTTGTGTGATTCTGTTTCATATTTCTTCAGTTCTAAGACACATTTTTAAGACCTCAGCATCTCTGAATAAATACGTATCTTATGATGAGGGAGCCTGTGTGGCTCAATCGGCTGAGTGTCCAACTTTGGCTCAGGTCATGATCTCGCCGTTCTTGAGTTCAAGCCCCATGTCAGGCTCTGTGTTGACAGCTCAGAACCTGAAGCCTGCTTCAGATGCTGTGTCTCCCTCTCTCTCTCTAGCCTTCCCCTGTTCATTCTCTCTCTTTCTCAAAAATAAATAAACATTAAAAATACATATCTTATAATTATGTTTTTCTCCCTAACACATGGTAGATGGCCGAACTATTAGGAATGTATTATGGCTACATTGGTAAGTTGTTAGTCCAACAGTTTCCTCAGTAATAAAGAGAGCATCTCCATCCACTTGAGTTTCTGATCAGTTCTCAATTGGTTCCGAACTTCCATGGTTGGGGGAGGAGATCATTATATATAAAATCTGCAACCCCCAGAATCTTGTACAATTGACCAGATACTTTGACTATAGTTAAGGAGAAGGCATTGAGAAGAAAAGAGAATTGTGGAGATGGAGGCATCTTTCAAAAGCAAGGCCCTTAATGATCCAAGAGAGTGGCTTTGGGCTTCAGTTTACCAAGCATGAGTAGAGGTGGGAGTTATGGTATTTTAACTTTAGTAGGTGGTAACTCCCTATAGCATGCCATATGGCTGCTTTTTACAATTTTATTATTGGTTTTTAGCTCATTCGCCCTGGGCGGGTGGCATTAGCCTCCGGCTTTCATAAATTGGCCAGGTGGGATTTTGACTTTGATGGGTCACTGAAGCATCTAATAACTTTGTCCCAAGAAAGTGACAGTTTTTATTCAGGCACGACTGCAAGCACCTGTGTCTTTGAGACACACTGTAACTACACAAGTGACCTCTGTGTTCCTGGATGTAGATGCCTTTAGGTAGGACTGTGATGGCAAGACCTTGAAATTAATTCATAGGTACAGCTTGGCCTGGTATTTCAGGTGAAGTGGAGTTGAGATTAGTTCTTTTTGACCTTGGAAGGAGTAACAGTATTTATTGACTTTAAAGTGCAAGGCAGCTGGGTTTTGCATATTCTATGGGACCCTAGGTGGGTTCATGCTTTGTATGATTTGTGCCATGGTGGTCTAGGCAGTGCTAGACCCACTGACTCCCGTTCTGTTCCTTTTTATGTCATGTCACTGTCTTCAAGGCCAAGAAAGAAAAGTTTGAAAAGAAACGCTTATGTGGTTTCAATTGGCTTGATATTTGTTAACTGAATAAACTTTCACCATAGATCTTGATTTCACAGACCCAATTATGGGTTTTTCCAGAGAAGTGTGGTAGATTTTTCTGAATGAATAGCTAAAAATAGATGGAAGCCCTTTTTATGCACAGAATATGTTATCCTGTTGGGATAAAGTAAAGATATAGCTCAAAAGTTAAGTTGTGTAAACCTACAGTCTATGAAGGCAATTAAAAGGAGTTGTATCTTTTGACTCTAGAAATCAAACGTTTTTTTTTTTCCAGGCAATTAAAAAGCAACAGAAATCATTTAAAATGAAGGAAGGCTGGCTAAGTAAGCTGGAGAAAGGGAGTTTCTTATTTGAAAAGTGGATATTTTAGCTATCAGATGAGGTGGATTTGAAGAGGAAAATGAGGTCTCAAAGGTCAGGAGAGTCAGATACAAAGGAAAAGGTGATGAACCTAAGCCTAACTGTCCTATAGAAGGTTCCTTCTTTAAGATGAAGAGAGAGTATCACTTGTAAGAATAACTGAATAAAGATACTTGGAATATTAGGATGATTATACCATATGGCTACAAGGAATTTTGGACACATGTAAGAGTAGAAATTAAGGAGATGAGTGGAAAATATTCAAACTACTAGTAGGTGAGTGACCGCAGGGAACAGTCAGGTATTCCCATTTTCCTGAGGGAATATGCTTGAGAAATTTCTGGAATTTGTATTCTACAGGAAGGCACAACAAAAATGAGACAACAGCAACACATGGAGCTTTGTCTTTGTGTCTAATGAGAGGAGTTCTGAGGGTTAGGGCAACAAAAAAAGAGAAAATGGACAAAATACTTGGGGAAGACCCAGGGCTTTCTGATTTTATCTCCTTCAATATAGGAAGCTCTATACATACAATCTGCTCACGTATAGTAGAAAAACAAGCTATTCAACTAAAACCACAATGAAAGCAAATGGGAGAAGACACTTAAATTTAGCAACCACTACTAGTCTATCAAATAGAGACAGAAACTAACCTAAGCAATTGAATTGTGACTGGTACTCCTTAAAACAATCAAGGTCATAAAAAACAAGGAAAGTCAGAAACTGTCATAGTTGAGAGGAGCCTGAGGACACATGAGATTAAATGTAATGTGGTATCCTGAATGGGGGCATGAAACAGAAAAATGACATGAGGTAAAAACTAAAGACATTTGAATAAAGCATGGACTTTAGATACTGTATTAATATTGGTTAATTACTTTTGAAAAATATACCAGACTAATATAAGAGGTTAATTATAGGGAAACTGTGTGTGAATATATGGGAACTCTGTACTATCTTGGAAATTTTTCTTTAACTTAAAAGTCCTCTTTGACTTAAAACTCAAAAAAAATTTATTGAAAAAAATTGAATTGTTAGAATGTCAGAGGAGCCTTTGGGCAATTGCAAAAGGAAATGCTAGGCATGACAATATTTTATAAAACAGGTATAATTGACATATAACATTAATTTCAGGTATATGAAGTAGTGATTTGACATTTGTATACATTGCACAATGGTCACCATAGTAAGTCTACTTATACCATCCATCTCCATACATAGTTATAATATTTTTTCCTGTGATGAGGACTTATTTACTCTCTTAGCAACTTTCCAAAATGCAGTATAGTAATATTAACATATAGTTACCATGCGATATATTATGTCCCCATGACTTATTTATTTTATAACTGAAAGTTTGTACCTTTGGAGCACCTTCACCCATTTAGCCCACTGAATCCCCACCCATGGGAGTAACTACCAGTCTGTCAAGTTTTTTTTTATATTCTACATTTAAGTGATATAATATCTTCCTTTGCCTGCCTAATTTATTTCACTTAGCAGAATGCCCTCAAGGTCTACCCATGTTGTCATAAATGGCAAGATTCCATTCTTTTTTTAATAGGTGAACAGTATTCTATCATGTCTGTCTGTCTGTCTGTCTATCTATCTATCTATCTATCTATCTAACATTTATCTAATCTATCATCTATCTCTCACATACATCTTCTTTATCCATTTACCTACCTATGGGCACTTAGATTGTTTCCGTATTTTGACTCTTGTCCATAGTGCTGCATTGAACATGGGGGCAAAGGTATTTTTTGGAATCAGTGTTTTCATTTTTTTTTGGATGAATACCTAGCAGTGGAATTGCTGGATTATATGATAATTCTCTTTTTAATTTTTTGAGGAACTGCATACTGTTTTTGATAGTGGCTGTATCCATTTGCATTCCTACCAACAGTGCTCAAGTGTTCCGTTTTCTCCACATCCTCGCCAACACCTCTTATTGCCTGTCTTCTTGATCTAACCACTTTAACAGATGTGAGGTAAATGACAGTGCTTTGAGAAGCTTTGAGCAGGGCATGAATATTACTAGTAAACTTAATACGAAGTCCGTGATAATGATTATTCATTTGAATCAATTTTGGGGAAGAAGAATCCTGTCTTATGAGGTGGATTTAAAAATTAAGTGTTCTATAGGAAGAGGCAGTAGAAACAGCAAATGACACATAGGAATGAAAATATCTATTACAGGTCATTAAACAGTATTGACCGTTCAACACTGGGGTGCAAGAAACATAAAGCTCAAAGGAAGAATGAAAGTTAGAAAGGTTTGACTATACTGGATGGGAAGAAATGGCCCTAAAGTGTCTGAGCTTGCTACTATTGCAAGTTTCCAAACATTGCAAAAACGAACATACAGAAAAAACAACTTGAGGATGGGAATGGTATTATTGGATGGTTTCTCCCCAGCTCTCTGCTATTATTACCCCTGTGGTGGAACTGAGTTAACTTTCAGAGGTTGTGGATTCTGAGCATTTTTCAAGGACTGAGTAGCACTTTGGACAGTCTGACGTCAAGATTCTCTCTATGCACATTCCTTCCTTCAGATACCAACGAGGCGCTACTGTGATATTTGGCATTATTGAGTACTATATTTGGAAGCATAATTTTGTCGGTGATAATTTTTAGAAGCTGGGTAATATATTTTATTCTAAATTTCATGGGATATGGGCAAATCCTGTGATAATCTTAAATGTCCTATTTTAAGGCCTTATAAAAAGATATCTCATGAGAGACTTAGTAATAAATGTATTCATTTTTGAACTTCCAAAAGAATTATCAAGGCTGGAGCTACTAAAAGCTGCTTGTCCCTAGCATTAAGAATTGAAATTGTTGAGCTTGGGTCAAATAAGAAATTGAGGAAGATTAATCTGGACTATTAATTTCTTAGTGATTTTAACTCATAAGGACAATAAGATCTGAGTGTTTTGACTATGTATTTTAAGACAATTTCTGTTTTTGTTTTTACTGTAATTTCTTCCTAATGAGGGTTATATTTAGGTTGGGGTGGGCATATCTTTATTTTTATTTTATAGTTGGAGAATCTTAATGTTGTCATTTAATCATATTGTTTATGCTCTCATGGTAAATACTGAGGACTATGGCTGGATATAATTTGGGATGGGGAATAGATAAGTGTATTAATTTTTCTCATAAAATGGTAATGTAGCTTGAGGTTAATTTAACTAATGCGTTGTCAAGGCACCTTTAAAATCTAAAATCTATTGTCTCCCATTATGGTGGAGAAGTAAATATGCATTATGAAGGCAGGTGGATACTTCACTTGAATACTCACTATCAACATTGGATTAGGACTTTAAAATTTATAAAGCAGTTTTATTCCACACTATCATTTGGTTGATTCATCAGTCTCTCCATTCACCTATCCATCCGTCTATCTTGATAATATACCTGAATTTCCCAAGCAAATGAACATCTTTTCAAAGTTTGATTGCCACAAGCAAGCAATTATATGTGAATGAATAACTAAAGTGATAGGTTCTGTGATAACAATGCAAGTAATTACTTGTGTCTGTGAACATGTTTACATGTAATTTATAAGATGAATATCATGTTACATTTATATGTTATCGTAAAGCTCTAAGAAGGCATTATAAAGAATGAACAGGATCACACTGCCAATATATAGCAGAGCTTGCTTTTTTCCTTCCTACATGAGCCTTTCTGCTACACAGCACTACCTCTATGGAAAACTTCGTTCTTGTTTCTTCTTTTAGGTTTCCAGTTTCCTTTTTTCTTTAAAAAAATTTTTTTATGTTTATTTTTGAGACAGAGAGAAACAGAGCATGAGTGGGGGAGGGACAGAGAGAGAGGGAGACACAGAATGTGAAGCAGGCTCCAGGCTCTGGGCTGACAGCTCAGAGCCTGATGCAGGGTTCAAACCCATGAACTGTGAGATCATGACCTGAGCCGAGGTCAGAGGCTTAACCAACTGAGCCACCTGGGCACCTTTCCTTTTTTCTTAAAAACTGTGTATCTCGGAGAATATAAATTTAAGGGAAAACACTTTTTGATTGGTAGTAATTTACCTCCCTTAAGGTGCCCAGTGGTGACATAATTGATTTTGTTGCCATTGATTAAAAACCACATTACGTTTAAAACTGTCAGCTGAGCCCAGAGATAACATTTTCATAATGACTTTTAATAAACATGGAAGAAGTGATTTCATTGCATTCATAAATTTGATTAATGATATTTTTCCCAGGACCAAAATAAATGAGCTGCTTATTTACATGCCTGATTGCTATATTACAGGTAGATTCTCCAATAGTATAGTGTTGGGACAGGAGAGACATACTCCAGAGATGGGCATAGTAAACAACTCTAAAAATGGTCATGTTTTCATTTATCAAAGAAAGGAGAAGCATGCTTTGATTCACTCTGGTGGAAATTTTTACATTAGTGGAAATAGGAATATGATCTCATTTTACCTAGGAAGATTTTTGCTCATCAGGTTCTTCTGACCTCTTGACATGCCCCCTCTAAGACCTTTCTCTCTGTGTCTTCCGTATTTCAGTAGATGGCAAACCCATTCTTCCCATTTTTATTCTGAAATTTTTGATTTGTTGCTTGACTCCTCTTTTTCTCTACTATCAGCTCTATCTTTAAAGTAAAACCAGGATTTATCTATTTCTCATCACCAGCCCTGGTTTCCCTGCTTTGGCTTTTGCACGTTTGCAGATAATGTTAACCCAGTAGCCCATGTGACCACAGACGTGTCATTCTTCTCAAAAATCTCCACTCTTTCCCCTTTCTTTGGAGAAAAACCCAGTCTTAACTATGCCCAACAAGAGTCTATCTGATCTGTTTCTAGCTGTCCATTCACATTACCCCCACCATACCTAATCTCTAAATAAGCTCCCTCCCTCACTCTTTATTGAGCCCACCAAGCATACTGAACCTCAGAGTCTCAGGGTCTCTGGTCTATTGTTCCCTTTCTTCCCCCACTCTGCACGCCCAATCTCTTTACTTCCGCAGTTTTTACAGTAAGGCTCCTGGGCACGCTATCTAAAATGTAAACACATTATTCTTTATCCTGTTCTTTTCCTTTTTCCTCTTTAAAATTTCTGGTTTTCTAACACACATCCAGTTTATTATTTTTTTAAAGAATGATATCTGTAAAGTCCATAAATAGAGTAATTTTAGCAAAACTAGATAATGCACATTGATTTCATCTCTGAAGCACAGGTGATTTTCATAGATAAAAGTCCCTGCAGAACAGCAGGATTAGTCTGCCAGAGAGACTGTGTACCAGAAAGAATGCCTTTATGGTAGGGACTGGGGAAGGCTGTTCTTGAGAAGTTTGACTACCTGTTGGTGTCTCTGAAGTTTGACAAGGTGTTTAACTCCTAATTGGTAAGTGAATGCTTTTAAAAAAGTGCTCAACTCATTATTGGGGACTGGATTCTCTGGGTATGACTGGACAGAAAACAGTCTAAGCACTTTCCCTCCCTTGCATATACCTGAAGGATATGAATTTCTGGAATTCCATAGTTTGGCTCAAACAGTCCTGCTCAGAACTGACACTGAGCCTGTCCCACACACTGATGTTATTTGTGTTCTAATTATCTCTTTCCCTTTATTACATAAAATTTTTGTAAAATTTAATATGTTGAACGCAAATGGTTAAAAAACCAAAAGGCACAGAAATATCTCTAATAAAAACCAGCTAAGTGAACAGCCATGATGCTCTGCAGGGTGACCCTTATTAATTGTTTTCTTCTTTGAAATCCTCTAGTATCTTGAAACAGTGTGCTTCTATTGCTGTTTCTTGATTTATCAATTCTAGAAAACAGTGTTTCCTTCTATTATGGTGGAAGAGGATGAACTTTTGTATCATTTCAACCTGCCAATTTCCCAATGCAGTTTTATCATCATTTTTTGTTTCTTTTTAAATTTAATTTATTTTTTTTTAATTTTTAGAAAGAGAATGAGCACAACCAGAGGAAAGGGGCAGAGGGAGAGATAGAGAATTTTATGCAGGCTCCACATTCAGTACATAGCCCAGAGTTGGGTTCAATCCCATGACCGTGGGATCATGACCTGAGCAGAAATCAAGTGTCGGACACTCAACTGACTGAGCCACCCCCGTGCCCCTAGTTTATTTTTTGATGAAATTTCTAACTGTATATTATGTAGAGTATCTATAATGTAGATATGTAATTTTTTTCCATTTTTAAATATTTTTATTTATTTTTGAGAGAAAGAGAGAGAGTAAAAGAGACAGAACACAAGTAGGGGAGGAACAGAGAGAGGGAGACACAGAATCTGGAGCAGGCTCCAGACTTGGAGCCATCAGCACAGAGCCCAATGTGGGGCTTGAACTCATGAACCATGAAATCATGACCTGAGCCGAATTTGGATGCTTAACCAACTGAGCCATTCAGGTGCTCCTGTAATTTTTTCAACTGTGGGTAGTATCTCTTAGCTCTGTACTTTAGTAGTTAAACTATTAGTCCTCCTGTTCTTTTGACCACCTAATTTCTTCATTCCCATTTCCCAGCTTTTATCAGATGTATGTTTACTTTTAAATTGTTGAAGCTTGCTTAACATTTAGATCCTTTTTAGTTTTTAGACATGGTGTTTTGTCTGTAGGTTAATTCCAAAAGCTGAAAAATAATACAAAGCTTGCTTATGGCTATGCAAATATTGCTCACTAAAAACAAATTAATTTGCTACACTTATATCCTGTTCTCTTGAATTCCAAAGGTATATTTCTCAGTTTAGTATCAATGTCAAATGTATTCTTTCCTTCTGAACTCTACCAGCTGCTAAAAACTACCATGATATTTGGAAAGCAATCTTTGCACAGAGTTTTATCTCCTGGAATTTCTGATTGCCTTTCTTTTTCTTGTTGGGAGAACAAACACATGTCTTCTTTACCATTCCTTTGTTATCTTTCAGCTTCTTAATCATTTTGTCTATGTATTGGAAAGCATTCTATTTTTCTTAAAGTCCGTTTAATCTAATTTGAAGCCAATACCTTATATTTGAACTCTGGCTTCTGTATAGCTTTTAGTTCTTGGAGTTTCTTCTCATTTACTTGTATCTTTCATATAATTATTTCCCACTCAAACTCTCAAATCATAATGTCGATTCTATACAGTTTTCCCCACCTACTTCTGTTGAGAACTTCCTCTTTAGTGTACTCTGTGACCGCTGGAGCTTATATTCTACAGGGAGATAAAACCAAAAAGCATCTGGGTGGCTCAGCCAGTTAAGCATCCAACTTTGGGTTAGGTGATGATCTCATGGTTGCAGAGATGGAGCCCTGCCTTGGGCTTCACACTGACAGTGAAGAGCCTGCTTGGGATTCTCTCTTCCAGATGCACCCCCCCCCGCGCCCCCTCCTCCCCCCCCCCCAGCTCTCTCTCAAAATAAATAAACTTTAAAAAAGACAATAAGATAAAGGCATTTTATAGTTTTCATATGTTGATTTTACTTAGTATTAGGGAGAGAAATATGTAAGAAATGGGAAGTGACAGATAGTATTGTGGAGGGGGGGGGGGAAGCATTTCTCAGGTTCCAGACCAGAACTCTGTCATTTATTTATCAATGACAATAAATATTTAAAATGGTGTTTCTATTCCTTAGTACTCAGAGAGGATGCTACATATATTAAATTAGGCACTTAATAGGCTTTAGTGGCCTACCTAGAACTAATCTGGCCTTGTTTTTAAGCTAAGAAAATAAAGTATTTCAGTTTCCAAACTATAAAATTTGCAAATGAACTTCTAAAACAAAATCTGCTTGTTAAAACCCACTGGTTAAGTTGACAATTGACTAAGTTGCAAAGTTATTCTAAATGGAAAATGATTTCCTCAACAGCCTAAGGGAGGAATTATAGTTTTCTTTTATTGCCTAGAGGGTGTTTCAGCATTTAAAACATACTATTAATTTAGAAGAATTATATAACATTATCAGGCTGTAAAACATTTGAAATGTTGGCTATTTAGATTCACAACGAATCTGCTGTGCCTTAAGTTGATACTAAAAAAGGTCAGTCTAGGATTGCTTTTGGGAGACTCACAGATCCATTTTTTGTAGTACTTTCTTTTTCAGTCTGTTACATATCAAATGGAGATAAAGATAAAAAGAAAACACAACAATACCTAAATGTTCTCATTAATTCAAGGTGTGAGGTTCCCTGGAAAGAAATGCAATTATGCCCTAGAGGCAGCCAGATTTCTGAGCCTTAAATTTGCTACTTTTGCTGTTTTCACTATTTTGTTCTGTTTATTCAGATTTCACTCACACAGAGAATCCATCTGTATATATAGCAGGGTCTAAATATTTAACCAAGTTTTTAGTTTACTACTAGTTGAGGTAAAAAACTATTTCTAGGCGGGTTTAGCTTATACCTGTTGTTACTTTTGCTTTAACTTATCTGATCTTCAGAAGTCCTCAGTCTAAGGAGTATATGTGCTATGTGTGTATAAGATATATACACATATCTAGAGTAGCCAAGACCACAAAGCTAAATGGTAAAAATTAAACAATGACCTTAGCCAACACAAATTTTCTTTTCATTGCTACAAATCTTGGAATAAAAAATAATCACAATTATCCTTGGTGAAATACAAACGAGAAACGAAGAGAATAGTTAAAACATTTATGAGACAGTCCTAATGTCTTTCAGGCCATTAATTTATGTAAATTAAGTGTCAAATTAACAGTTTGCTTACATGCCTGGTGGTTTTTCATTGGATTCCAGGTCTTATAAAATTTACCTTTCGGAATATTTTTGTATTTCTAAAAATAGTCTTCACTTTTATTCTGGAATACAGTCATTTGTAAACAGGTTGATGTCTTTGGGCTTTGCTTTAAACTTTGTTGGGTGGGACAGTAGGTATATTTTGTGTAGAATTAACTTTTGCTGCATCGCAGAAGCAAGTCCTTTGTTAGTGCTACATGCTCTGTGCATTGTAAGATTTTCCACTCTCAGCTGTTGGGAAGAGGCATCATCCCAGCCCTGTGGGAGCTCCAAGCACCGTTTGCTGTAATCATTTCAGATGATCACCTCCTCCTTCTCACAGTCTCTGGTAGTTTGCTCACCCTCATGCCCTGATGAGTAGTTAAATTAATAGTTAATCCTCTGCACATCTTTGGGGTTCTCTCTCTGTGGAGCTCTCTTGTTAACATTATTCGGATCTGCAAATTATCGTTTCCTTGGTTTCTCTGGACTCTCAGCTCCATCTCACATTAGGGACACTGTCAAGTATTGTCTGGCTTTCTTTTCCCCAAGGCACTGCATGCGAACTTACCCCTGACAGTGAGCTAGACAATCATAAAAGTCCTCTCATTATCTTCATTGCCTAACGTCTGTTTCTTTGGAAAGCCTCTGATTCATGTAGTTTGCTTAGTTTTTTTTTTTTTTTAATGCTTCAGGTAGGGCAAATATGGTCACTGTTACACATCTTGGCTGGAAGCAAAGATCTACCATATTTTTTAAATTACAACTATTCCACTGTATTTCTTAGGTCAAAATGTATTTCACTGGAGACTGAGTGAAGGATATAAAATTATTTCTAGGGTTTTAAGATGACAAACAATATAGACATAAAAATTCTATTATATGTATATTTAAATCATGATGGAATGCTAACTATTTCTTAGTATTTTTAGATGATAAAAAGCAACCAATAAAATACTTTTCAACTATGTTTAGCTTAACAGTTCCATGTTAGATCTAGAAAACTTAAGTGGCGTTTTAGGAGGTATTATAGTAAGAATGGTGGTTGTCTTCTCACAGGCGTGGCACTCAAGTTTCAGGAACCTTGCAAAGAGTGGCAGCTGGTGAGGATGGTTTTACTCTCTGCACGTTCATATCGGAGGAGCCATAACAAATAGACTAAAGACATAAATATTAGTGTTTGCTAGATGGTTTGTAACGACTCATTCATTCAACAAATAGTTTATTGAGTTCCAGGTATTTGGACTCACTGACACACCAGTGTTTGTTAAACAAAAGTATATTTGAGTATAGTTGACGCACAATGTTACATGAGTTTCAGGTACACAACATAGTGATTCCACATCCCTATACTTTTTGTTGTACTCACCATAAGTGCAACGACCTGTCACCATAAAATGCTATTACAGTGTCATTTACTATATTCCTTATGCTGTCCTTTTTATTCCCATGACATATTCATTCCATAACTCGAAGCCTGTATCTCCTACTCTCTTTCACTCATTAAAAAAAATTTTTTTTTGTTTTAATTTATCTCTGGGAGACAGAGAAAGAGCATGAGCAGGGGAAGGGCAGAGAGAAAGAACACAGAATCCAAAGAGCCCAGTGCGGGCTGGAACCCACAAACCCACGAGATCACGATCTAAGTCGAAGTGGCACACTTAACAGACTGAGTCCCCCAGGCTCCCCGATTCCTTCACTCATTTTGCCAAGCTTCACACACCCTTCCCTCTGTCAACCATCAGTTTGTTTTCTGTTGATTTTATAATTTTTTTTGGTTTTAAATTACTTCTTATAAACAAATGAAAGAAACCTTTTAAACAAAGCAAAATACATTCAACAGCCTAACATTTCCTAACATTATGTTCATAAGTGTAGTGATTACCTATAACAATAAATAATCCTTCCATACTAATATTTGACACTGGAATTAAATAGAATAAGCCCCATATACTAAATTTGGAGAAGTGGCTTTTCTCCCCTCCCCCCCAATATTTCTACTCATCAGAAAATCTTATATAAGATATTGTACAGATGAATATTATATTTGAGGTCCTGCACTTTTTTTTTTTTTAAAGACATTTGGAGTCGAAAGAAATCTCTCTTCTTTGGTTACAATATCCACATTAGATAAAATTTCACCAGCAAACTATTTCTTCAAGTTATTCGGAGTTCTTATATCTGTATTCATTGCTTCAGAGGCCCCTTTTTAAATAGAAATATTGATCTAGTAGTCCTCCCAAAAAAGATAATCTCTTCCATACAAAATCTTTATATTAGTATTTCTTTTGTTGAAGTACCAGAATCAAGTGCTAAAGTAATTGTTTGTTTAAAGAAATTATCCAATTTAATGGTTATGCATTTCTTCCCCTAGAAAAACACTTTGAGATTAAAAAAGGTGAAATTAGATGAAGGGGAATCCTGCTGTGAATCACACTTTGTGAAAGAGGAATCTTTCACAGTAGTGAGCTTCTTAATTAATAAAGGAGCTAATAGGCTTTTGTAAATAGGCCTGGCTTTGTGGTCCTGGCAAAAAGCACCAATTTTAGATTGTGGACTCAAAGCAGGGGAACTGGCAAGCGTGGCTCCAGGAGTAGATCAGGTTTTGTGGAATCTCTAGCTTATTTGATTAGGTGATAGGCTCTTACTACTACTACTACTACTACTACTACTACTACTACTACTATTACTACTACCACCACCACCACCAATAATTATAATAATAATATAAAATACATGTTATAAAAGACCTATTTGTTTGGAATGAGAAAAATATCCTAGCATGTTACACATTTAAAAAGCTGACAACTAGCATTAAACACTAAAAACAGAAAACAAAGTACTACATGTTTTTATAAGACACTACTTGACTTACCTCTATTATCCTATCCCCTTTCTATTTTGGCTACATACGTTTGAGTGGCTTCTTTTGTTCTCATATGGTTATCAAGTTGCTTCAGCACCATCATTGGAAGAGATTTTCCTTTTTTTTTTTTTTTTTTTGTTTGAATTCCTCTTAGGTCCTTGTCAAAAGCCACTTGACTTATACACGGATGATACTTTTGAACATCTATTCTGTCCCATTGATTTATTTGTCTGTATGTTTTCACCATGACCACACTTGATTATCAGGGCTTTATATAGAAAGTTCTGAAGTCACAGTTTAGGTCTTTGGTCTTTTTCAAGTTAGTTTTAACTATCTTTTGTCCTTTGCTTTTCCAAATACATTGAAAAATTATCTTGTCACTTTCTAGTAAAAAAGACATGATGGAATTTTTTTATTGGGATTATGTTCAGTCTATAGATTAATATTGGTATCTTAACAACAGTTGGTCTTCTGATTCATAAAAGTCATGTATATTTCCATTTATCTAGTTGTTCTTAGCAACACTTTATATTATTAGTATACATCTTATATTTAATTCTGTTGAATTTATCTCTAAATATTTTTTGCCATTTTAAATATTATTTAAAATTTTGTTTCTAAATGTTCATTGCTAGTATATTAAAAACATGATTGCTGTGTGTCTATTAATTCTGTAACCTGAGTGGCTCAGTTGGTTGAGTGTCCGACTTCAGCTCAGGTCATGATATCACAGTTCCTGAGTTCAAGCCCTGTGTCAGGCTCTGTGCTGACAGCTCAGAGCCTGGAGCCTGTCTTTGGATTCTGTGTCTCCCTCTCTCTCTGACCCTCCCCTGCTCATGCTGTCTCTCTCTCTCTCAAAAATAAACAACAAAAAATTTTTTTAAAAATTCTGTAGCCTGAAACATTAGTTCTTAGCAGGGTTTTTCTGGGGGGCAGATTTCTCTGGATTTTTTATGTACATAATTATTTCAACTGTGAATATGACACTTTCCCTCCTTTCACATGTTTTCTGTTTTTTTTCTTTTGCATTGGATATTGACTCCTATGCCATGTTCCGTAGATGTGGCTAGGCCAGATTTCTTTCTTTTTTATGTCATCTCAGAGGAAAATATTTAATATTATACTGACAAATAAGATATTAGTTGTAATTTTTGTTGATCACACCCCTTATCTGATTGATGAAATTTTCCTCTTAGTTTGCTGAGAGATTTTTATCGGAAAGTGTTTTTTTGTCAAATGCCATTTCTCCATTTAGTAAAATAGTCATATGATTTTTTTTTGGTCTTAACCTGTTAAAGTAGTTAATTATACTGATAGATTATACGATATTAAATGTCCCTGGCATTCCTTGGATACACTTAACTTGATCATAGTATACAATCTTTATATATGGCTGGATTTGATTTACTATATTTTAAAAGAATTTTGAATACATTTTTTGAAGGTTTTGTGATAATGCTTGTGATAATGTGTAATATTAGCATTATAAAATAAATGAATACCTTGGTAACTCTTTCTCTTCTGTTTTCTGAAAGATTTTGTGTAGGTCTGGTATTAGTTTTTATTTAAATGTCTATTGGCATTTACTAGTGATGTCCTCTGGGCCTAAAAGTTTTGCTTTTTTTTTTTTTTAATGGGATGTGGTTTAATTACAAATTCATTTACTTTCTTGGATAGAGGGGTATATAGAGTTTCAATTTCTTCTCTGGTCAATTTTGGTAATTTTTTCCTTTCAATATATTTTCCCATGTAATCTAAGTTGTTGAATTTAATGGCTTAAAGTTGCTCATGATATTCCAATATAATACTTTTACTATAAGTATTAATCATGCAAGTGCTGGTATTGTGTCTTTATTCATATTCATTCTAGGGGTTTACTAATTTCACTGGTCATTTCAAAAGACTAATTTTGTTGCTTTTCTCTATTGTTTTTCCATTTTCTATTTCTTGTTTCTACTTTATTTTTATTATTCCTTTATTTTAATTCTTGTAATTCTTGTAGCTTCTATTTTAATATTTTATAGATTTTAAACCTGAAAACAGAAGTCACTGCTTTACACCTTCCAAATATTCTATTTAGCATTTTAAAACTACATTTCCTAAGAGATTTCTGAAAAGATGGATGGGATTCCTGGAAGTAGAGAGTCCAGGAGTCTGGACAGTGCTTGTACTGCTTGTACTGGCAGAACTGGGTTGATGTAACTATTTTGGAACCCTGGAGTCTATGAAAGTCTTGTAACTTCCAGGGGGAGGCTTGAATGGTAAATTGCAGTTAACTGTGGTCAACCTTCAGCTCTTCCCGCAGTAACGGCTCCCCCTCTCTCAGCCCCAGCTCCCTGGCAAACATCTGCGCACATGTTCCTGGAGCAGCTTGTATACAGCTTTGAGGGGTCCAGGGTGAGCGAAAAGGATTCTATCCTCCAAATATTGGGGATCTCTGCTCCCATCACTGGTTCTGATCAGAGAGGTGCAGACAAAGAGGTTAGCAGTTGTTGCATTTTCTCCATTGTCACAAGCCCCTGAACTGGTGAATGAAGAGACTTCCGGGGGGATTTAAATCCCCACTACTACACCTCCTCTTCAGTTTAATTTTTTCCCCTTTGGGAGGAAGGTATTGGAGACTAAGACATTCAAAAGCAAGTAGATATATGAGGAAAATTAGAGAATGACTACATGTGCGCAGAGAAAGGTGCAGGTTCAGAAAAGATTTGAAAAGACCCTAAGTTTAAACTTCTGCTTAGGACAGAGAGAATCTATAACAATGAAAAAACAAGAACAATAACACAAACCATTAAGATTCAAAATTTGAAAAGAAAGAAAAACTATCAAGAATTCTATATTCAGGGGTGCCTGGATGTCTCAGTTGGTTAAGCATCTGACTTTGGGTCAGGTCACGATCTTGCTGTCTGTGAGTTCAAGCCCCATGTCTGTCTCATTGCTAACAGCTCAGAGCCAGGAGCCTGCTTTGGATTCTGTATCTTCTTCCTCCCTCTCTCTCTCTCTCTGCCCCTCCCTTGCACATGGTCTGCCTGTCTTTCTCAAAAATAAATAAATATTTAAAAATTTTAGTTAAAAAATAAAAATAAATAAAAATGAATTAAAAAATTCTATATCCAGTGAAACTGTCTTACAAAACCGAAGGAGAAATTAAGACATTCTCAGATAGATACAAAGCAAGTGAGTTTGTTACCCCTACACTGCAAGAAATGCTCCAGGGGAGTCCTGCAGGGTGAAATAAAAGGACACTATACAGTAACTCGAAGACATATGAAGAAATGCAAATTTCAATAAAGGTAAATATATGGACAATTATGAAATCTAATATTTTAGATTATTAGTCTGAGTCTGGATGGCTTAGTTGGTTAAGCTTCTGAATCTTGATTTCAGCTCAGGTCATCTCATGTTTGTGAGTTTGAGCCCCGCAATAAGTACAGAGTCTGCTTGGGATTCTCTCCCTCTCTCTTTCTCTCTCTCTCCCTCCCTCCCTCCCTCCTTTTGCCCTCTTCTGCTTGTATGCTCTCTTTCTCAAAAATAAATATACTTTATAAAATAAATAAAAGTTAACATAATTGTTAATATAAAAGTTAATATAATAAAAGTTTAAAAATAGTTTGTAACCTCACTTGTTTTTTTGTATAATTGAAGAGACTGATGAATTTAAAAGAATCCCTGGTGTGTGTTTTGGGGTATAAAGATATAATTTTGTGACATTGACAGCTGAAAGGGGTGAGAACGGAGCTATTTTTGTAAAATCTAATTTATTGTCAAATTGGCTTACATATAACTCCTAGAGCTCATTCCAATCAGTGTCCTCCTCAATGCCCATCACCCACTTTCCCCTCTCCTGCGCCCCTCATTAACCTTCATCTGATCTGTATTTAAGAGTCTCCCATGGTTTGCCTCTCTCCCTCTCTGTTTTTAACCTTATTTCCCTCTTTTCTCCCCCATAGTTCTATGTAAAGTTTCTCGTGATCCATGTATGAGTGAAAAAATATGGTACCTGTGTGATCAAAGATTTCTGTGAGTGACATATTTCACTGAGCATAAGACCCTCAGGTTCCATCCACATTGCTGCAAATGGCCAGATTTCATTCTTTCTCATTGCCAAGTAGTAGTCCATTGGGTATATAAACCACATCTTCTTTATCCATTCATCAGTTGACGGATATTTAGGCTCTTTCCATAATTTGGCTATTGTTTAAAGTTCTGCTATGAACATTGGGGTACCTGTGCCCCTATGAATCATCACTTCTGTTTCCCTTGGGTAAATCCCTACTAGTACTATTGCTGGGTCATAGGGTAGTTCTATTTTTAATTTTTTGAGGATCCTTCACACAGTTTTCCAGAGAGGCTGCACCAGTTTGCATTTCCACCAAGAGTGCAAGAGGGTTGCCATTTCTCTGCATTCTTGCCAGCATCTATAATTTCCTGATTTATTCTTTTTAGCCACTCTGACCAGTGTGAGGTGGAATCTCAGTGTGGTTTTGATTTGTATTTCCCTGATGATGTGTAACATTGAGTTTTTGTGTCTGTTGGCCATCTGGATGCCTTCTTTGGAAAAGCGTCTGTTCATGTTTCTGCCCATTTCTTCACTGGATTATTTATTTTTTGGATGTGGAGTTTGGTGAATTCTTTACAGATTTTGGATACTAGCCCTTTATCTGATATGTCATTTGCAACTATCTTTTCCCATTCCATCTGTTGCCTATTAGTTTTCTTGATTGTGTCCTTTGTGGTGCAGAAGTTTCTATCATGATGAGGTCCCAATAGTTCATTTTTGCTTTTAATTCTCTTGCCTTTGCAGATGTGTCGAGTAAGAAATTGCTGAGGCTGAGGTCAAAGAGGTTGTTTCCTGCTTTCTCCTCGAGGGTTTTGATGGTTTCCTATCTCATATTCAGGTCCTTCATCCATTTCGAGTTTAATTTTGTGTGTGGTATAAGAAAGTAGTCTAGTTTCATTCTTTTGCATGATGCTGTCCAGTTCTACCAGCACCAACTGCTAAAGAGGCTGTCTTTTTTCCATCAGATACTCTTTCCTGCTTTGTCAAAGGTAAGTTGGCCATACATTTGTGGGTCCAACTCTGGGTTCTCTAGTCTATTCCGTTGGTCTGTGCATCTGTTTTTGTGCCAATAACATACTGTCTTGATTACAGCTTTGTCCAGGATTGTGATTCTTCCCGTTTTGGTTTTCTTCTTTAATATTGTTTTGGCTATTCAGGGTCTTTTGTGGTTTCATACAAATTTTAGGATAGTTTGCTCTAGCTTTGAGAAGAATGCTGTGCAATTTTGATTGGGATTGCATTGAATGTGTAAATTGATTTGGGTAGTATTGACATTTTAACAGTATTAATTCTTCCAGTCCATGAGCATGCAATGTTTTTCCATTTCTTTGTGTCTTCTTCAATTTCCTCCATATGTTTTTTGTAGTTTTCAGCATGCAGATCTTTTACTTCTTTTGTTAGGTTTATTCATAGGTATTTTATGGTTCTTGGTGCAATTGTAAATGGGATCAGTTTCTTTATTTCTCTTTCTGTTGCTTCATTATTGATGTATAAAAATGCAGCTGGTTTCTGCACATCGATTTTGTACCCTGTGACTTTGATGAATTCATGGATCAGTTTTAGTAGCCTTTCCATGGAGTCTGTCAGGTTTTCCATGTAGAGTATCATGTTGTCTGCAAAAAGTTAGAATTTGGCTTCTTCTTTGCCAATTTGGATGCATTTTATTTTATTTTGTTGTCTGATTGCTGATGCTAGGACTTCCAGCCCTATATTAAACAACAGTGGTGAGAGTGGACATCCCTGTCGTGTTCCTGATCTCAGGGGAAAGCTCTCAATTTTTCCCATGGAGGATGACATTGGCTGTGGGCTTTTCATAAATGGCTACTTTAGGTGTACTGTTAAATTTTGTATTTGGGATTTATTTTTGTTTCTTGAGATAAGCCTGGATAGCAATGTATTTTCCTCTTAAGATTGCCTTTGCTGCTTTCCAAAGGGTTTGTTGTGTTTTCATTTTTATCTGTTTTTATATATCTTTTAATTTCTTCTCTTATTGTCTGGTTGACCCCGTCGTTCTTTAGTAGGATGTTCTTTCTTTTGAATTTTTAAAATATTTATTTATTTAGATAAATAAATACAGACACAAAGTACACACGGGGGTGGGGGTAACAGAGAGAGAGGGAGACACGGAATCTGAAGCAGGCTCCAGGCTCTGAGCTGTTAGCACAGAGCTCAATGTGGGACTTGAACTCATTAACTGCGAGATCATGACCTGAGCTGAAGTCGAATGCTCAATCAACTGAGCCACCTAGGTGCCCTTAATAGGATGTTCTTTAACCTCCATGCTTTTAGTGGTTTTCCAGACTTTTTCCAGTGGTTAATTTTGTTTGATAGCATTGTGATCTGAAAGTGTGCATGGTATGATTTCAATTCTTTTATATTTATTGAGGGCTGCTTTGTGACCTAGTATATGGTCTATCTTGGAGAATGTACCATGTGCACTCAAAAAGAAAGTGTATTCCACTGCTTTAGGAAGTAGAGTTCTAAACATATCTGTCAAATCCATCTGATACAGTATATTATGTAGAGCCATTGTTTCTTTACTGATTTTCTGTCTAGATGATCTGTCCATTGTTGTAAGTGGAGTATTAAAGTCCCTTGCATTTAGCCCATTCTTATCAATAAGATTGCTTATGTTTGTGATTGTTTTATATATTGTGGTGCTTCCAAATTCAGTGCGTAGACATTTATAATTGTTAGTTCTTCCTGAGGGATAAACCCTGTAATTATTACATAATGCCCTTCTTCATCTCTTGTGTCTGCCTTTACTTTAAAGTCTAGTTTGCATGATATAAGTATGGCTCCTCCAGCTTTTTTGAACTTCCAGTAGCATGATATATAGTTCTCCATCCCCTCACTTTCAATCTGAAGAAGTCATCAAGTCTAAAATGGGTCTTTTGCAGACAGCAAATAGATTTTTTTTTTATCCATTCTGATACTTTATGCCTTTTGATTGGAGCATCTAGTCCACTTAAATTCAGTGTTATTATTGAAAGATAGGAGTTTAGAGTGATTGTGTTATCTGTAGGTTTTATGGTTAGAGTTATGTCTTTGGTTTGTGGTCCTTGCAACATTTTCCTCAGCGAGTCCCCCTTAGGATCTCTTATAGGGCTGGTTTAGTAGTGAATTCCTTCAGTTTTTGTTTGTTCGGGAAATCCCTTATCTCTTCTTCTTTTTTGGATGACAATCTTGATGGATAAAGGATTCTTGCCTGCATATCTTTCCTGTTCATTACACTGAAGATTTTCTGCCATTCCTTTCTAGCCTGTCAGGTTTCAGTAGATCAGTCTGTCACTACCCTTATGTGTCTACCTTTGTATGTTAAGGCCATTTATCCCTAACTGCTTTCAGAATTCTCTCTTAATAAGGATTTTGCCAGTTTTACAAAGATATATCATGCAGAAGATCAATTCAAGTTACGTCTGCTTTTTCTCATTTTTTAAATTTATAATAGTTTGTCAATTTGGTTTCCATATAACACCCAGTGCCTCTCTCCACAAGCGCCCTTGTGTCTGAAGGGAGTTCTCTGTGCCTCTTGGAGTTCAATGTCTGTTTCCTTCCCCAGATTGGGGAAGTTCTCAGATAGGATTTGCTCTAGTAGACCTTCAGCCCCTTTCTCTCTCTTATCTTCTTTGGGAACTCCCATGATAAGGATATTGTTCCCTTTGATTGAATAACTTAGCTCTCCAATTTTCCCCTTGTGATCCTGGATTTTTTTAATCTCTTTTTATATAGCTTCTTCTTTTTCCATAATTTTATCTTCTAACTCACCTATTCTCCCCTCTGCCTTTTCAATCTGTGCTGTGGCCACCTCCGTTTTATTTTGTACCTCATTTACAGCATTTTTAAATTCATCATGATTAGTTTTTAGTTCCTTGATCTCTGCAGCAATAGATTCTCTGCTCTCTTCTATGCTTTTTTGAAGCCCAGCAATTAATCTTATAACTATCGTTCTAAATTCTTTTTTTTAATTTAAAAAAATATTTTATTTATTTTTGATACAGAGAGAGACAGAGCATGAGAGGGAGAGGGGCAGAGAGAGAAGGAGACACAGAATCGGAAGCAGGCTCCAGGCTCTGAGCTAGCTGTCAGTACAGAGCCTGACGCGGGACTCCAACCCACAGACGTGAGATCTGACCTGAGCCAAAGTTGGAGGCTTAACCAACTGAGCCACCCAGGCGCCCCTATTGTTCTACATTCTTGTTCAGTTATGTTGCTTATATCTGTTTTGATCAATTTTTTAGCTGTCACTTTTTCCTGGAATGTCATTTGAGGAGAATTCTTCTGTTACATCATTTTGGCTGGTTTTCTGTCTCTTATGAGTTTTAAAAGCCTGTTATGTGCTCTGCACCTGCTAGCCCTACTATATTAAAGGGACTCATACACTGTCCAGGGCCTTACCATTCAGGAGGTGTTTTTTGGAGAGTGTTACTTGATCCCTGTTATGACTTTATTTTATTTCCCTATTCATACTGATGCTTTTGGACCTTCCACCAGGTATGCTTTGATTTGTTCCTTGAAGTAGTCCTGGAAAGGAAAACAGACAAGCAAACAGGAAACCAAAACACACAGACACACAAACAAATAAACATAGCAACAAACAAACATTCCAAAAGCAAAAAACCAGAAACACCAACTACAAGTAAAGAACAGGGTGGAAGTAGTGTTGCTCGAAGACAGTATACAAAGAGGGAAATGACAGGGGCGAGGGGGCGAGGGTGGGGAAACAACGTTGACCAGGCAGAGAGACTAAAAGGCTTAATCCAGAGAGAGGAAAAGGAAAATAAAGGAGGGGGGGGGAGAAACAAAGATAAAGTTAAGGAGACAGAGAAACTCTATGGCTTGATTATTCCAGAGAGAGAGAAAGGAAAGTGAAGAAGGAGGTGTAGAACCTGTATCAAGAGAATGGATTAAATACATCTGCTTAAACAGACCAACCACCAGGGTTATCAACCTAGAGGAGGGAAGAGATAAGAAGGAGAAAAGAAAGGAAGAATATATCTAAATAACAGCAGTTGTCCTAGAATTAATCCAAGAAATGCAGCAGCACTGGTCTGGAGGAGGGAGCTGTCGTGGTTCCTCAGTATCTGTGCTCTAGTGGATATGCAGTTGCCCAGTGCAGAGGGGTGTGGTTTAATATAGATGGGTCCTGCCTCCACTGTGGGCCCGGTGGACCATCTCTGCGGCCCTGCCTTGGTGGTGGGGAGGAGAAAAATGGCGACCCCCCAGTCTCTTCTCCATGGACCTAGGGTCCCAAATCACTCTGTTTGGTTGTCTTCACTGTGCCTCAGGCTCAGATGAGGCAGTCTTTCTTGCTCCGCCAACTCCCATGCCATAGCGCTTGGCTGGGATTTATTTATTTATTTAGCTCCGCAAAGAGCCCGGTACAGGGCTTGAATCCAGGAACTGCGAGATCATGATCGAAGCCTAAGTTGGACACTCAACCGACTGAGCCACCCAGGCACCCCTTGGCTGGGATTTAAACTCCTCCTCTGTGCATCCCAGGACTGGGGAAGTGCTTTCAACGCCGCCTGACATGCAGTCCCAGCTGATTTCGTCCTGTGCCACAGCATTTCAGTTTTTCTTGCTGTCGGCAGCGCCCTTGACCTACCACCAAAGTGTGTGAACAGGGCAGCCAGCCCCAGTCTGAAGAAAGCCCTGCAGTTAGAGATGGGATCCCTCTCCGTCCCAGTCTGAGGTTTTTCTCTTGTCCATATATAGTCCTACACTTTCCCAGTCACTCTTTCTCTTCCTTTTGTCTCTCCACAGAAGGGGATTCCTCTCCTCTATGCCTACGTGGTCTGTTTTATTTCCCCCGGTTCTCAATCACCCACCTGTATGGCCCATCAGTTTTCCAAGTGTCTCCCTGTAGACTGAGTCTCTTGTCCTCCAAGACTCTTGGAGTTCAAAGGGCTTTGGCTTCAGCCCTTCTTTTTTGAAAGACACAGAAAGTATAGATCCGCCTATTTCTCTGCCATGTGGGCCCCTTCTCTCCATCAAAGATGGAGCTACTAAATGAGCAAGGTTTTTGTATGATATTGAAGTTAAGGTAACATAAACTCAAATGAGAGTGTGATAATTTTAGGATCTCAAATGTGAACTCCATAGTAATAAAGTAAATAGCTAAAGAATATGCACAAAAAGAAATGAGAAAGTAACTTCAATGTTTCACTACAAACCAACAAAAAAAGCCAAGTTCACCTGAAGGAAAACAGTAATGTAAAAGGTGAAGGTCATATAGAAAACAAGTAATAAGATGACAGAAGTAAGTCCCTCTTGTCAGTACTGGCTTTGAATGTAAATGGTTTCGACTTTCCAATCAAAAGACAGAGATTGATAAAATGGAAAATAAGCACATGATCCAACTACATATTGTTTACCCAAAACTCATTTTATATCCAAAGCTACAAAAAGATTAAAAGTGAGAAGAAGCTAAAAGTTGTTCCATGCAAGTAACAACCAAAGAGAATAATACTGGCCATTCTAACATCAGACAAAAGTTTTTACTTAAATAAAAAATGTTACAAGAACATGGTATGTTACTAAAAGTTTCAGGATGACAAGAAGATTCAATGAAACATACCAAGACCAAGCCACAAGCAAATAGAAAACTTGAAGAGATTAATAACTAGTAGGGAAATGGAATCAGTGTTAAAAATCTCTGACAAAAAAAAAATGCTTAGACCTGGTGGTTTCATGAGTGAATTCTATACAAGAAGAAAAACGGAAACCAATCCTTCTCTAGCTTTCAAAAAGTTGAAGAGGAGGGACACTTCCTAACTCATTCTATAAGTCCAGGATAATTCTGACATCAAAGCCATTAAAAGTAGAGACCAGTATCACTTATGAACATCGATGCAAAAATCTTCACCAAAATACTAAATTCAGCAGCACATTAAAGGATTATGCACAATGATCCAGTGGGATTCATTTGTGGAACACAAGGATGATTTAGTATATAAAAATTATCAATGTAATACACTAGATTAATAGAATGAAGGAAAAAAAACCCACAGTTCAATTATTGTACAAAAGATATTTGACAAAATTCAACATGTATTCATGATAAAAATTCTCAACAGATGAAGAATAGAAGGAAACTACCTCAACACAATAAAAGCCATATATGAAAAACCCATAATCAACATTATACTCAATAGTGAAAAACTGAAAGCTTTCCCTCAAAGATCAGAAACAGGGTTAGGATTTCTGCTTTTGCCACTTCCATTCAGCATAATACTGGAAGTTCTAACTAGAACAATAAGGCAAGAAAAAATAAATAAAAGGTATTCAAGGAGCCGAAAACTCTTGAAGAGTTATCTATACACTCATATTCATAGCGGTATTATTCACAATAGCTAAACCTGGAAGTGACCAAAGTTCTCACTGATAGGTGAATGGATAACCAAAATTCAGTTTATACATACAAAGAAATATTATTCAGCCTTTAAAAGGAAGGAAATTCTGACATATTCTATAACATGGATAAATGTTGGATGCGTTACACTAAGTGACATAAGCCAGTCAGAAAAAGACAGATACTGTATTATTTTATTTATATGAGGTACTCAGATTAGTCAAAATCACACATAGAAAATAGACTGGTGATTACTAGAGGTTGGAGGGAAGGGAGAATGGAAAGTTATAGTTTAATGGTATACACCTTCAGTTTTATAAGATGAAGAGAGCTAAGAAGATAGATGATGGTGATGCTTGCACAACTTATGAATATATTTAATACGACTGAACCATATATTTAAATGGTTAAAAAAGTAAATTTTACACTATGTGTGTTTTACCGCAATTTAGAAAATTGGGAAAAAAACTACATTTTTCTAAGGATGAATTAGATGCATTTCATAAATTTTAATTTGTTGTGCTTTTATTATTACCTGATTTAATATATTTTCTCATTTCCTGCTAATAATATTCATCTTCAAGATTTTGGCTGACATTAGTATAAATATACCTGGTTTCTTATACTTAATGCTTTCATGGTTAGTCTTTTAAAAATTTTATTTAACTTAAAAAACTTTTGTACCTTTATGTTTAAAGCATATTTATTTTTTGTAAATAACCACGGTTGAGTCACTTTCTGTGTTTTAGTATATGCGCTGTCGAAGTGAGCACACAGTCTGTGTTTTAAGGGAAGTGTTTTTTGTTTGTAATGTTTAATGTAATTATTGACATGTTTCAATTTCATATTGGTATTTGATTTTTAAAAAAATTTTTTCATTGTTCCCTAGCTCTTTCTTTTTTCTCTTTCTTTGGAGGCATATGAATATATTTTTATATTTCATTTTGTCTTATGGCATTTTTGTTACCCTTCTTTATACTTTTTGGGGTTTTCTTTAGATAATAAAATATGCATTTATAATTTATTATGACACACTAAAATACTTTATAAAATTTAAGGAATCTATAACAGCATGTTTTCAGTTGTCATATATTTTACTTCCAAGTATTCTATAAAACCATTTTTATTAAGTTTTTATTTCAATTCCAGTATAGTTAACATACAATGTTATATTAGTTTCAGGTGTCCATTATAAATTCAACAATCCCGTACATAGCCCACTGCTCTTCAGGACAAGTGCACTCCTTAATCCCATCTCCTGTTTAACCCATCCCCCCACTCACTCCACCTCTGGTAATCATCACTTTGTTCTGTATGATTAAGAGTCTATTTCTTGGTTTGTCTTTCTCTTTTTTTATCCCCTGCTCATTTGTTTTGTTTGTTAAATTACATATATGAGTGAAATTGTGGTATTTGTCTTTCTCTGACTTACTTCACTTAGCATAACATTCTCTAGCTCCATCCACATTGTTGCAAATGGCAAGATTAAGATTTCATTCTTTTTAATGGCTAAGTAATATTCCATTGTGTATATGTGTGTTGTTTGTATGTGTATGTTTATGTGTGTGTATATGTGTGTGTGTGTGTGTGTGTGTGGTATATATATACACCACTTCTTTATTAATTCATCAGTTGATGGTTGATGGACTTTTAGACTGTTTCCTTAATTTGACTATTGTAGGTAATGTTGCTATAAACCTTGGAGTGCATGCATTTCTTTGAATTAGCATTTCTGTATTCTTTGAGTAAATACCTTGTAGTACAATTGCTGGGTCATAGGGTAGTTCTATTTTTAACTGTTTGAGGAATATCTATACTATTTTCCACAGTGGTTGCACAGTTATCCACCAACCGTGCATGAGGGCTTCTTTGTTTATCACATCCCTTTCAACATGTTTTTTTATGTTTTTGATTTTAGCCATTTTGACAAGAATGAGGTGTTATGTCATTGTAGTTTTGATTTGCATTTGCCTGATAATGAGTGATGTTGAACATCTTTTCATATGCCTGTTGGCTATTTGGATGTCTTCTTAAAAAAAGAAAAAGTCTATTCATGTCTCCTGTTCACATTTTAATTAGATTACTTGTTTTTTGAGTGTTGAATTTAAAAAGTTCTTTATATATTTGGTATACTAACCCTTTATTGGATAAGTTCTTTGCACGTATCTTTTCTGATTCATTCATTAGGTGGCCTTTTTGTTTTGTTGATTGTGTCCTTCATTGTGCAGAAGCTTTTTATTTTAATGTATTCCTAATAGGTTATTGTTGCTACATTTCTCTTGCTTCGTATCTACAAAACATTTTAGACCTATCTAAGACAATGTGCTATGGCCCATTTCAAAGATGTTACTGCCTGTGCTCTACTCTAAGAATTTTAGCCCTTCAGGTCTTACATTTAAGTCCTTAATCCCTTTTGAATTTAGTTTTGTGTATGATGTAAGAAAGTGGTCCAATTTCAATCTTTGCATGTAGCTGTGCAGTTTTCCCAGTACCATTTTTTAAAGAAACAGTCTTTCCCATTGCATATTCTTTCCTACTTTGTCAAAGATTAATTGACCATGTAATTGTTATAAAACCCATTTTTTGGTTAAAATTTTTACTTTACATGGCTGATTGTCTCTAAGGAAACAAAAAATGTGTGTCCATATAGGAATAATAATTTCAATGGCCCTTAATATTTGCTGACCAATTTATTTTCTGGTGTTCTTCATTCTTTGTTATGAAAGCTAATTTTCATTTGATTTCATTTTCCTTTAGCTTACAGAAATTGTTTTAGTGTTTCTTGGGGTGGAGATTAATTCTTTTAGGTTTTCACTCTTTGAAAATGATTTCATAAGATGCAATATTTATCAATGAAATTGGAAAAGTAAAGAAAATCTATTGTTTTGTGGACTTCTTAGAAAAGAGTACTCGCACTGCTTTAAGAAAGAGAAAATGATGAAATTATACAAAATGATCTTTTGGCCTTGAAATTTTGAGTGTTTTATATTTTATTTAAATATTAAAATTCTTGTATTTTATAAGAAAATTCAAATGTGAAAATATGTCTACAAGGATGCACAATATAGCTTTATTTTTAATGGCAAAAAAATGGAAATAGTCTCAGTTAAGTAAATGACAGTGTATCTGTATGACAAAGTAATACTTAGTTACTAAAATTTATCTTGAAGAATATATTGTTAGAGTTGAGAAATTTATAAAAAATAGTATGTATATTATGAAATAATTAAAAAAATATGTAGGTAAATAAATCTTTACTTGAGTGGAAAAAAGTAACATACATCAAAGTTTAGTAATGGTGATTTTTTTTTCCTTTTTATTTTTTTTGCGTTTGTCAACTTTTCTGCCCTGACTTTGTAATTAAGCTGGTATTATAATATTTATTCAAGATAATATTATCAAGGACACTAGAAAATATCAAATATACTGTAGAAAAGAAAACAACTAAGAAAGAGTTCCTACTGACCTTGAGAGTCTATATAACTCTCCAGGGAGTATAGATGTCTTTTTTGCCTAAGGGACCGACAATAAAGCCATTTAATTTGTATTTCATATCTCCTCTTTTCCCTACCTAATGAGCTGTAGTAAAGGGATAAAAGTGAAGTTGAGAAAGACATAGAAGCCACATAATGCAATCCTGAATAGAAGAAAAAAAAGTAAATTATAAGTGGAAGTGTCATTAAATTTTACAGCACTAATGAAAAGTCTGGTTTATATCTTTACAGGTTTCAAAATGTTTTGAATATAATATTTTCTGTTTCCTGGAATGTGTTGATTCTTTTTATTAGAGAATTGGGTGTTGGGAATTGTTAGCCTGGTGACCTAAAATGATGTGTTTTGGCCTGAGGCTAGTTGACTTGCCAGGTAAATGGTAATGAATAGAAGGGTATGTTCCTTACAGTACTTCAATTTTTATTTTTACTTATGCACACGTACATCACCTTAAGAAGGGATGAGCTATTGTTCATTTTAAGGTCATAAAGTACTATGGCAAAGTGGAACTTAGATCCTCTCACTATAGGTAAATTACCAATTCATTCTCTTAGTGAAATAAAAAACACAGAGAACTTGTATTTGAAAGAGAACTATTAATGGTGCTTATCTTAACTTCCTTATTTTGATATTTTGGGATATTATTAAAATGTTACTTAGCACTTGATGACTGTGGGTAAAGAGGTATGATCCAATTAGCACTTATTTAACAATATTACTTCTGTTTCTAGTAGGAATAAATTAGGAGCATATGTAGATCTAGAAAGACATTTGTATGAAAAAACTTAAATATAAGTGTATGAAAATATAAAAATGTATATTCTTTCTCTAACATTTTATTGTGAAATACAAATATTTTCCCCACCTAACATTTTATTGTGACCATTACTTAAGGAAATAAATATTTTTCCAAAGCACTATTTTCAATGGATATATAAAATTTTCCAAAAGGAAACACCTCTTTTTTCTCCACCAACCAATAAATTAAAGCCAAAATAGTCATTCTTTATTACAGGATAGTATTATATCCTAAGACTACATGGTTTTCAGAAAAGGTTTTATGAAACTCCCTAAATGTTAGTGATCACACCAGGAAATTACAAAAAGAGGGTAATTTCTCTTTAGTCTTTGATTAGATGTGCTTTTCCTAAGCAACTGCTTATTTTTAAGTTATGGATACTATATGCCATAAAAATGACTACATTTCAAGACTTGCCTCTAGAAGGTGTGAGAAAAGTTGTAACCTAACTCTAGAATCTATAGATAACTTCACTTAGATTTCCTAGAGCACAAACTCAACTTCACTTATCATAAATTAATTTTAGCTGCCATTTGTATACAGTCTCATGAGACGTATTTGTCGAAAAAAGCTAATAAGTAAATAACAACAACAACAAATATAAAAATACCACAAGGAAATTACCTGGTCTCTCTGAATAATAGTTTTCTAACCTGAAAAATATGGATAAATATTTTAGGGTAGAGTTATTATGAAGTTTAAATTAGATATTTTAATGAAAGCCTATTACAGAGTCAGGAAGAGAGTAATGTTCAAAAGATGTCTTCCATTCTTTCTTTTTTTAAAAATATAATTTACTGTCAAATTGGCTAACATACGGTGTGTAAAGTGTGCTCTTGGTTTTTTGGGTGGATTCCCATGGTTTATCGCTTACATAAAACACCCAGTGCTCATCCCAACAAGTGCCCTCCTCAGTGCCCATCACCCATTTCCCCCTCTCCACCCCTTCCCTTCGCTCTCAGTTGTTTTCTGTATTTAAGAGTTTTTTTTGGTTTGCCTCCCTCCTTCCCTTCGCTCTCAGTTGTTTCCTGTATTTAAGAGTTTTTTTTGGTTTGCCTCCCTCCTTCACATCCATTCTTTGTTTAGAGACAGACCTAGTATATAAATTTTATTTTCATTTAGCTAACATACTTGCTCTTGAGTGGAAGCCATCCCAAGCAGATGACAGACAACCTATTTAATATTACCAATATCTTGGTACTTTGTATAAAGCAATTTCATATATTAAAAATCATTTTAAAATGCTAATTAAATAAAACAAAAATGTTTTCCAGTTTTCAAATGGTTATTTTGGTAACATATAGATAAATGCAATTTTCTGTTTACTGTGGGAAAGGATTACACAACAATTTCTTCAGCAATGTAATCTTAAAATATGCTAAGACTATGGCTATTTATATATAGGTTCATGCAAAATATTTAAGATGTTTTTCATTTTTTTAATCTATGCTTTTAAGTTTATTTTGAGAAAGACATGGAGAGAGAGAAAATATGAGGGGGAGGAGCAGAGAGAGAGGAACAGAGAGAATCCCAAGCAACCGTGATGCTGTCAGCATAGGGCCTCATGTGGGGGTCCATCTCATGAACCAGAACTGGGAGGTCAAAACTGAACTGAAATCAAGAGTCATTCATTTAACCAACTGAGCCACCCAGGTGCCCCGAGATGTTTTACATTTTAAATATATGTAAGAAAATATGTAAGAAGTATGAAAAAGCCAGTGTAGAGCTCTTCAGGTACTAAATAATATAAAATTTATTAATAATAAGATTACTGAGGCACCTGAGTGGTTCAGTCAGTTAAGCTTGGGACTCTTGATCTTGGCTCAGGTCATGATCTCACAGTTCATGGGATGGAGCCCTCTGTGGGATTCTTCGCTGACAGTGCGGAGCCGACTTGGAACTCTCTCTCTTTTTCTCTCTCTCTCTGTTTCCTGCCTCCAAACATATATATAATCTTGAAAAAAATACTAAGATTAGTAATCCAGGATGACAGTACTTATGAAAAAAACATTTGTCCCATTACATGTAGTTATGTTAATATGCTTTTCACATATGTTAATATTTGATTTACTTAAGTTTCACTTTGCCTTTAAAATATTACAATCTGAAACATACATAACACAGTTATGTAATTACTTAATCTTGTTGGGATTAATGAAGGAAGTAGCCTGTATTGTGGGGATATCTCACTGGATGTTTTTATTTTTCCTGGCTTAAAATTAAACCAAAATATTTCCCTAATGCTCATATATAATCAAGGTTTGCAACTTGTATCTATCTTTTCTCTAACATATTTTATTTATTTTTAAGGGTTTTTTTTTTTTAGAGAGAGAGGAGAGGAGGGGCAGAGAGAGAGGGAGAGAGAGAATCCCAGGAAGGCTCCATGCTGTCAACATGGAGCCTGATGAGAACTTCCTGGTGAAATTGAAAAAAACAAATTGAATTCCTAAATGTTACCTGAATTTTATTATTAATCTTTGTTTGTCTACAACAAAGTTTTCTTTATTTCTCAAATTGGGAGAAAGAGAGAGAGAAAGAGATTGAAGATATTCTTAAAAAAAAAGAAAATTTTTATTGCTTTACAAAGTAATTCAGGCATCATAAAATTTAAATCTGTAAAAATAACTATCATTACTAAAGACATGCATCTTTATTAACTATCTTAAACTTACGCCATGAAAACATACTATAATTATGTTCTCAATTTGGTGAGCTCTTGAAAATAACCTGGCAATTATGCTTGATTTCTGCCTTTTATCTATTAGTATTTATTATTTAAGCAACCACGATATACAGACACATCTTGGCAATTTTTGTTTTTCTAAAATATTACCTGTTTATAATTTTAAAAAGAAAATATGGCCAATAGAAAGCTTCCTTTAATCAGACAAAGTCTTAGATTATAAATTAGAACTTAATTTGGGTATCTTTGTAGACCTCTGACTTATTAGTATTTAATTGTGGGTGAAAAAAGGTACCATTATCTTTGTCAGAGTTACCAATATATATTAAAATGATTGCATATTATTGAGTCTCTGGCAAGATTCCATATTTTTGTCAAACTGCTAAAAATACTATTTATTATTGAACAAATTATACTCATTCGGCTTTTAATAATCAACAAACAATACATAATTTGTACATGCCTTTGATGTATTTAGGACACTGTGACTAGGAATATATATTCATAAGACATCAATTTCACTTTTAAGATACATTGAAGAAACAGTAATTACACATAGTAAACATTGTTGGACAGTAACATTGGTTTTTGATCACCCATATAACAATGTAATATCTATGGTAAATGTTCCAGGTATTTTGACAAGGAAGATGGAGCTGTGCTAATCCAGCCATCTGGTCACCCAGGCCAAGAGTGGTGCAGGTGAGTCAAAGCAAAGCCATCATTGCAAACAACCCAATGGATACTTCCTGAGATAGGTAAAATTGATTCTATTAAGACATAAAGCCATTTCTTCAATATATCACATTCTTCTTTCTTGTACTTTACAGTTGTGAACTCTAAAATATTTGCTGGTAATTTTTGCTGTGGATATCCCTGTCTGGACTCAGTTGGGAAATTTCTTTGTATATTATCTTCCTCCTGGATTTCATGGTACTAAGGAACAATATCTAAATTTTACTCCCTGAATTGTTCTAAGGCTCTATGCCTAGTGAGTGAGTAACAAATCTTTGTTGTTGATATACATAGGTCACTTAAAGATTAGCCAAATCTTTATATTGGATAGAACTTAAAGCTGATCACAAACATGAACAGCTCCCATGAGTAGGTCAACTTTGAAAAAGATTTTTGAATCCTTATTGATTTTAACCTGGATCAGAGTATATTTAACAAATATTTTTATGAGAAGAGTCTTATTGGGGAAAATTTTGTTTGTGTTGAGTATTCTTGAAAGCAAATGTGGATTGTGTATAATATGAAAGAATAATACTTTGCTGTATGTACTGAAATATTTTAAATTCTGAAGCCTGTCTCAGATATTACAGTGTTCAGTCTTAGGGACATCTTTATCTTAAATTTTAGTATTTTTTAAAGATTTTATTTGTTTAAGCAATCTCTACACCCAATGTAGGAGCATGACCATATAATCCCAAGATTGAGTAACATGCTCCACCAACTGAGCCAGCCAGGTTCCCCTTAAATTTTAGTATTTTAAATATATACAGATCATTAGTCATCTACAAAATACTACTGAGTGCAAAAGCAGTGTTCTATGAGTATGTATAACAACATCATTAATATTCTTGATATTGCCATCATGATTGAATTTTAGTCCACCAGCAGCATATATATCATTGTCTTGTATTCTAAATCATTAGTGTGGGGATATATGTTAGACTACTAAATCACTTGTTTTGGTTAAGACAGCCTACTTTTTTTTTGTTTAAACAAAAAGACAGAATAGCCAGACACATGATCAGAAAATACATCATGTAGCTCTTAATGAGTTCCTTTTGGTTGCTGCAGTTAAATTGATGATATAGTTGTAAACAAAGTGAATCATGATCTCAGGCTATTAATCCTTCCTGAGAGCATGCTCCACCATGGTTAGGAGTAGACATAAAGTAGACTTTTAGTGTTTGGGCTGGAATTTCTCAATGTACACCTCTCACTGTAAGGGTCACACACACACACACACTCACACACACACACACAATGAAGTTGTGGAGCAGGGTGAAAAAAATCTAGATGTTTATAAATTATCAGATTTATTTTATTTATCACATAATCATAATCCTGTACCTATCCAACACTTACTTTCTTGAAATTTTTCTAATAATAACTGAGAGTGATATAGAAATGTGAAAATAATGAATTAATACATAAGTAAATGTAACTAGAATTGATTAATAATAGACTACAATTTTAGAACATAATAAATTTCAAAAGATTTCCATATATATTAACTTCTTTAAAACAGAATTTTGCTTTATCATTTGGACAGGCCTCATAATCCACTTTATAGATGAACAAACAACAGTTTTAGAAGACTTAGCAAAGACTAGATAGTTAACTGGTATTAGAGTCAGCAATACAAATCTTCTCTTGATTGCTACTGCAGGACTTCCTCTCTTAAAATGACTTCATGTTCATAAAGTGTACTTGCCAGTTCAATATTTTCAGTTTAACAGTTTCTAAGAATTCTTCTTAGGTTTATTATAGTTCTTAATATTGTGACCTAGCTTCATTTTTTCCTAATTGTTCTAAACAGGATGTGTTTGCCTGTCATGGCAGGATATAGGAAGCACTAGATAAAACAAAAGTCAGATGAAATTCTACCCTTGATCTTAGCCAAAAGGCTGAGAAGCGATGGTCAGTCAGATGAAATTCTAGAAAATATCACTTAACTGACAAATCTAAGTAATTATAAAAAGGACGTGAAGATAAAAAGAACACATTTTTAAAATTATTTATTATTCAAGTATAGTTAATGTACAAGGTTATATTGGTTTCAGAGATGAAAAGTATAGCAAAGGGAACTTAATAATGTTATAGGGTAAAAGAGAACCTATTTTCAAAAATAATTATTAGCAAACTACATCATGGGCATTTCATGACATGTGTTACCTATTTTTCATTAAAGCATTTGACAAAAGTTTTCTATGAATTCCTTAAGATTAAAGTATTTACATTTGAACTAGGTATTATTATTGAGTAGTACATATTTACAGCTGATATATCTAAGAAACGATCAATGACAGTTTTTGTGGAAATTTCTAGAGGTGTATGATGAATTTCATCTTTATTTCTCTGTTAAAAATGGCTCCATTTTTGGTGACCTCTCTTCGTGTAACTTGAATGTCTAAATAAATGGACATGGAGGCAAACACACACACAAACTCCATCACGACCAGCACCAAAATACAATGATGACTTCTTCTGAGGCCTTTAATTTCTGGGTACAAAATCTTAGGAGATTTATCACCAAGTAAGACATTAGAAGGACATGTAGTTATAAATATTTTATAAAATCAATAAATTCTCCAAGGAAGAAAAGCAAAGAACTCTTCTTGGGTTTTAATGAAATTGCTTGCAACAGGAAGAACAATGAACACAAAAGTTGATCTTACCTGAAATTTTCCATATTTTAGAAATAGTTAATTGTACCTCCATTTTAATATTTCAGTATAACACCCTGTTAGTTAAGCCATTCTCTTAGCACAGTTCTTTGAAGCTTGCAGGATGACTTTGGCTCCTGAAATACAACATCCATTACTGTTTACAAAGTGAACAGGTCAGCTTAACTCTATCTCTTCCAGAAGACACTAAATAACTATAAAGTACTGAATCCAAGCCTAATCATTAGTTTGATGAGCTTAGTTTTATGTATTTTCAGGACATATGTGAAATATGTAAAGGAAAATGCTAAAAAATTATTAAAGTACCATTTATTGTTTTGTTAAGTAATTTTAGCTTCACTCACATTCCTCCCAGAGGTTTATTTATTCTGGATACAACAACTTTGCAAAAGGGAACACCTTGTGTAAGTTCATAAGATAGAGCTCCATGGTTTTATAAGGTCATGGTCATGTCAACAACGTCTAAGAATTGTATGAAATAAATCTCCTGTGTGTGTCTTTTAATTTCTAGAGAAAGTAAAAGATAATGATTGTTTGCTTAGGGAAAAGGAAACCTACCATCACATTTAATAAACAAATGTTTTCAGGCACAGGGGTGACTCAGTAGTTAAGCATCTGACTTCAGCTCAGGTCATGATCTCACCGTTAGTGAGCTCGTGTCCCATATCAGGTGAGCTCACCTGCGTTGGGTAAAACAGGAGCCCTGCTTCAGGTACAACATAGTGAGCCCCACTTCTCTCTCTCTCTTTCTCTCTTCCCCTTGCTCATTTGTGCCCTCTCTCTTTCTCATCTCTCTCTTAAAAAAAATAAACACTCATTTTCAAAATTTCCTTGGAATATGTTCAAAAGGTAAGATCAAGAAAAATGTATCTACGAATATATCTACTTGGATTTCTCATGCCATAGGGATGGTCCTACAACCCCTGGCTATTATCTGCAGAAATACCATCTTCAAAAGCAGTTGGCTGATGTCACAGCTGGAAAAAGCATTAAGAGTACAGTTGGCCCTTAAACAACATGGGTTAGAACTGCACAGATCCACTTTACATGTGGAGTTTCATTTTTTCCCTAGTAAACACAGTATAATACTATAAATGTATTTTCTCTTTTTAAAAATAATTTTCTTACTAACATTTTCTTTTCTCTGACACGCTAGGTTGAAAGAATAGAACTTATAATCCCTGTAACATGAAACATACATGTTAATTGACTGTGTATGTTATTGGTAAGGCTTCTGGTGAACAGTAGGCTGTCAGTTATGTTTTTCTGGAGTCAAAAATTAGACACAGATTTTCGGCCGCATAGGAGGTAAATGCCCCTAAACTCTGCACTGTTCAAGGTCAACTGTACCATTAGTCTTCACTGAAAATGTAAGCTTTCTGCTAGGCTGTGGATTTGTAAAATAAGAAAATTTCACAAGTGGGCAAAGATGTATTTAATGAGCAGTTTTCATGTGACCTATTTTTTGTGGAATATGTATACATTCCCTGGGTTTAGATGGAATATTTTTCCAATAATCCACTTAATGTTATTCTCTACCTGCTAAGCCATTTTCTTAATAATTGGGAAATATAGCTAAGAAATTATTAAGTATTTATAAGTAAGTTCATATTCCAGATACTTTGAATACTAGGAGTGATGAACTCTAAGATAAGAGCTTAGAAAACTATAGCTTATGGGCCAAATCGAATTCCCCACCCATTTGTTATGATCCATGAACTGAGAATACTTTTATATTTTTAAATGGTTGGAAGAAAGAAAAGTATAGTATTTTGTGTCACATGAAAATTACGTGAAACTCAAAATTTAATACATATATGAAATGTTATTGGAACACAGCCATGCTATTCATTTCATATTGTTTTTGCTGCTTTCACACTACAGGGGCATATTGGAACTGTCCCAAGATAGACCACATGATCTGCAAAGCCCAAAATAGTTAGTTAAAATGTTTGCTGTCTGGTCCTTTACTTAAATGTCTGCTGATCCCTGCTCTGAGTTATAGAAACAATTATTGCCATCTCTTAAAAAAGGGGTTGAAAATTAACTTAACATCTCTAAGGTAAAAATTGCTAGAGGACTAGGTGGAGATAATAAACTCACCTAGAATAAATAGTGTTCTACTATTCTCCTGGGTCTAAGTTTATTTGTAGTTTCATTGTGGTCTAATAAAACTAAATCCTACCCTAAGAAACCATTTTATCGTCTGAGAAAGTCAAAACATCAGAAAGCTTAGAATTCTAATATTTAGGGTTATGGCTTTAAAATAGCAAGTTTTCTAAAAGAGCAAGTGGACCGTCTGTACCAGCCTTGACACATCTCATTTACAAAATACTGTATCTGGTGAGTATAAACATAGGCTGTTGTTTCTAAACTCCAGGCTCTCATCACTCCCACTGAATTTAAAACAGACAGGTCATGCTGAAAAAAAAAAACAAAAAGCAACAACAAAACCCCCCAAACCTTGTTATAGCAGAAGCCTGGGCCAGAAACTTGAAGCTGGCGCAGGGGGTACATTTAAGCCACACCCATACCTTTCTCCTTCTTAGTTTCTGTGTTATCTTTGAAAAATTTCAAATAGTTGCCAACATATAAGACTTGGGAGATTTCGGTTGAAACTTTGGCTTTCAGGGACACCTTGGGGGCTCATTGGGTTAAGTGTCTGACTTTGACTCGAGTCATGATCTCCCTGTCCTTAAGTTTGAGCTCCGCAAGGACTCTGTCCTAACAGCTTGGAGCCTGGAGGCTGCTTCAGAGTCTGTGTCTCCCTTTCTTTCTGCCCCTTTCTCACTTGTGCACTCTCTTTCTCTCTGTCTCTCAAAAAAAAAAAATAAATAAATAAACGTTAAAAAAAAAGTTTGGCTTTCAAAGTATTCAAAAGTTCTGAGAGGCATTCCCACGTGGAATCACAAGCTATCTATCCCTGAGCTGCAGCTGACCTTTTCATAAGAGGCGTGGCCTACCTCCCTAGTTAACCCCAGTCCTCAGTTGGTGGCTGTGTGCATTTTCAGTGCCTGCCTGGCCCTGGAACTTGAGTTTGGGATCCTTGCAGTAACCCCTTCGAAATCACTACTTGCATGAGAAAAAGGGGAATAGAGGCTTGCGTGAGAGCTGAAGAGTGTTTCTCTGGCAGACACATGAGTGACTTTCTCAGGGATCTCAGAGGACACGAGTTGTATGTGGGATTTGAGGCGACCTGTAATTGACCTGTAATTCACACATACTTCACCAGATGGCAGGTTAGAGTAACCATCACTGAAGCAGAAAGAGAAGACTCTATCTAGTAACAAAGATAATGATTATTAATATGTATTCTACCATCTCGGTATAAATTTGAGTTATGATCCTGCAGTTTTACACTGACAAAAAAAAATTGCCTCAGTGACATATGAAAACGGATGGCTTGCTTTGTGTGGCTCCGTCACGCACAATTAAAATGTATAGCAAAATACATTTTATATGAGTCAGCATTTCAAAGTCAGAACTTGTTGACTCATGTTACAGTGAGTTCCCTATTACTGCAGGTGTCGGCAATAGAATGGACGAAATATTGGTAGGTATTTTTGTTTAGGAAACCTAGACATGGGGTGCCTGGCAGACTAAGTGAGTAGAGCCTGCAACTCTTGATCTCCTGGTGAGTTTGACCCTATGTTAAGGACAGAGTATACTTCAAAATAAAAACATGAAACAAAGAAATTTAGATAGCGCTAAATCGTTAAATTACATGGAGAATTAGTATTTCTAAGTCAGAGGTGCTACAGTTTCTTGTTCGGGTGTGTAATTAATCAGTTAATGATGGAAATGCACGTGTATGTGTAAGATGTCTATATATGTATATTTTATCTATCTATATCTGTCTATATGAGGTTGAACCATAACAACACAGATATAGGGGAGGATCTCGGATATCATGGGCAAGAAAATTCCCTTCTTCCCCTTAAGAAGGATTAGTGGCTCCGTAAATGAAGGCAGCATGCTATTGTCAGATATGGTGTCTAGACTTGAAGCTTTTGAATCCCAGATTACTTTTTTGCACTCCCTCCCCTTTCTGCTCCTCCTCCTTCAACCCGTTGCTCCTTTTTCTTGCATGTCATATTTAATGGCTTCTAAATAACTAGAAAATACTCAGTCTATCATTTCACATCTTTAAATTTGAAAATTAGAATGATTAATAATTCATCAGTCAATCATTAATTATCTTCCCTACTAGGTGAATGACATTGTGCTACTTTGAATTCAAGAGAGTAAGACAGAAAACAGTATCTGCTCTCTAGATATAATCAGAATCCCCTACTAAGTTAATCAAGTACAGATACAAAACATTGAAAAAATGTGAAATCAAAGCCAATATTTATGAATATATAGAAATTAACAAAAATGAACACACTGTGAATGAGAGCCTACACGATATGGCTGAGGAAGTGTACAAGAAAAATTTGTTGTCTTAAAAACCCATCATAAAAGAAAAAGTGAAAATCAATGTATTTAATACTGAATTCAATGAAGGAGGCAAAGGATGATGTAAGTTTAAGAAAATCTTAAGATGGGAATTAGAATTCAAGAGTAGAAATTAAATAAAAATTGAAAAATTGTAGAAGTGAAAGTATTCGAGTGGTGATCATTCAATAATAACTTTCATATACCTTTTAAACTTTACAGAGTCTATTTGTACTTAAACATTTTTTAATGTTTATTATTCTGAGAGAGAGAGAAAAGACAGAGCACAAGTTGGGGAGGGACAGAGAGAGAGGGAGACACCGCTACGAAGCAGGCTCCAGGCTTTGAGCTGTTAGGATAGAGCCCAACGTGGGACTTAAACTCATGGACCATGAGATCATGACCTGAGGTGAGGGTGGATGCTTAACCGACTGAGCCATCCAGGTGCCCCATATTTTGTACTTTAGACACTCAAATTTATATTATTGAATGTTGGTATTATACTTCGAACTTTTATTATGGTAAGAAGTATGACAAAGACAGACGAGTTCTATCCACGGGGTCATAATTACTTTTGTTGTTACAGAATTTTTCCACAACTATGTAATTATTTAGAACTTTTATTTTTATTTATTTAAATTTTATCTATTTATTTGAGAGGAAGGAAGCAAACGGGAGGGGCCGTGAGGGAGGGAGACAGAGAATCTTAAGCAGATTTCTTATCTATTGCAGAGCCTGATGCAGGGCTCGTTCCCAGGACACTGGGACTGTGACAGGAGCTGAAACCATAATCAGATGCTTGACCACCTGAGCTACCCATGTGCTCCCAGAACTTTGATTTTTAAATCAAACACATTTTGTTTATTATTTACTTATTTTAAAACTTATAGCTCTGAAACAGGTATCTTTTTTTAACTCTGATAGACTTAGTCTTTTAGTAGAAAAGGCACATTTCTCATGTTAGAAAGTAGAAGACAAGAGTCTCATATCTCCTTCAAAGTCATTCTCAGAATTATTGGGACACCTGGGTAGCTTAGTTGGTTGAGCAGATGACTCTTGATTTTGGCTCAGGTCATGATCTCATGGTTCATGACTTCAAGTCCCACATTGGGCTCTGTGCTGACAGCACAGAAGCCTGCTTCAGATTCTCTCTCTCTCAAAATAAATTAAAAAAAAACTTAATAAAATTATTCTTGGAATTATTAAAAAATGATCTGTACCCAAACGCACTTTGCACATAATCACAGTACTCTTTAACACTTCAGAGTTTTTATTTTTGAATATTTATCTTCTCTTTTTCTGTCATGACAAGGTCATTCCTATTCCTTGTCTTTGAGTTATTATTGTTCTCTCACAGAGCTGTGTATGAATATTTAAAAACAAAACAAAAAGCTCAAAATGAACTAATACTACAGTTTTCAAAGAAGAAATTTCCATCAACATGATTGTGTAAGAATGGAATATTTACAAGGACATAATTATACAATATTAATGATACATTTAGAGTCTGAATAAGAGTTCTTAATTTTTTTGGTTTACAGTTGCTCCTAACTTAAAAATTTTTTTATCTGTATTTATTTTTGAGAGAGAGACAGAGTGTGAGTGTGAGAGGTGCAGCAAGAGAAGGAGACACAGAATCTGAAGCAGGCTCCAGGCTCTGAGCTGTCAGCACAGAGCCTGATGCAGGGCTCAAACTCATGAACCTTGAGATCATGACCTAAGCTGAAGTTGGACACTCAACCGACTAAGCTACCTAGGCTCCCCAAAATTGTTATTAACTTTTTTAAATGTTTGCCCTGGTTTATTTAATACAAAATTAGTAAAAGTGGTTAACTACCAAGCACTATGCCAAGTGGTTATATTCAATACTTTATTCCACCTTCAGAACAGTCGACTAATATCCCTTTTATAGAGGAGTAAATGGACACTGCGTGGTTAAGCTCCTCACTAAATATCACACATTGTGTGAGTGGCAGAGCCAAAATCCAAACCTAGGTTTTCTAATTGGTAATCATGCTTAGTCACTACTGTTTACCTTCTTTCTGTTAAAGCCTCTTTAAAACATTCTTAAGTATTTCTCCCCAAATGTACATTTCCCCCTGACAACAATTGGTAACAATTGGTGCTTATGCTTTTTTTTATTTATTAAATTTTTTTAAATGTTTATTCATTTTTGAGAGACAAAGGGAGACACAGGATCTGAAGCAGGCTCCAGGGTCTGAGCTGTTAGCACAGAGCCCAACATGGTGCTCCTGGGTGGCTCAGTTGGTTAAGCGTCCGGCTTTAGCTCAGGTCATGATCTCATAGTTTGTGGGTTTGAGCCACGAATCAGGCATTGTGCTGACAGCTAGCTCAGAGCCTGGAGCCTGCTTCAGCTTCTGTGTCTCCCTCTCTCTCTGATCCTCCCCTGCTCATGCTGTCCCTCTCTGTCTCTCAAAATAAAAAACACTAAAAAAAAAAAACCCAACATGGTGGTCCAATAGTGAGATCATGATCTGAACCAAAGTCAGACTTCAAACCGACTGAGCCACCCAGGTGCCCAGATGCTTATTCTTTTTATCTTTCACTTTTGCAGACACAGTATCAGCTCACTTGTTTCCTGTTATCACTTGGATGATTTTCAGTGTTATTCCTTTCTTGAGTCCAAAGAGAAAGGCTTAGTTTCTTTGGCCCTTTGATAAAACTGGAACATCCTTTGTTTTGTGTCGTGTTGTTACACAGAGAAGGCACTTGACAATCCGCCCCACTCCCCAACTCCCCATTTGTGGCTTGGCCACATGCATTCATGAAACAGTAAAAGCACTTTTTAAGAAGTGCCAGTGACCTATAAATAGATTATCTTGCTTCCTTGGAGTATTTCCCTTTTATGACTTTGATTTTTATCTGAATGAACTTTTACTATTTGTAATTTTAGTGTGTACTTGCATTAGTCCATTTTAAGAAAAATATGTGCAAAATTTGTTTGGTCTCTTTGAATCTTAGTATTTCTTTTCCGGCAGGAGTTTGCTGTGATCATTCTTTGCCTTCAGTTTTCTTTTTCTAAATTGTTAAAAACTTTCAGCAGTCTTTTCTTCTTTCCTCAGAGTTTCTTTCTTGTTTTTTATGTTTATGTTACTTCTTGCTTACTTGACCTAGCTCTCCTAAAGTTCTGGGATATTCTTCCCATTCTCTTTGTAATTATTTTTATAGTTTGGTTGTTTATCATCCCATTTCCTCTTTTTCCTCTCTCTATCCAATTTCTCACCTCTTTTTTTATTTTGGCTTTTGCATTTTTGCTTTGTTTTTTTTTTCCCCCTTTGCTATGCAAGATACATCTCACTGATATTTTTCTTTGCTTGCCTCTATTCACAGGCATCATTCATCCTCTTGTGTGAGTCAAGAAAAATAATAAGGGAAGTAAAACAGCAACAAAAAGCTGCATCTCGGGGCACCTGGGTGGCTCAGTTGGTTGTGTGTCTAAATCTAGATTCGTCTGAGGTCATGATCTCATAGTTATTGGATTGAACCCTGGGTCAGGCTCTGAACTGTCAGTGCAGAGCCTGCTTCGGATTCTCTCTTCCCTCACTCTCTCCCCTCCCCTGCTCTCTCCCATGTGTGTGCATTCTCTCTCAAAATAAATAAATAAACTTAAAAAAGGAAAGCTTTATCTCAATTATTCTATTTTCTCTGTTCTTTTTATTCCTTCTATGTCTGTAATGACTGTGTCTCATTATTTCAGATAATAGTTTTGAACTGATACTCCTATGGTGATAAATTATCTAGCAAATTTAGTGAAGCATACACATCTGTGTACCTTAGAAAGAAAAAAAAATGTACTCTCTAAAGAGTCTTTCTCTTTTTCCATTTACTTAGAAGGATCTTATGGCCAATCTGCCTTTATCTTGAAATAATATTTTTGTTTTTTGCTTTCCTCATCTTCCAGGATGTTTCCTAAGATGATAATGCATTTTAGGGAAGGGCTTGGCTGCTACCAGATCCGTTCTATTACAGCAGAGTCCACTGGAGTTTTGTTATTTTCAATGGCACTCAAAAATGCATCAGCTATAAGTCGAGGCTAGCAAACATTTTTATTATTGCCACTTTCATTTTGAAAGTTCGTGGAAGAGGATAGGCATCTCCCCCACTGGTATGGAGCTTTTTCAAGCTAGTTTAGATTCTGTGAAGGAAGGAAGCGCAGACTCTAAACTGTTGTCGTTACTATCATCAGTCTTTGCTGCACGGTCCCATGTTCTTATAAACATTTGTACCTCCTGCTTCTTCTGTGTTCCTTCTGCATCGACCGCATGTGTCAGAAATAGAGTTGGTGCTCTCAATGATAAATAAATGAAAAAAGTCTAACAACTTCCCACGGTGGAAGTCTCCTCTTCCTTGGACGGATGATAGGAGTGAAGGACAGTGTGCACTCTGCTTGCATAGTGCTTGAGAAAGAGCCAGAATAGTGCTCATAATAATAACAATACTAACGATGATAAACTGACATCTATTGAATATCTCCTTACCTCCTGTTTTTTTATTAAGGATCAATTAGTAATACTAACAATAATGATAAAGATAAACATGCATTGAATATCTACGATTAGCAAGATTTTGTGCTAATTTCTTTATGTACATTTTCCTTCTTGATCTTTATAAAAATCTTGTGTGGTTTTTACAAAAAAATTGGCTATAAGTAAGTAGCTTGCCCAAGGTCACATAGCTGGTAAATAGTCGAGATACATTTTATATCCATCCTTCCCTGACAAAACTCTAGAGACAAAATTTCTCAATCCCTCAATTAATTCAGTACCTGCTATGAAGTACTAGATGCCAAGCATTATAAGATATCTTTTTTCCCTTCCTTAAACTGTGGGGTGTTGGTAATCCCAGTTTTGTCATGCATTTTAATTATTGAGCGAGACAGGTTTTGGAATTCTGTAAGAGAGAAAGAAAAGACATACTGCAATTTGCATGTTGCTGTGAACAAATTGTGCAAATTCCTCACGTCGCCCCCCCCCCAATCTTTCTAGCTCATGTGCACAGATCAAGCAGAAAAGCCAGCTTCTCCAGGTTGTTTGAAACTTAATGTGTTACCACTTGACTTTAGATTAAAAAAAATCTGTATTCTAGGAATTTAGGTGCTGTAAATTCTATTATTTGATGACATTTTAACTTCATGTAACTTATCGTCACAGAAAGTAATAGCTATACAGTTACTTGTGGGAAATGGGAAGTTAGAGAATTATAGAAAAACACTGTAATGGCTGCTTAGTGTATGAAGAGAACCGACAAATCAGAAAAGGAGAATCAATTTTCTGTGCCAGGAAAGCTAATGTTGTTGTTCTAATAAATAGGAGTTCCTTGCTATGACTTTTCATGCCATAAGTACTATGACACATTTAGTTTGCTTTTGTTGTTCATTCTAAAGCAGTATTGCCATTAGAGGTTGTATAAAATAATAACAGGTTTAAGGTCATTTTTGTAAAGGCAATTAAACTTCATTACTTCTTGTTGATGCAACAAGCCAAGCAATAAAAGGAAAGAAAAGGCCACAAACACTAACTTTTAATTCAAAATAATGTAACATTAGCATTTTCTGCACTGAGGAATATATAGGTAAAATGCATGAAATTAATCATGTTTAGATAACAAAACAAAAAAAAAACAAGGAAAAATAGTTTTATTTCTTATTGGTTACAGAACTACAAGGACATTATTTAAAATAGTCACAGTCATGCTAGTGTTAGTCTGTATTACATTGGATAAATTATCAAAGATGTGAGAAAAGTGGACTCTTTAAATGCTTTAATTCAGGACCAATTACCTCCCTTAGAGAAGGTAAGACAGTTCATAAATTCCTATCTCTGGCTTATCCCATAAAATGTAAAGAAAATGTTCTTTGGTGTGGAAATATCCATTCTTTCTGCAAGTCTCTCTGCTGGAGGGATTTGTTGCTCTTAGAGATGTTGTGGAGGAAGAACAGGAAGAAAATAGACCTGGATGGTTGATAATGTAAGATGAAGCACCTATTTCTAAGAGACGTTACTGTTGTCAAGTAGAAATTCATGTTTCAGTGGATTTTGTGGCATAGTTTCTAGAATAGAGACAAGAGTTAGTGAGTGTGGTTTGTTACCTAATAAGCCTTTATTAAAATAAAGGTTTGTGAATTGCCAGTTAAAATTTGACATGGAGGGACTGAGTTTAAATTCCTCTTATTGTCAGCTCATGCAAACTTCGACTTTGATGTAAAGAAGAAATAAGTATAACGCATAGTCACATGGAGAAAGACCACCCTAAATCTCACCTTCTAGTTTAGCCCTTCCAAAATAAACACAAATATAATGAAGTTCCTCTTTGATACAACCACACACACACAGACACACTAGTCATTAAAAAAAAAAAGATTATTGTACAGTGACCAGCAGAGTTACCTGAAACTACTGTTAATTCAACAACTAATATACAGCGTTCATTGAATAAGCTAAATGGAAAAACATCAAAGGCACATAGGTTTGTGTTCTATATACAGAAAGTATTAGATTAATCTTTCAGTCGCTAACAATAAAGATGATAAGACTCCCTGTTTGTAAATGATTACTTGAACTGCCTATGACATGTTTGCACACATTTTTATGGTTCAAGGACATTAATTATTCTTCCAAGGAACTAACATTGTACAAGTTTGTTGAAATTACTTAACTTTAGGCTTTGTCTCTGTAAACTGTTTTCATTGGGCTTAATTAGAACATCTCACAAGTTTCTCAAGTGTGTTATTTGCTTTGGGAAGCCTGGACACTAAATCCATGGAGGTAAAAAACCTTACCTAACTTCAGAGAAAGAATAGAATATCTTGTGCTTTTTAAAAAATAGACTATTTTTAAAAATTAGTTGTAGGTTCACAGCAAAACTGAGTGGACGGTATAGAGAGTTTCCATATACCTTCTGCGCCCTATACAAGCACAGCCTCCTCCATTATCAACACCCCCCACTGCAGTGGTATATTGGTACAATTGATAAGCATCCACTGACACGTTATAATTACCCCAAATCCAGTGTTTACATTAGGGCTCATTCTTTTTTCTTTAAGTTTATTTATTTATTTATGAGAGAGAGAGAGAGAGAGAGAGAGAGAGAGAGAGAGCGAGCACAAGCAGGGAAGGGGCAGAGAGAGAGAGAGGAGAGAGAGAATCCCAAGCAAGCTCCACACTGCCAGCACAGAGCCTGATGCAGGACTCAAAGTCACAAACTGTGAGATCATGACCTGAGCTGAAGTCAGGTGCTTAACTGACCAAGCCACCCAGGTGCCCCTACATTAGGGCTCACTTTTGATGTTGTACATTTTATGGATATAGACAAATATCTAATGATATGTATCTACCATTACAGTATCATACAGAGTGGTGTCACTGCCCTAAAAACCCTCTATGTTCTACCTACTCCTTCCTCCCTCCTTCCACTGTTTTGTGTGTTTTCCAGCATGTAATATAGCTGGAGTCAGATAGTACGTAGCCTTTGCATATTGTCTTCTTTTACTTAGTAATATGCATTTGAGTTCCTTCCGTGTCTTTTCATGGCTGGATAGCTCACTCCTTTCTAGAGCCGAATAAGATGCCATTGTCTGGCTGAGCCACAGTTTATTCATTCATTCACCTACTGAAGGACATCTTGTTCATTTCCACATTTGGACAATTATGGATAAAGCTGCTGTAAACATCAGTGTGCAGGTTTATGTGTGCACATAATTTTCAACTCCTTTGCGTAGTACTACCAAGTAGTGTGATTGCTGGATTGTATGGGAAGAGTACGTTTAGTTTTGTAAAAACTGCCAAGCTGACTTCCAAAGTGACTGTGTTCCAATTTGCATTCCCACCAGCAGTGAATGAGTGTTGTTAATGCTGTATATCCTCACCAGCATTTGATGTGTTAGGTGATCTGGGTTTGGCCCATTCTAATAGGTGTGGAGTAATATTACATTGTTGTTCTAATTTCCATTTCTCTGATAACGTGTGACGTGTAAACAGATGTGGGGCATCTGTTTACATCTTGGTCTGTCATCCTATGTCTTTGGTGAGTTTTTGTTGTTTTTGTTGTTGTTTTTAAGGCTTTTAGCCTATTTTTGATCATGGTTGTTTGTTTTCTTATTGTTGAGTTGTAAGATTTCTTCGTATATTTTGGATAATGATGTTTTATCAAATAGGTCTTTTGCAAATAGACTCTTCTAGTCTGCTGGTTGTCTTTTCATTCTCACAATATCTTTTGGAAAGAAATGCAATACTTTTATTTTATTTTATTTTTTTAATATTTTATTGTCAAATTGGTTTCCGTACAACACCCAGTGCTCTTCCCCAAAAGTGCCCTCCTCCATCACCACCACCTCTTTTCCCCCCTCCCCCTTCCCCTTCAACCCTCAGTTCATTTTCAGCATTCAATAGTCTCTCAAGTTTTGCGTCCCTCTCTCTCCCCAATACTTTGCTTTTAATAGTCAATCCCCCAAGGTATGGCTTCTTTAATCTTTTCTTGGCTACATCATGATTTTACTTTTCAATTCTTCTCACTGGCTCAAATATACTTTTTTGGAAAAAATATAATGATCTTGTATAATTCTTGGGTATGTGGATATGTGGTATCTGGCAAGACCAGAAAACACATAAAAATATTAATAGTAATTCTGAGTTCAATTATGGGTGACTTAAAAATATCCTATTTTGTTTTTCTGTTTTTCTACATTTCTGCAATAAATATAGTTTTTATAAAGAAAAAATGAAATGGAAGCATTCTGGAAAACGATGTCAGAATTTAAAGCATTTTTTAAATCTGGTGATTAAGGAGAAATCATTATTACATATCAGTGCAATCCAGTAGAAATGTAATGTGAGCAAACATACGTAATTTTAAGCTTTTCAGTGGCCACATTAAAAATGTAAAAAGAAACAGAAGAGATTAGTTTTAAAAATATAACTTATTTAACCAAATATACCAAAATATTATCATTTTAATATTTCATATGTAATCAATATACAATCTATGAATAAGATATTTTACACATTTTGTTTTTTGGTTATAGGTACTTGAAATTGAGAGTGTATATATACACTTACAGCACATGCCAGTTTGGACCATATATTTACATTGGAAATATATGACCTATTGTTAGATTTCATATAATTTCCATTTGTAAAAGCAACTTCATCTACCAAAGGTTTTTCAACATATTTTTAAAAATTTCATGTAAGTGAGTCAAGTACCAAAGAATCATTTTCCTTTAATATTAGCATCAATATTGGCAATACTCATTCATTTCTTTAGAAATTATTTGAATGATGGGGCGCCTGGGTGGCTTAGTCGGTTAAGCCTCCGACTTCGGCTCAGGTCAGATCTCACGTTGGTGGGTTTGAGCCCCCCGTCAGGCTCTGTGCTGACAGGTAGCTCAGAGCCTGGAGCCTGCTTCCGGTTTTGTGTCTTCTTCTCTCTCTGCCCCTCCCCCTCTCATGCTCTGTCTCCCTCTGTATCAAAAATTTAAAAAAAAACATTTAAAAAATTAAAAAAAAGAAATTATTTGAATGAAAAAACATATATGACTATCAAAGTACATCTTTCTAAATGACAAAAATTTACTAAATTTTTTGTCAACCTAGCATACTAACCTCAAGCATTATTGTGCAAATTAAAAAGAAAACTTAAACTTAGCAATGTCAACAAAGCATTTATCAAATTTTTTGGTATTTTGGCAGCCGATTTACATAATTCTGTCAATCACAGTGAAAGTTTTCCTATATTGGTTCATGTTAGAAAAATATATTCAAGCATTTTTATTTTCTACTATATGGAATTTCAGTTTTATCATGTTTCATATACCTCAGGTTTTCCTTTCCTTGGAACTTCAAGTTTAAGTCATTCATAGACAGTGTAATATTAGTGACAAAATTAAATTGTGCTGTTACTTTTTTCTTCTGTTGTTGAACAGAATTTCTTTTGTTTCAAGAAATCTTCAAGTGGAGTTGACAGAACTGTAAATCTTTGTAAACTTGGTTAGCACTCAACCAATGAACATTGGCAAACAAACAAAAAAACCCAAACCATAATCAAAACTGTAAGATAACTAAGTCTTTTTATATTCTGTGTCTTTTCATAGTTCTACATGCTGAAATTATTCATAGCATTTGTACACACAAACACGAACATCAAAATGTTTATCTAGAAAGTATAAAGACTATTTTAGAAAATTGATCACACATATTTTCAATAGGTATCATGCTGTAGAAGAAAATAATACAAGAGTCAGTTTGTTGTCTTAAAATTCTCATAAATTCAGATTTTGACTTTCTGTAACTGGAATGCTATTTATTGTTATAGAAAGAAACTTTTTCATATTTAGTTATAATTCTTCTTGACAGATACAAGAGATTCAAAATTGTTCCACAGCTTTGATTTTTTGGGCTGTGAATTGACAATTTATTGTTTTTCAGTAAATTGTAAATCTAATGAGACAAAACCACCCTAAAATAGTTATTACACAGTATGTCTTTTATTGAATAACTCAATTAAAGCTGAAGAAAAGTGTTCAAAGTTTTCAAATTGAAATCAATTGGTTTTTCTGATATTATCTGGTGATAGAACTGAGATCTTTTACTTTTGTAAATAGTTAACTTTTGTAATAGTAAACTAATAACATTTTTTCGAGTCTTACAATTCCCTCACAAAATTTCTGTAACTAAAATAATGATTTCTTTTACCATCTTGCCATCTAAGAATGATTTATTTTATTTGAAAACAAGTTTGTTTATTTTGAGAGAGTCAGACAGGGGCCGTGAGCAGGGGGAGAGGCACAGAGAGAGAGAGAGAGAGAGAGAGAGAGAGACAGACAGACAGACAGAATCCCAAGCAGGATCCTAGCTGCAGGCACAGAGCCTCATGTGGCTCTCAATCCCATGGAACTGTGAGATCATGACCTGAGCTGAAATCAACAGTTGGATGTTGACTGAGCCACCCAGGCACCCTTTGCAGCAATTTAAACTATTCCATATATTGCCAGGATCATAAACTCAATTTTTGTTTAAAATTATTAAAATTTGTTTTACATTTATTTCTGATTTCAGTCACTAATTTAATTGATTCTTTTTTAAGTTTTGAAAGAAAACTTATTAAATTACCTATGTTTTTGCTAGAAGTCTTCTAGTATTATCTAATTTGTTACATTTATTTTTAAATAATAAACAGTTCTTCCTTTTGTTCCGATATAACAAGTTGCAATTGACATTGATCGTGATCTTGTAACATACCTTCTTCGATCTTTATTTTTTTCTTTAATGTTCCTGTTATAATTAGTACCAGCTTCTGAATCTTCTTTTAATTATGGTATAAAAAATAAACCCATATTTGTGGTATCTGGGTGCCTCAGTTGGTTGAGTGGCCGACTTCAGCTCAGGTCATGATCTCACAGTTCGTGGACTTGAGCCCTGCATTAGGCTCTGTTCTGACAGCTTCAGATCCTGTGTTTCCCTCTCTCTCTGACCCTCCCCCACTCACACTCTGTGTCTCTTTCTCTCAAAAATAAAAAAACAAAACAAAAAAATGTTAAAAGTAAAAAAATAAACCTATATTTTAAATTTGAAAATATGTTCATGTTTATTTTTATTCTAAAAAATAATTTAATTATAGTCAAATTGGCATTATAATGAATAATTCAATTTAATTATCAAATAGACTTTCCAAAAGTATCACTTTAACTCATGTTGACTTAATACAATATTCACATAAACATTATAATATTATATTGCTGCAGAGAAAAGTATTATTTAAATTGAATCAACCCATTGACAAAAATTACTAGATTAGGGATGTATTTATATGTAATAACAAACACTGTACTTCCCCTATAATACTACCTTATTCAATGCAAAGTGAGACATAGTCCTAAAGAAACTGTTTTCAGTTTTAAAAGTCAAATTATGCTAATTAAAATAATAAAAATTAAAAATTCATTTTCTCAATCATTCTACCTACCTTTCAATGTTTTTATAGCTACATGTAGCTAGTGACTAGTAGACAGCACAATTTATAGACAATAATAAACAGTATCTTTTAGAAAACTGAAGTTTATTCATTTAAGTTTTGAATTAAAAAACAATTCAGATTGAAATATTTAAGTATATTATATAGTACCTATCCTTTTGAAATCTTTATGGTGATTTAGTTTATTAATCTTTTAAATATGTATATATATCATGACATTGTGCATATACATTTTACTTACAGCAGTTTTATATCCCTTTATCTAAGTATGTTTACTGTGCATATTCATTATTTTCTAAGAATATGAGCACTAAACTACTTTTAGTATACTTTTCCCATCTGTTAAGTATGCATAACAGTACTGTCACCTACCTCTTAGGGTTAGATGGTATAGTGATTAGAAATTACTTACAACAGTAACTGACAGAGAAAATATCCAATGAATGTTACCTATGTTTAAATTATAGTAGTTATGGGGTACCTGGGTGGCTCAGTCTGTTAAGTGTCCAACTTCAGCTCAGGCCATGATTTCAAGGTTTGTGAGTTTGAGCCCCGCCCCACAACGGGCTTTCTGCTGTCAACATGGAGCCAACTTCAGATCCTCTGTCTCTTTCTCTGTGCCTCTGCTGCTTTCTTTCTTTCAAAAATAAACATTTAAAAAAATTACAGCAGTAATTATTATTTTTGAATGTTTTTCTTAACATCTAAAGGCAAAAGTCACATGCCTTTATTTTTAGTGCAATGACCTCTAATGTCTTTATTTTTCTTTTGTTTCTATTTTTCTGAGGGATTGAAAACAAATTCTAATTGTGCTTTGAATAAAATGACATGGTTTTGAGCAGAGAACTGTGGATTTCTTTTATGATCAAAGGACATGAGTCCTTTTCTTTGTCTCTCTAACTTTATTATTAGGGCATTTTGGGGAATGGGGGAGGAGGAGCAGAGGGATGACAAGAGAGTAACTGGGGACCCTCTCCTACCATGAGTGGTGAGGCATACTGGCGGTCAGAAAAACACGTGCCTACAACATACTCGTGTTAAATGTTTTTTCAGATTACTTGATAAGTGGTTTTCAGAAAGATGAAACATTGCTGTATTCTGATCCTCAGGCATAGTTAATAAATGGTATGTTCCCTATTCAGTAATATTCAAAGGTTTCTCATATATATAATAGAAAACTTGGGAACAACTAAGATGTCCCAAAGATAAAGGAATTGGTAAATAAATATTAACGCATAATGTTCAGGCATTGTCATACTAAGAGTGCCTTACTATGTTTTAGATTTATATTTGTTGGGAGAGGAAGATGTGCATGATCTATTATTAAAAAACAAAAGATTAAAAATTATGTATAAAATATGACCTAACTTGTAATAGAAATAGATTATGTGTAGAAAAATAGGAAAAGCTGTATACCCAAGTGTCAACAGTAGTTATTTCTGGATGGTGGGATTACAGGTGATATTTTAATTTCTAATATTTATACAGCGGCCATATACAGCTTTTGTAATAAAATAACACATTATTAAAGGGAGCATTTACAGAAAAACTTTTAGAAAATTCTATTTGTCTTTTCTTGTCTCTTATAGTTTTCTTTAGAATTAGTTCTTCTAAAATAATTTAGAACTAGTTTCAGAATAGTAATTTAATTTTCAAGAGAGGAATTTCTTATGAGACTTGAAAACTGTTGGGCTGATAATCTGTGCATGGTTGGGTAGTTTAGATTTGAAACAGGTGATTATTTTTTATTTAAAAATCTTTTTTTAAGTTTATTTATTTATTCTGAGAGAAACAGAAAGAACACAAGCAGGGGAGGGCAGAGAGAGGGAGAGAGAGGATCCCAAGCAGGCCTTGTGCTGACACCTCCCATTGTTTTAAATTCAAGTTAGTTAACATACTGTGTAGTAAAGGTTTCAGGATTAGATTCCAGTGATTCATGATTTACATATGACACCCAGTGCTCATCCTAAAAAGTGTCCTTCTTAATGCTCATCAACCATTTAGCTCATCCTCCCACTCCCCTCCCCTCCAGCAACCCTCAGTTCTCTGTATTTAAGAGTCTCTTATGGTTTGCCTCCTTCTTTGTTTTTATCTTATCTTTCCTTCCCTTGCCCTATGTTGATCTGTTTTGTGAAACATGTGATTTTTAAAACATGCAAAGTTGCTACCACTTAGTGGGTTTTACTTATGACTTTGGGCAAGTACACAATTTTGTTTCTTCTTTTTATTAAAAAAAATTTTTTTTTCTAGAGAGACAGACAGAGCCTGAGTTGGGGAGTGGCAGAAAGAGAGGGAGACACAGAATTCGAAGCAGCCTCCAGGCTCTGAGCTGTCAGCCCAGAGTCCGATGCAGGGCTCAATCATGACCTGAGAGACCATGACCTAAGCTGAAGTCAGATGGCTTAATTGACTGTGCAATCCAAGTGGCCAATTATACAGTGTTGGTGTTTTCTGATTGATAGTCTCAAATAAATTTACTTTTGTAGTAAGGTGGTTGACAAAAGGTGCAATTTGACAAATCCCAGAGACTTTAAAAACAAAGAGAGATACTTTAAAATATCATTTTAAAGATAATTCTTTATTTAAATATAAGAGGTTATTTACTGATCATATGATATCATTTTTGCAAAACTGAGAAGATTCTCTGCCACTCAAAGTTTTTAGGTGATGCCTTAAATTCCTTTAGCAGAGAAGAAAGAATTTTATCCCAACTGAACTTCAGACTTGGTAGTTTCAAACTAAATTTAAAATAAGGGACATATTGCTGACAGTAGGCCCCTTTCTCGTGTCAACAATTAAGAGGGGTAGAGAAGGTGAGCATCTAAGCATCCATCAAATCAAGAAGCACGCACAGACAGAAGGTTAGGTGGAGAGACAGAAGGACGCTGACGCAAAACTCTTTCTAGTTCACATGTTTTCCTGGGTCTGCTCTAATGTTTTTTCAAGCACAAAAAAGAAAAGTTTGGGAAAAAATGTACACTGCATTTTTTCATTAACCTCTTTTTTTGCATGAAGTTTAACAAACAACCAAGCTTCTACTTTCCTGCAAATGACACAGTACATCCTCGATAGGTCAGTGTGGTAGAGCATGGGTAACCAGAGAAAGAGCTCACCTTCTGGACCTAGTCCACATGGAGAGTTCTGTGTGTTGAATCACATTTTCTGATGTCCTGCCTTTATTTTTTAATAATAAAAGAATGTAATTGAGGTGGGATTATCCTCTAGAAGGGTATCCTCTAGAAGTTACAAGATTGGGAGTGTGTGGGAGGATGTCAGGCTAATTGCTCACTTGGTAGATGGAATCCATTGGGTGTCCTGTCCCAGACTTCACTTGTGACTTTGAAGCATATAACAGAGTTCACAAACACATGATCAATTGCAGATCACTGAAACTGAGAAAAACTCACTATGAAGATTACCATAATACTTGTTGCCTGCCTCTGGCCAGATTTACCCATAAGTGGTGTAAAAATTGTAGGAGACATCTTTTGAGTTTGCCTCTCTGTCACCCATTACTCTTAACTTTGCTCATGGCATCCTACTTTTCTTTTAGGAATTTCCTACCTCCATCTTAGGGTCATGATGGACTTGTTAATCACATTCACTGCATTTCCCATGACCCCTCAGTGCCTGGTGCTACTGGCCCAAGAACTCACATGTGATCCAAGCTAGGCCATTCCGACTCCTGGGATTTTGAGTCTTGTGCAGAATTGGAATTGAGTCATTCTGATGGCAGAGCCTCAGAGGCATTTCCTTTAACATTGATACTTCACCTTGATGTCTTTCCTCAAAGCTATTTCTGAGGGAAGTCTCCAGAGCACTCCTGGCTCCTGTCCTCAGGCCTTGATTGTTCACATGGTTTTCTGATTATATGGGCTACTGTGGGCGCTAAAAATTCCAGCAAATTTAAAAAAATAGGTTAACCAGGATCGGTTTTTTAAGTTAATATTGACTCTAAATTGACACATAACTTGATCACTGGTAGTATCTTCTTTTCACAAAAAACCCCAAAACTTTCGATTCAGAACTAGGCCAATCCTCCAGCAGAATCATTAATCCAAATTGTTATGCAGAATGGGCAAAAGGAGAAAAGTGGAAGCATGGGATATAACAAGGAGAAGACAGCAAAAGGGAGGTAGATCTTTACGGAAGAAATGTTCTAAGTCTTGGAATCTAGTCAAAGATGTGTTGTATAGTTGACCCCTGGCTTCCTTCCACCCAAGGAATTGCTGCATTACTGCTGTTGGTCCTGCTCGGATAGTATCTTTCACTTACGTCCCATTGTACTACTGAATTTCTCCTCAATTTTTTTACTCTTCTACTTGCCTTCCATGTTTATTCCCACTCCTTTGCTTTTCCTGCCTGAATTTTATTTCTCACTTTGCCCAGTGGTTTACCCATCTTTGGAATTTAATCTCTTCTGAGAAGCCTTTTTTTGGTACAGCAATCAGATATTCGCTTTTTTCATTCATTACATTACAAAATGACTTCCGAGCATTATTTTATATTTACTTATTTATTGAAATTTTTAAGTACTTATTTATTTTTGAGAGAGAGACAAAGCACAAGCAGGGGAGGGGTAGAAAGAGAGGGAGACACAGAAACTGAAGCAGGCTCCAGGCTCTGAGCTGTCCACATAGAGCCAGATGCTAGGCTCAAACACATGAACTGCAAGATCCTGACTTGAGTTGAAGTCAGATGCTTGACTGACTGAGCCAGCCAGGCACTCAGCAAAGCATGTGCCAAAAACTGGAGCCGAGAGGGTTCCTGGGATGTTCAGGAACCTAAAAATGTTTATTTGTTTCTTATTATTGGAAGTTTGTTGGTGAAGGGATGGGGTGAGGTTGCTGAGAAGATGAGATGGGTAAGGCTGACAAGGGTCAGATGACAGTGTTTTTAAAATATCTGTTGAAGGACGAATGAACCATGGAGGGGTTTATTTAGATATATTATGTGCTTTTGCCTAATCACGCGGCCAGTATTCAAACTCAGTTTCTGTCTTAGCTCAAACTCCTTTTCTCTGTCTTATTCTGCATCTTGAAATAATTCTTTCACTGAAATGTGGAACAGACACTTTGCATGGGTTAGACCACTGATCAGATACAAATGGCTCAAAGCTCAGGAGAGAGAGAGAGAAGTGATTTTACAAAGCAGAAAGTGCACCTAGAGAAGGAAAAGTTAGAAATAGTGTTTGATGAAACTGTAATTTCTTTTAATACTCTTAAACTGTGCATATTAATAATAAATATAGATGTAATGTATTTAACCAGTTAAGTCACTCAGGTGCCCCCTGAAATTCTTAATTATTTCCAAATATCTATCCTAAATTAAGTGAAAATTGGTCAGTGGCTTTGAGGCATAAGTAGTTGCTTTGTAAGGTCCTTTGGAGTAAGATCTTTATCTAAATAAATTGGCTTTGTGAGCTCCTTAATATCCAAACAACACTATGTATCTTTTCAACATTCATTGTAGATTTGGTAATGCTTGAAAGACAGAAGAAGTGATTGTTTTGTGGTTAGGGGAAAGGCTAATCATAGAGGTGTGATTTGGGGAGTTTAGCCAAATACTTCCTCTCCAGCCTAAATGTGATTGATATCTTGTAGCTAAAGCATAATCCAGTGATTGATCCTTTTCAAAATACAAATAAATCTTTTCAGATATTTGCACTTGTGTGAGGGAAAAAATACCCAGAATATCAGTATATGTAGCACCCATGCAAATAAATGTGTGTTTGTGAGAGAGAGAGAGACAGATGGACAGGCAGTGGGGAAGGCAAAGGGTGGAGGAGGTGAACTATGGTGGAGTAAGAATAGGAGAACAGAAGGTTGGGACCCATAATTCCCTAGTTTTTTTTTTTTTTTCTGTATTTCCTCTAAACAGTCTTAAACATGACGGGTAAGCCATGGGGTACAGTTCCAGGGGCTTGTTTCTGTCCTTTCCAAAATTATAGTTTCCTACCTCTTTTCTCCACTCTCCAGTCAATGGTTTCTAAACTCTGAGCTTCAAGAACTATAAAGAAAAGTCATTCAGTCAAGGACTGTTTGTTTAGTGCCCTCCAGGGTGCCTAGAACCGAACCAGAGAAAATTAATAGCATTAAACCCTGAAGCTTTGATGCTGGTTTTGAAATACAGAGCTGCTTGACACATATTTCCAAAGGGACATTTATACCTCCTTTTAATGTGTATTAGGAGAGGAAAAATATTTGACCTGCTTATTAACGTGTCTTTAATGTCTAATGTGCTTTTTTGAAGTCAGATTTATTAAAGTTTAAATCACATATTCTAAAATTTACCCTTTTAAGTGTATGATTTGATGAATTTGATAAATATATATATTCATGTTACTACCACCGCGATCAAGATCTAGAACGATTTCATCACCCCTAAGTATTACTGCCCCATCATCATTAACCCCTTTTCCGACAACTAGTACTTGATGAGCACTGATCTGAATTCGGTTCCTATAGTTTTAGCCATCCTGTAATACCATATAAATCTGTCATACATCATGTAGCTCTTTCAGCCCAGCTCCTTTCACTTAGTGTAACACACTTGTGATTAATCCATGTTATTATATGAATGCAGAGTTTAGTTTTTAACATTGCTGAGTAATATTTCATTGTATGGATATACTAGTTTGTTCACCATTTCAAGAACAGTAGAATTGTCTCCAGTTTTTGGTGATTATGGATAAAGCTATTTTGGCCATTTCAACTTTCTTTCATCATTAGTTCTTACATGCTATTCCTTTCCATTTTTTAAATGTCTAACCTATCTATATCTTTATATTAAAAATTTTTTATGTCTTTTATTTTGAGAGAGAGAGAGAGACAGAGAGTGAACAGGGGAGGGACAGAGAGAGAGCGAGCCACAGAATCTGTAGCAGGCTCCAGGCTCTGAGCTGTCAGCACAGAGCCCAATGCAGGGCTCGAACCCATGGACCGTAAGATCATGACCTGAGCCAAAGCCAGATGCTCGACTGACTGAGCTACCCAGGTGCCCCTATCTTTATAGTTAATACAAGTTTTTTTTTGTAGGCAGCACAGAGTTGGGTCCATTTTTTAAGTCTAATGCAATCATCTTTCTTTTAACTGGTATATCTAGACCATTTTCAGTTAATATAATTGTTTATATATTTACTTTTAAATCAGCCACCTTGCAAGGGTTTTGATATATTTATGAAATTTTTATAGTTATTTTCCTCTTTTCTGCCTTGTTTGCATTAATTGTATATTTCCTATGATTGCATTGTTCTCCACTATTGTTTTAATTGCCATACCTGTTTTTTATTTTGAAATCCCTTACAGTATTTATATGCTTAATTTATCATAATCTATCTTCAAAAATCTAACACTGTTCACATAGACTGTATGAACACCAAAAAATATGTTCCCATTTTCTCCATTTTAACATTTGTGTTATTATCATATATTATACATATTTTATAGAATTCACAATGTATCATTACAGTTTTTGGCTTTAGATAAATACCTTTTGAAGGAATTTTAAAATAAAAAGTATGTTTTATATTTACCCTATTTTATCCTTTCCAATGCTTTATGTAGCTCAAGATTTCCACATTTTGCTAGAACAACTTCCTTTAAGTCTTACAATGTATGTTTACCATTCGTGAATTATTTCTGTTTTAATTTGTCTGAAAGATGTGTTTTATCACTGCCAGTTTTCATCTCTCTACCAATGAGTTCATTTATTTATTTCCTGAGGAATGATAATTGAACATTTACTACACACTGAGCCCCATGATTTTTATATACATATTTTATAAGAATATATAAAATACACATATATCATTATACACACATATACACACATACACAAACATATTAATAATACAAGGACCTTGGTGCTTAGAGAATCATATAAGCAATAATTTCAAAGACATATGATAAGTTCTGTGATGAGGACAAGCACTTAATTTTACATGAATACAGAGGAATGTACCTAACCCAGTCCTGGCACAGAAGGACTTTTTTTTTCTTTGAGAAAGTAACATCTCAGTTGATAATCTGCTAAGCAGTGCCACGTGTTCATTTGAAGTTTGAAACTGGCTATAATAACTCTTCTTATTTAGGGAAATAGGAGGAGGAGACGGAAGTAGAGGAAAAGGGACTCCTTTTTTTTTTTTTTTTTTTTTTTTGTCTGATGCAGGTCTCTTCTCTCTCCAAGATATTCGATTTTGTACATTGTAATTTAGAAAGGGCAGCAAATTGGAAAAGTAGATGCAGACATCCTGGTGCCACATACTTGCATTGTGTCACTCTTCCCCTAGGCAGCATTTCCTTAAAATTTTCAGATACTGGATTTACGTCATGGTGCAATGCCGTAACTTAAGCGACATACTTGGTTTTTTCTTACATTGTGTGCATTTTGATAAGAGTAAGTGCTAGCCTCTGATATTTAGAAACAAGAAATCAACATTACTTGAAACCATCACAGAGTAAAGGAGACGGTTGCCAAATTGCTATTTAAAATATTTAGGGCAATGGATGGAAAAAGATGTGAGATATATAAAACATGGAATATTACTCAGCCATAACAAAGAATAACACTTTGTCATTTACAACAACAAGAATGGATGTAGAGGGTATTATGCTAAGTGAAAGAGGCCAGGCAGAGAAAGACAAATACCACGTGATTTCATTTATATGGGGAATCTGAAAAACAAAACAAATGAATAACAAATTAACAAATAAAAAACAGCAACAGACCCATAAATACAGAGAACAAACTGATGGTTGCCAGAGGGGATAAGGGTGGAGGTTCCGGCAAAGTGAGGGAAGGGGTCTGGGAGATGCAGGTTTCCAGCTAGGAGATGAATAAGTCAAAGGAATAAAAGGTACACATAGGGAATGTAGTCAATGGTATTGTAATAGTGCATATGGTGACAGATGGCAACTACACTTGTGGTGAGCACAGCATAATGTATAGAGATGTCAAATCACTATGTTGTAGACCTGAAATCAAGGTAACATTGTATCCACTCTACTTCAATAAAAATAAAGTAAAATATTTAGGGCAGGCAGAATTTGGTCTAAATGTGGAGAGATGGTGCTGATAAATTTATAATCTGGAGGAAGGATTTGGAGAGAAGAAATGACACTAATGCTGACTTCCACTAGTCCGAGTTCAGCAGAGGCTTGGGGGAGAATGTGCAGGGAGGTACATTATGCATATAATACCATCTTCTTCCTCATAGCATTCCCTGAAAGTAACTGTGTGAGTCACATTTTATGAATGGGGTTATTTAGGCTTAGAAAATTTATATAATGTGTTAAAAATATACAGTAGAAGCAGAATTGAAATTTGTACTCATCCTGGCTCCAAACCCCATTTTCTTCTTTGCTTTTTTCTTTTCTTTTCCTTTCCTTTTCCTTTCTCCCTCACTCCCTTCTTTCCTTCCTTTCTTCCTTCCTTCCTTTCAGATATGATTGACATACAATATTAGATTTGTTTTAGGTGTACAATATAGTGATTTGACATTTATACACATCAAAAACTTGCCAAGATAAGTGTAGTTACCCTACATTATCATACAAAGTTTTTATATTATTGACTGTTTTCCCTATGCTGTACTTTACATCCCCATGACTTATTTTCTGTCTAGAAGTTGGTACCTCTTGATTCCCTTCACCCATTTTTTTCTCATCTCCCACCCCCTCTGGCAACCACTAATTTGTTCTCTGTGTTTATGCCTGCTTGGTTGTGTTTGTTTATTTTTATTTTGTGTTGATTCTGGCTTTTTAGATTCCACGTATAAATGAAATCATATCGTATGTGCCTTTCTCTTCTTGACTTATTTCACTTAACATAGTACCTTCTAGGTCCATCCATGTTATCACAGATGGCAACATTTTATTTGTTTTTTATGGCCAATACTCCGCTGTATATATGTATGTGTTTGTGTATACATCTTCTTTATCCATTTATCTATTGACAGGCATTTAGGTTGATTCCATATCTTGGCTATTGTATATAATGCTGCAATGAACATAGGGATATATATCTTTTTGAATTAGTCAAATTTCATATTCTTATCATTAATAAAATAATTTATTTCATCATATCAGTATATACATACTTGTATCTACAGTATTAATTACCGTGATGGGAACTTGGGACATAAAGGTAAGGAAGATAAGATTCCTATCTTTGAATGATTTACAGCCCCTTAAGGAGAACCATCAGGTAAACTGATAGTGCAAGACAATTTTAGGTCTATGATAGAAACATCAGCTACCCACTGAGTGGCCAAAGGATGGAGTGATCAATTTTCCTTGGAAAAGTGGGCCAAGACCAGACCACATGGTGGATATAATGACCAAGCTGAGTCATGGAACATGAACCTGTGTTCACCAGTCCAAAAGCCAGATGATATGGATCAGAAAGGTTATTCCAAGGAAAATGTACTGCTTGAGTGAAGGCATAGAGGTGAGATTTTTCCAATGGATTCCTTACAACAGATTAATTTATTAAAATGACTTTGGTGCCCTGAGGAAATAGGACATGCAGAGCTGATTTTGATGTCTTTTAGAGCACAGCTTGGTGAAAACAAAACCAGCTGATGTACCTGGTGGGATAATGTCTCCCTGACATTGTACATACGAAAGCAACATTTCATTGAGTCAGTATAATTTGGCGTAAAGGTGAAAACTAAAGAGCGTATTTTCTTCTGAATTTTATAAAAACCCAAAAATGCTAGTTTGATCAGGGAAAATAATGTTCACTTGGAATTAGTGGGCACTGTAAGGACAATTCAAGCCAAATGTTCAGATTTTAGTGTATGATAGTAATAAAGGTTAGGGATAAAGCAGGTGACTTTCACTTTCTAAGTAAAGTAAGTATTTGCAAAGTTAACATCTTCTTGAGAGGGAACAAAACATAATATGAAAAATTTCAGCAGCTAAGAGGCAGTTGAAAAAGAAGACTGAAATGAGATTGGCAGTTTGCTTAGGATAGTCAATCTCAAACTTGGCTGTACATTAGAATCACCCGAGGAGCTGTTCACAAAATCCAGAAATCCAGATTGTGTTCCATACCAATTAAATCACAATTGCTGTGGGTGCTAGTCCCAAATAAGTATTTTTAAAAATCTTAAAGTCATTGTTTTGTGCAGCAACATTTGGAAACCATTGGCTTAGACCAGTGTCTACTTCATTTTATTTCCTTAAGTCAGCTTTATGTAGCAAAACTTTGTAGTAAAAAAAAAAAAATGTGAGAGAGGCCATTTTCTTTTAAAACTTGCTTGTGAGTGCTGTTGTCCAAACCAGGAACTGAAATGCCTAATGGAATTTTAGGAGGAGACAGAAAATCATCAAATTGCTTTTTCCCCTTATATTGGAAAAATACCTGTGCTATAGTTTCTATCATCACATACTTTAGCATAAGACATGACTGATAACATTATTATGTGCTGAAAATCAGAGATGACAATGACGCATACCAAATACTGTTCTCTTGGCACCTTTCCCAGATCACCTAAGCCACAAGAAAATATTATTGTGGATTCCCACTTTTTCCTGTGGATTGATTAGGACAAAGACCTCATCATTATTTTAAGAAAGAAGAAAGAGATACAATGAACTGAAGCTAGAATCTAGGTTTATTGATTTTCATGCCCTGTTGTCCCTGCAGTACCTGGTAGACCAAGCCAAAGCTGAATGCTCACATGACTAAAGCTGGATGCCAGAAATGCTATTTTTAGGATAAAAAGTGACAAGCTGAAAATTTTGCTTTGCAATCAATATATTTGCCCCAAAGGTATCGTATTTCCAGTGAAAGTAGAAATTACAGTAAGATCTTTGAGGGAAAATGCTTAAAATGTGGTCTAAGGAAGAACGCTTATTCTTCCTGAGGATAATTCTAAGTATGTTGTCTTACTCACTTTGGGCTGTCATAACAAAGTACCATAGACCAGGTGGCTTGTAAATAAGAGAAATGTATTTTCCACAGTGCTAGGACCTGGGGGTCTGAGATTAGGGTGTCCGCATGGTTGGATTCTGGTAGCAGCCCTCTTCTGGGTTTGCAGACTGCTAACTTCTCATTGCATCCTCAAATGGTAAAAAGAGCAAGCTCGCTCTGGCCTCTTATTGCAAGAAAATTAATCTCATTCCTGAGGGCTCCACTCTTACGACCTAATCACCTCCCAAAGTTCCCCCCTTCAAATTACACATTGTGGATTTGATTTCAAATATGAATTTGGGTGGGGGGGGACAGCTATTGTGGTCCATAACATATATTAATCCATGTACAAACCAAGAAGTATTTATTGCCCATCTGCAATGTATTTAACATTCACTAAGCATCAAGGTGCAAATCAACAACAGAAGACAGTTTCTCGTACAAGGAGATTATAAAATATTGGTGAGCTAAGACAGCACTTGCTATAAAATTATCACACATAATAATACAGTGTGTAATTGTTTGGTGAAGCTAATTTGAGAAACTTGATCCAATTCTATAATAGTATGAGAGGACTGACTTCTCCTTTACAGCTTCCCTTTAATATTTTAGATAAATATGTTAAGCTCATATTTCAGAAAATATATGTTAAGAGTCTGAAAAGATCAATATGAAACATTTTAAGAAGATTTTACTTTATCTAAATGAAAAGGAGGACTCCTTAAAGAAAAGACCAATAAAATACCAGATATAAAGCCCATTAAGCTTCTTCTAAATTACTTTTTATTTTATAGCATTCAGAGAATAGAGGGAAACCTTTGCATATCATAGTGTCTCCTTAATTGAAAAAATTCTTCCCTCAGCTCTCCTCTGCCAGACTGTGGGTTCCTTATTGGAAAAAGTGAAGGCTTTTCCTTTAAGATCAGGAACAAGACAGAAATGACCACTCAGTATTTCTATTACATAGAGTACTAGAAGTCCTATCCAGAGAAATTGAGGAAGAAAAAGAAATAAAAGGCATATGAATTGAAAAGGAAGAAGTAAATGGTATCTGTTTGCAGATGACATGATTTTATATATAGAAAACCCACCAGGGGTACCCGTGTGGCTCAATGGGTTAAGCGTCTGACTTCAGCTCTGGTCATGATCTTGCAGTTGGTGGGTTCAATCCCTGCTTTGGGCTCTGTGTTAACAATGCAGAGGCTGCTTGGGATTCTCTCTCTCCCTCTCTCTCTCTGCCCTTCTCCTACTTGCATGTTCTCTCTCTTTCAAAGTAAATAAATTTAAAAAAACGAAAGAAAACCCATCAATATACTGTTAGAACTAATCAATGAGTTCTGTAAAGTCAATACACAAAGTCATTGGTATTTCTATACACAATGAACTATTCAAAAAGGAAATTTAGTAAGCTATCTCACTTACAATAGCATAAAAAAGAATAAAAAACTTAGAAATCAGCTTAACTGAGATAGTGAAAGGCCTGTATACTGACAGCTGCAAAACATTACAGAAAATACAAATACATGAAAAATATCCCATTTCATAGATTGAAAGACTTAATAATTACAAAGGTGTCTATACTTCTGAAAATAGTCTACAGACTCAATGCTGTCCCCATCAAAATCCCAATGGCATTTAAAAAAACTGAAATAGAAAAAAAATCCCAAAATTCATATGGAAACACGAAAGACTCAGAATAGCCAAAGTGATCATGAGAAAGAACAAAGCTGGAAACATCACATTTCTTGGTTTCAAAATATGTTAGAGAACTACAATAATTAAAATAATTTAGTACTGGCATAAAGATGGACATTTAGACAGTGCAATAGAAATAAAGCCCAGAAATAAATCCATGTATCTACACTCAACTGATCTTCCACAAGGTAGCTAGAATACACAGTAGGGAGAGTGCAGTCTTCAATAAAATGATGTTGGAATGGCTGGATATTCACATGCAGCAGAATAAGATTGTATCCTTATTTCTCAGTATATGCAAAAGGTAACCCCAAATAAATTAAAGACATAAAGGTAATGCCTGAAACTGTAAAACTCCTGAAAGTAAACCTATGGAAATACCTTCCTGACATTGGTCTTGGCCGTTGTGTTTTTGGATATGACACCAACAGCACAGGCAACAAAAGCAAATATAGGCAAGTAATGCTACATCAAACTAAAACATTTCTGCACAGAAGAGCAAGCAATCAGCAGGTGAAAAGTCAGCCTATGAAATAGGTAAAATATTTGCAAAACATGTATCTGATTAGGATCTCATACACAAAATATGTTTAAAAAACCACAACTCAATAGAAAAAAATTTTATTCAAAAAATGGTCAAAGGTCTGAAAAGACATTTCTTCAAAGAAGACATACTGATGGCCACTAGGTATATAAAAGGTGCTCAACATCAATAATCAGTAGGGAAATGCAAGTCACAACCACAGTGAGATTCTACTTCACAACTGTTAAGATGACTGTTATCAAGAGATAAGTGTTAGCAAGGGTGCAAAGAAAGTGGAACTCTTCTACACTGTTAGTGGTGATGTAAAATGGTGCAGCTACTATGGAAACCAGTATGAGGATTGTTAAAAAAATTTAAAACAAGATTACTGTTTATTCCAGTAATCCAAAAGAGATGAACTCAGGATCTCAAATAGATATCTGCACTTCTGTCTTCATTATAGTATTATTCATAGTGACTGAGATGTGGAAATAGCTCAAAGGTCTATCAACAGTTGAATAGATAAAACAACTGTGATATTTACATACAATGAAATATTATTCACTCTTTTAAAAGAAGGAAGTCCTACCATTTTTAGCAATATGGATGAATTTGAAAGACATTTTGTTAAGTAAAATAAGCCATTGACAGATGGACAAATATGTGATTTCATTTCTGAGATATCTAAAGTAGTCAAATTAATAGAAACAGATAATAGAATGGTGATTTTCAAGAGCTGGGAAGGGGGAAAGGGGACTTGCTCTTCGATGGACATAAAGTTTCAGTTATGCAAATTGTGTAAGTCTAGAGATTTGCTGTACAGCAGAGTGCCTGAAGTGTGTAATATGATACTGTGTACCTGAATATTCTTTGTTTTTTAAGTAAATATGCTGTTGAAGAGAGCACTTTACTTGAATATTTTTAAGAGGGTAGATCTCATGTTGCGTTCTTACTACAAACAAACAAACAAAAAGCCCAAAGATAACAACAACAACAAAAAGCATAAAAAGAAACAAAAAAAAGTTTTGAAGGTGATGGATTTGTTTATGACATTAATGTGGTGATGGTGGTATGCATATGTCCCAAGTCATCAGATTGTATACGTTAAACATGTGCATTTTGGGAGCGCCTGGGTGGCTCAGTTGGTTAAGCATCCGACTCTTGATTTTGGCTCAGGTCATGATCGCATGGTTCATGAATTTGAGCCCTGTGTCAGGCTCAGAGCTGACAGTGCAGAGCCTGCTTGGTATTCTCTCTCTACTTCTCTCTCTCTCAAAATGAATAAATAAGCTCTAAAAAATGTGCAGTTTTGTATATCACTTATAACTCAATAAAGGTGTTAAAATCATGAGAGAAAAGATAATGAATCATTGATTAAGTTGTGCTTGGCCCATGCATTTTATTCTACATTCTAAATTTCTTCTTATAAATATCAGTTCCTGAGATCCCTGACTGTGGGTTGTGAACAAACTAAAGATTTAAATTCTTCATTCTGATATGGAAGTTTAAATTTTTGCTTAAAATTAATAAATTTTATCCCTTAGATACATTGACATTCTTTAGGTATGCCTTATATTAAATTTACTTCAGTAAGTAATGCATTGAAAATTAACTATCACATAAAGTGGTCATATTGATGTGAGTGAATTCTGTAACACAAAGAGGCATATGCTTGCTAAAACAAACCTCTAAATGTACTTGTAAAATACCACCAAGTCTGAAATAGGGTAGCATACTTTTTTGTTGTAAATGCAATTATTTTTTTTTGGCCTGTCTACTTGAGAAGAGCTTTAAGTGGATATTTTTAATTCTGCATTTTTGTATTTCCTGGAATGTACAAACTGCATTTTAAATGAAAAACCATGGTGCCCTGAGTTTTGTTAACCTTCCACAATGAATCACTGGCTTTCCTTTCCATATTTGCAGTGGAAAGGCATGATGCAGTGTTACATACCATTCGATTTTTAAATTAAATGGAAAATTAAACATGTCATGAATTTACACTAAGGGTTGAAGAAAAGTCCAATATGCTCAATGAAAATATGATAATAGCATAACTTCCTTTCATGGGGTACCTTATAGATAATTCATAGATATGGACAAAAATAGAGTATATTTCAGTATTAAAAATACCTATATCTGTATGTGTATTTTGATATTACTGAGTAGTATGAAACTGATATTTTTTGAATATTCTGTCAGGAACGGTATTATTTTCATTAGCCATAGAGAGAAAATAATTCAGAATAGGTTAAAGTGATCAGTTTACAGAACAAAAGTTAATTTGACCATAGATTATTAGGTGTTTATTTATTTAATATTATTTTGTAATTATTTTATAATTATATGATAAAATATAAAAATAATTTTAATAATTTTATATTACTTCCTTGTATTTAAGTGTACATTTCTATATCCTCCACCAAATCAAGATATTAAAAATTTCCGGTACGCCTGGGTGGCTCAGTCGGTTAAGCCTTCCACTTCGGCTCAGGTCAGATCTCACATTCCTGGGTTCGAGCCCCATGTCAGGCTCAGTGCTGACAGCTCAGAGCCTGGAGCCAGCTTCCGGTTCTATGTCTCCTTCTCTCTCTGCCCCTCCCCTTCTCATGCTCTGTCTCTCTCTGTATGAAAAATAAATAAAACATTAAAATATTTTTATGTTTTTTAATTTATTTTTGAGAGACCGAGAGAGCAGGGGAAGGTCAGAGAGAGAAGGAGACACAGAATGGGAAACAGGCTCCAGGCTCTGAGCTGTCAGCACTGAGCCCGACACAGGGCCCGAACCCACGAACCATGAGATCATGACCTGAGCCGAAGCTGGATGCTTAACCAACTGAGCCACCCAGGCACCCCTAAAAAAATTAAAAAAAAAGATATTAAAATTTTTCATTACCCCAAAAAAGTCCTTTCATGTCCATTTACAGGAAACTTCCTTCAAACTCCAGGTCCAAGTAACCACTGACTGCTTTCTGAATTTTCCAGGAGACCTAAGCCATAAGGAAATGTCTTCTTTTGTTTTGCCTGTTCTTGAATTTAATGTAAATAAAATCCTACAACATATTTTCTTTGGTGCCTGGCTTCTCTGTTAGCATAATGATGTAAGATTCCTTTGTGTGTATCACGTTAGTTCATTTTTATTGCGCAATAATATTCCATCGAATGGATATATCACAGTTTCTTCCTCTGTTCACCTGTCAGTGGCCATTAGATTGTTTCCCAGTTCTGGCTATAATGAATAAAGCTGCTGTTAACTGTTTTGTACGAATGTTTGTGTGGACATGCAGTTTTCATTCCTTTTGATTGAATACTTGTGAAGGGAATGGCTGGATGGTATTGGAATTATATTTTTAACTCTTTGGGGAGACTTCCAACCTTTTCCAAAGTGACTGTATTGTTTTACATTTCCAACAGCAAGGCATAAAAGCAATAGCTCCTCTACATCCTCATCAAAATTTGGAAAGAGACCTTTCTTTTCTAACCAGTCAAGAGGATCGTATTTAATTTGTATTTGAGAAAATTTCCTAATCTAATGATATTGAGCATCATTTCATGTACTTACTCATCATTCATCATTTGTATATCTATGCTTGTGAAATATACATTGAAATTTTTACCAAATCATATTGTATTGTTTCTCCTAATAATGAGTTGTAAGAGGCTTTAATTTATTATGGGTACAAGTTCGTTAAATACATGTCCTAAGAATACCAGGGATTATCCTCTAGGCTATGAATTGTTTTTATTTTTGTTTGTCATCGTCATAGTGGCTTTTAAGCACCACGAGATTTTACTTTTAATGGATCAGGATTTTTCAATATTTTAATCGTTTTGTCTTTTTCTTTTCTAAGCTGTTATTGTCTAACCCAAATGTTTCTTCTATGTTTTGGGGACTAAGATCCATTTCAACTAAACTTTTTTTGTGTATAGTCTAAAGAAGTGTCAAGGTTCCTTTATTCTCCATGTGGATCTTTAATTTTTCCAGCATAGTTTGTTGAAAAGACTATTCATTCTCTATTGATTTACCTTGGAATGTTTGTTGAAATTCAATTTATTTTCCATATGTAGGTCAACATTTGGAGTTTCTATTCTGTTCTATTGATCCTTCTAGGTATCCTCATACCAATAACATACTCTGGATTGTTATACCTACATTACTTACACTGGTTATTTACCGTGGAAATGGAAATGTATTTCATTTTCCTTTATATTCCATTATACCCATTTCTAGTACATTTCCTTAATTTATTTTTAGAAAATATCTTTTTTAATTTAAGTTTTTATTTTAATTCCAATTAGTTAACATACAGTGCTACATTAGTTCCAGGTGCATTGTGTACGTTTTCAACACGTCACACATCACCCGTGCTCATCCTGACAAGTACACCCCTTGACCCCCACCACCTGTTTAACCCCTACCCCTTTTCCATCACCTAAATTTTAAAATTAGCTTGCCACATTCTCAGAAAAACCTGCTAGGATTCTGACTGGGATTATACTGAATTTTTATATCAATTAAAGGAGAATTAATATCTTAACATTATCCAGTTTTATAATATATTTTAAATTTTGGATATTTTTGTAAAGTATTTTTAAAAAAATTTTAAATGCTTATTTTTGAGAGAAAGAGAGAGAGAGTGCATGTGAATAGGGGAGGGGCATAGAGAGAGGGAGACAGAGAATCTGAAGAAGGCTTCAGGCTCTGAGCTGCCAGCAGTCAACACAGAACCCTATGTGGAGCTCAAACCCATGAACCCTAAGATCATGATCTGAGCTGAAGTCGGATGCTTAACCAACTGAGCCACCCAGATGCCTCTTGTAAAGTCAATTTTTTATTTTATTTTCCAACTTCTTGTTGTTATATTGAAATACATTTAACTTTTGGATGCCGTTCTTGGAGACAAAACTTTCTTTTTAGGATCCAGGAAGAAGTATTTTGTAACTTTAGTACTTTTGAGTGATAAGGTCAAAGGAACACCCGCACTCTTCTGACAACCTAATAGATTTTGTCTAGGGTAAAAGTCATATAAAAATAAAAACAATTTATTCCTCGTATCGCAAGATGAAGTTTAAGAGAATCATCTGGGGTCAAGAGGTCAAGACTGTGCTCCTGGAGGCAAATTGATACTACTTTATCTTCCTGAACAATAGCTATTCAAGTAAGCAAAATTATCAGTTAGAGAATAAACCACAGGAAGGAAAGTCTGGTAAGTTTCATTTTCTAATTCAAAATATGCCCTTTTAGAAAAGAAATGTTTAGTGAAAATATATTATATTGAGTTGAATCAGCTCAAAAATGGCCACTTTAAAACACGGCCTTTAAGCCTCATACAAATACCATTTTTTCCCCTTATTGAAGCTGGTACTAAACCTGTCTTCAACAATGAAAAACTGAAAGGCTCTCTTTGTAATTAAAATGCCCTCAGAAAAATGTAGTGCAAGTCACTCAAATTGCATTTTCTGTTACCTTTATTATAAGTCATTTACAAAGCTGACAAAACATTGATCTCGTTTACTATGAACAGTGGCAACATTTAGATGCTTATTATTTCAGTAATTTGCATATATTAGTAGGAATCAATTTTTGAACTTACAAATGGAAAATATTTTGTCCTTTACCTTAACCTCTAATGTTCCACAGCCTAAGACAACTCAGAAGTGAAATAGCCCCAGCATTCCTTCTTAATTTGATAGCATTTCCAAGATATAAATTTATAAAATTCTCTGTCTTTCAACCCGTTTTGCTTGCCTATACCCACAGATTTTTTTCAAGTGTAGCTTTTGAACTTCCACATGTACTTGTTCCTAAAGTTGATCTTAAAATCATCTGAAAAGCAACCCTGCTCAAAATAATTTTTCTCACATTTTACAGAGATAAGCATATTCCTCATCTAATACTCCCAAGTCCTACCAATAGACATTACCCTAGTATTTTAAAATCTAAAGAACACCAAAGTAAGGAAGTACTTTTTAAAACCTATTCTTTGCTGTAATATTATTTCTGTTAAGTGTGAAGTCTGGCTTTAAACATAGGGACTTGGAGGAGTGCCTGCGTGACTCATGATCTCAGGGTTCGTGGGTTCAAGTCCTTCGTTGGGCTCTGTGATGACACTTTCAGATTCTGTGTTTCCCTCCCCTCTCTGCCTCTCCCTTACTTGTGTTCTTTCTTTCAAAAATGAATAAATGTTAAGAAAATTAAATACAGGGTTTTGGAACATGTAGGTATATCTGAATTCAGACATTGTAAGGACTAAACAGACTCCATGACAGGCTTCAGGAAGCCTCAGAGAATACAGAACAGAGTCTCGGCTCTGACTGGTCCCCTCTGGATGCCAAAATTTGCATATTCAGAAAGATAATCCTACCTCTGGTTGGTCCACTTTGAAAACCAAAAATTTGCATAAAGGGACATGGCAGATGACTCCTGATTGGTCAGGCCAGCATCCCTCATTTACATGAAGGGCAACCAATCAGGACGACTTCCCCTTCTCAGGATACACCTTACTTGGGCTCACTCTGTAATTGGTTCATTTCAAAGATACCTCAAATATTGTGATTGGGTCCCGCCAAAAGTAACAATGTTCTAAATAATATGTATGGCTAAAACTGTTGTCAATACCATCATCTGACTGTGATTAGACTACTGTGCCTATGTCACAATCTCTTGTAACTCCCTCTTGTAACTTCCCCTTCCCAAGCCCATAAAAACCCTGCTTCTCCTCTGTTCTAGGCTCTCAGCACGGATCCACTGCGCTGGTAGTCTGTGAGCCCGAGCTTAGGCCTGGTGAGCTTAAGCCTGTAATAAGAAAGCCCTTTGCTTTTGCATGCATGCCTCAGTCTCCCTGGTGGTCTCTGGCCGTTGAGGGATATTGCGATCTGGGCATAACAACATATGGTATAGTGGGGGTGACAGAGGTCATGAGAATTTTCAATTAGCAACTCTGCCTTTTTCATTTTTTGATAGAAATGTCAAACAATGCCTAGCTTTGGGACAAAACAAGATGATGGTAAGAATTAGTGAATGCTAAAAACATCCCTTTACATGTATTTAAACATAACTAAACCTTGTATATTCTCAGTATTCTTTCCAAAAAATTAATTCACAGATTGGTGATGCAAACTCTTTCAAATACAGATAGAGTCATTTTGAAAATAACAAATTTTTCACAGCCCATAGGTTTACACACAAAGGCAACCGTTTTTGTAATTTCTTTGAGAATCTGTGTGTTATAAGGTAGCTAAGGAAGACTTCGTTAATTGTAATAAAATATTGATGCAAATTTAATCAGTTATATTATCTCATTAGATATTTAATATTTTCTAATTCCTTTTAACAAACCTGACAGCAGTAGCTAGCTGCCAGACTACTTGGTTTTTGGTTACATATATCTTTCTCTTTCATTAAATAAAAAAGCAACGTTTATTTATGAGATATGAAGAAAACAAATGTATTTAGTTTTTTTTATTCTTGGTTCTCATTTAAGTTATCTTCAGGGGTAAGTAACAGTTTCAAACACGTGCAGTGATATCATTATGATATTAGTTTCACTTTCTATTATAAGAAATACTTTTGAACATTCTCCATGTTTTTGTTTGCTTGTGGTTTTTGTGTTTTTGTTATTTGGATATCCTTTTTTACAAAGTGCTTAATGAGGTATTTTTCCTCTTTTTCAACGGAGTTTTTTTCATTGATTTGTAGAAATGTTTTATATATTCTGGATATAAATTCTTGATTGGATATTTGTAGTGAATATTTTCTCCAAAGTGTAGCTTACCTCTTCACAGTCTTAATAGAATTTTTACTAAATAAAAATACTTAATTTTTACTAAAGTCCAATTCATCTTTTTCTTTTCTGTTAGTGTATTTTAGTATACTATCAAAAAAATATTTTGCATTACCTAATGTAAATATAATACAGAGAATATGTATTATTTTATCTTTACATTTAGTTCTGTGATCCATCATGGGCTAATTTTTATACACGGTCTGAGAAAGGAGTCAAGGTTTTTTTTTATTTTTTCCATTGTCTCATATCTTTTATTGAAAGTACCATCCTTTGCCAAGTGAAATTTGCTTGTTCCGTTTCTATTACTCAAGTGGCTGTGTGTATGTGAGTCTGCTGCTGACCTTCCTATTGCGGAATAGGAAGTCAGTCTTGGAACACCAGTCTTGGAAAAATACTGAACAATGAAAAAGTAGGTATAACTAAAATGTACATTATTTAACTTTGGATTTTTATTCATACCCCAAACAGAATATCATAGTTTTATTTTCCTGGATTTAATCACAGAAAACTCATTGGTAATATTTTCCAAATTTAGTTTTGTGCTTATCTCACTTTTGATTTTGGCTTTTACTTGAAACAAATGAAAGTAACTTGTCTGATGAATATAAACTTTATCAGGAGATATGGATACCTCCGAAATATTTCAACTTAAAATAATGTCATGAGTTTTAATGCGTATGCTTTCAGTTTTCCAATATTTTTGCAATTACTCTAATGTCTGAAAATAACCACTAAAGAAACACATAAAAACATGTATATGGGGCTCACGTTTTTCCTTTTGCCTCAGTCCCTACTATGGTGTGGCACCACATTTTTTAGTTCTTTCCTTTTTAATGTTTTATTATATTCATCATAGATACTTCTTGCATTACTTATGATTTTAAAAAATATTTGCATTAAAACATGTTTATCTTGATTTGATACCACCTTAAATTTTGCCCCTGAGGAATTGCATATCCAGGTCCTGACTTTAACATTGCAGTTTTCCTTTCTGGAAGTCCATTTTGATTTTATTTAAGATCATGCACATCGCTAACACTTTTAACTAACTTCTCACTATAGAATACTTTTAGATTTACAAAAAATTTGTGAAGATCTTACAGAGTTCCCATACACTCTGTTCCCAGATTCTCTGTCACTGATACTAATATTACTATGGTCCATTGTCATAATTGATAAATCAGTATCAACAGCTTATTTGTAGTAGACATCCATAGTTTATTAAGGTTTCCCTGCTTTTTACCTAACAACTTTTATCTGGCCCAGGATTCCATCCAGGTTATCATATTACATTTAGCTGTCTTGTGTCAGGCTCCTTGTGACCCTTTCTCAGACATCCCTTATCACGGGTGAGTGACATTTTGTGACTCAGGTTTACAGACCATCCTTCAGTTGAAGTTCGATGTTTTTCTCACAGAAAAATATAAGGGGATCCACTGGAAAGTGCCATTTTAACACACACTATTAAGAATATGTACCATTAACCTCCCATATTACTGCTGTTGTTAACCTCAGTCACCTGGCTGAGGTAATGTCTATCAGATTTCTCCCCTGCAAAGTCACTTGTTTTTCCTTGTTTCTACATTGTACTCTTTGGAAGGAAATCACTATATGAAACCCACACTTCAGGAATGGGGAATTATGCTCTTGTCCTTGAAGATAGAGTATTTACATAAATTATTTGAAATTCTGAACAGGAGACCTGGCCTTTGGTGTCCTACTTATTTATAGAATCACTTATTTATGGACTCATGGGTATCTATTCTATACTTTGGGTTATAATCCATTACTATTTATTTATTTTGTTGCTCAAATTGTTTTAGCTTTTGCCAGTGAGAACTCTTCAAGTTAGCTCTTGTGTCTCGTGACATTCCTTACCGTTGTGGTGTTTGGTTTTGTCCTTAATTTTCTTACATTTTAGCACTACAAGATGCCCCATGTTTGTGTATTCTTTGGCTGAACCCTAGTGTCAGACATTTCTCCAAAGTGTTCTGGTTCCTCTTAAAGGAAAAAACAATTATAAGCCAAGATGTAGGCATTAAATGTGGTTTTGCTACTACTGGAGTGCCATTGCTTTTAGGGCTCTTAGAGGACAGAGCAAGGAAATTTATGTGTGGTATTAGTTTGTGTATGTACATAAGTCTATAAGTATTTCTGTATGTATCCATCTGGATCTATGTTAAGCTAACTATGAGTTACTGTTGAGTTGTCTAACACTGGTCATTTGCCACATGGATGTCTTGCCTCCTCCCTTTGATTATCTATAAATTTGATTCCAGCAGTGAGAGATCTGGCCCCAGTCATCCCCCATTGATAAACGTAAGTCATACAGTTCCAACCGACACCCATGGCAGTTTCAAAGTTTTCAACCTCTACTCCCACTACAGTTTTATGGGCTCCAGTAGGGTGCTTGTATACAGTTTCCTTTACCTTTAGTCTTAGAGTCTCAGCTCAGTTTGCAAGTTACTTTGGTCAGAATCTTTTTCCTCTTCTCTATCAGTTAGGTTATTTCATATCAGCTTCGGGGACCCCTTAACCTCCCAAATATATTTACATTTTTTTTTCCTACACTCAATTTCATTATTCTGCTTGTGAATATTTATGGGCTTTGACAAATACATGGTGTCATGGGTTCACTGTTACTGTATCCTACAGAATGGTTTCACCAACCTAAAACTCCATTGTGGTTCACATTTTCATGTTTCTCTCCATCTCTTTGAATACCTGCAACCATGGAACTTATTGCCATCTCTTAGGTTTTTCCCTCTCCACAGTGTCATACAATTGGAATCAGACAGTAGGCAACATCTGTGCCCTACCTCAGTGTGGTTCTGGTGATTGCTTCATCTCATCAGAGAATTTGTTTTTCCTTTGTTTTTGGCACACTTTGTGATTTTTCTGTTGAAGGCCAGACATGTTATATTGGGTAATAGGTAAATAGGCCTTTGGCTTGGGGATTTGGGTTAATATGGTGAGGAGTAAGGTTATGGTTGGTATTTGTTGTACCTATAGGATCCAGAGGTTTCAATTCCCGTAGTATCCTTGTTCTTCCCAGCCTGCCTTCCTTGACTTTGGGCTCTGTTATGTACTCCCCATCAAAGAGAGTCTAGGCCTGACAGGTTGTTCAGGTATAATCCAATGTCATTGTACCAGGGCCCTGTTGAGGTGGTGATAAGTTGTGTTTGCAGGGCAGAAGCAGTGCACAGTCTTCCAGTTAAGTTTCAGTCTTTTGATGGACCTGTGTTTTGAGAAGGTGATCTTCACAGTCGTTTCCTCAGTCCCATAGCTGCCTCTCCATTTCCTGCCCTGGATTTTACCCTACACCTTTCCTTTACTTCAGTCTTCCCAGTCTATATTCTTGAAGCTCTGATCTGTGTTGATTTTTTTCCCCCACTTACTCCCTTATGATGAAACAAGAAGTCTGGAGAAGGTCTGGACTGGAGAAAAAGTCCCTTCCGCTCCCCAACCTGGTATAAAATTTTGGAATTGTGCTCTCACAAAGTTCTTACTCCTGGAGAGAAAGCTTTTGTTATAGACAAGACTTTATATGTATTTCACAGCATTTCTCTCTGACCTCCCTCAACATGTGCCAGAGGAGATCTTTCTTTAATCTTCTCAATGAGATTTGCGGAGGTCCTGGGAGAGAAGCCTACAAAAATGTGGTGCTCTCTAGGATTACTCCCAAGCAGTTTCTGGGTCTTTTATTAGGGCTCATTAAGCCTCCAGCAATTCATCAAATTGCTATTTAAGTGTTCTCACAAGTTTATAGCTCCAGCAGCTTCTTATTCACATAGGTAGATCTCTGGTGTTTGGGTTGTGACTTAAGTTCTCTGATGTTTGCAAGACAAATCACCAATTTTAAATGTGTCCCATTTTTTCTCATTGTAAGAGTAAGAGTCAACTTCCAAGCTTTTTCCATGTTGTATCTGAAATCAAAAGTCCTTCTCAACGTACATTTCTGGACTTCTACAAAATAGTTATTTGACTCTTGCAATGTTCTTGTCTGTTAGTCCTAACATCTGCATCCTTTCTGGGTTGTTGTCAGTTGATTAATTTTCCTCCTCATTATGGGGTATATTTTGATTATTTGCAAGCTTCACAATTTTTTTTATTGGAGGCCAGATGTGAATCTTATCCATTTTTTTTCTGGATATTTTTGTAGACCTATAAATATTCTCCAGTCTTATTTAGGGATGCAGCTGAGTTACTTGGAAATAGTTTGACTCCTCTGGGTCTTGATTTTTGGGTGTTTCAGTGTCTATTCTAGAACTAATTATTACCCACTACTGAAGCATAGACACTTGTGTATTCTCCTCACTGTGAACTGAATCTTGAGGTTTTCCAATCTGCCTTGTGGGGATGAGTACTATTCCTAGATTTGCATTAGTGTGAGTTTCCTTTAATCCTCTAATGTGATTATTTTCCTGGCTTATCTAGTTTTCTCGTGCACATGGTGATCCTTGGAAGATCCCTAGGACTCTGTGTGCACCATTCTCCTCTCTGGTTCTTTTCTAGGAGCTGTAAATGGCTTGGTCTTCCTCGGTTCTCAAGCCCTCAAATCAGGGACTCTGCTGACCTCCTCTTGGGTTTCCTTTCCTTGTGCAACATCCTGGACATTCTCTAAAGGCAGTAGCTGGGGCAGTCATGGGGCTAATTTCATTCATTTCCCATCTCTATGACATCCCTGTCTTTTGGTTCTTAATGACCACCATCTCGAAAAACATGATTTCACATGTTTTGTCCAGTTTTCTTGGTTCACAAGGAAGTAATTCTTGTCCCTGTTTATCCATCTTGGCCAGAAGTGTAGTTTACCTGTAACTATTGAGCACTTGATATATGGCTAGTGCAAAGTGAAATGTGAGGTTTGTGTTAAATAAATGCTTGATTTTGAGGTCTTCATCCCAAAGAGCCATGTAAATGATCTAACATGTATTTTTATAGTGATTACATTTTGAAATAACTGTTTTGGGTTAAATAATGCATATTGTTAAAATTTATTTTACTCATTTCTGCTTTAAAAAATGTAGACAGTACTGATTGAAAAACTCCGCAGGACATAATGTTCATTCACTGTAAATTGATCTTATGGTATTAATATGGTGAAAGCAGAAAGTGGGAAGAACTTTGGATGTATTAGAATACATATACTCCAGAGAGTGAGGTATACCATATTGAGATTTAGGGGCCTGCTGCCATGACGGATTTTTTGAGGTTCAGTGTTTTGTGCATCCTCATCGCCTTTTGATGGGGTCCTGACAAGAATACATAGTGAAAAATGCCTAGGCAGGGTTCATGGGTGGGTTAACATAATAAATTAGTATAAAGTCAAAAGTGGAGTCATGCTGCCTCACAACAGATGTGGCCCTTATAACACAGTACTGAATGGAAACCCTTTTGCTAAGAGTGTCTTTAAATCATACACTTCATCTTTTACTTGATGTGGAGAGAATATTGGTCAGGCATGAAAAAATATATGGAATCCGTGGCTATGCAAAATGGTGTGACTAGTTAGTCCAGAGCCTGTCAGGGAAAAGAAAAAGACGGAGACATTTGAGATGAAGAGTTGATGCAAGGGCAGGCTTAGGGGAGCAGGCTCGAAGCTTGCAGATTTTTGTATCCACAGCAGTGCCCATGGTACAGCATTCACTACCCAGATGACTTTGAACAGCTAGCTGGATCTGCTGACTTGTCCCAGCCTCTGTATATAGCAGGGATTGTGTTAGAAGACCATGGGTAAAGTGATTACAGTTGAAGAATGGTGACTTTGCTTAAGCCCCATAGCATGAATTCCCGATTACAGGGTCATCCAGTCTTTGCTGTGGCCGTAGAACCAGCACCGAGACATGGAGGAGAGCAGCCTGTTCTCTGTGGCAAGTAGATTCTACTGAACATGTTCTTAGGAGGAGGAGATACTTGTCGTTTTGTGATTGACATGTATTCTGGGTATGAATTTGCTTTTCTTGCCTGCAGTGCCCTAACTGGCATCACTATCTGAGGGCTTAGACATTTTTAATGTTTACTTTACTTATCATTATGGGTCCCCACATGGCATTGCTTAAGGTCACGTGACCTGCTTTTCAGGAAACATGTGACCAGGAGCACATGACCAAATCCATATCGCCCAGAAGTTACAGACCTGATAAAACTTTGGAATGATCTTTTTTTAAATTATTTATTGTTTAAATTTTTTATTTAAATTTATTTATAAATGTTTTTATTTTTTATTTATTTTAAATAAATGAAATTTATTATTAAAAATTTTTAAATATTTATTTAATTTTTAGAGAGAGAGAGAGGGAGAAAGGGAGAGTGCAAATAGGGGAGGGGTAGAGAGAGAGGGATACACAGAATCTGAAACAGGCTCCAGGATCAGAGCTGTCAGCACAGAGCCCAAGGCAGGGCTTGAACTCAGGACTGTGAGATCATGATCTGACCTGAAGTCTGACGCTTAACCAAATGAGCCACCCAATGCCTTTGGAATGATCTTTAAAGTTACAGAGGAGGATTCAGCTTAGGTAGCTATTTGGAAGTAACAACCAAATATGGTGCTGGTCTTTGATAGGTAGAAACCATGGACCCAGGAACTGGAGCCAGAACCAAATCCATATCGCCTAGAAGTTACAGACCTACTGACTCACTTGGGGGATATTGTGTTTTATATCTCTAAAAGGTCAGTATGGTTCAGTATGACAAGCAATCTTGATTCTCAGGGTAAAGATGCATTTGTCAGCAGATATAATAAAGTTAGTATTGCACCTTCTAGTGAACACATGTAAAGAAATGAAGGAAAAAGTTTCTTATATATTACCAATGGTTATATAAAGTTAAGAATAAAAACATATTCAGTTAAAAATGTAACATAAACATGAACAAAATATAATCCCTTGGAAAATGTAATTTATAATACTGACTCTAGAGTAGATAGAAAACACGGACTCATTGTGAAAGAAGAAAAAAGTTTAAATTTTTATGTAAAAAATATTGTGTCTACCTTTTCTGGTTGTTTTGAAAATAAATAGTTTTGTCTTTTAGTTTATGTGGAAGGTGTCTTCCCAAAATTGAATCAGATATTTTGCAGTTCTGAAGTTGTGAGAAAAAAACATATTTAAGTAATAAAAGATAAAATTACTTTATAAAAGTTGATGTATTTGCAAAGGAGTAATGAGCCATATATTACTTTGATTTTTCTAATCCTTCCTGAATATGTCAGGCTAAATCAAGTGCCTATAAAGGACTCTATGACAAGTGTCATTAACAGTCATTTGATATCCCTCATTGTAACATACTCCTCACAAGTGGAGATGAGACAGGAAGCATGCCTGGTAGATCATCTTTTCACTTTGCTTGTATTTTGTGGATATATCCTATAAATAAAGGATTTCTCTCTGTCTTGGATGATCTATGGAGAAAAAGCGAGTCAGGTAGATGACACAATGCAAAACATAAAATTTAAATTTATGATTCTAAGGGAACAAGCAGAAAGTCAAGCATTTTTTCCCCTCCTCACCTCTCTTGCTCATAGGATTAACAGTAAAATCAATTTACTTAGACTCATTTTAAAAAACACTTAATTTGTAACTGTGAATGGTGATGAATGTCAATTAAACTTACTGTGGTAATCATTTTGCAGTATAGTCACGTACTGAATCATTATGTTGTACGCCTGAAACTAAGATAATGTTCTATGTCAGTTATATGTCAAAAAATATTCAGTGAAAATTCAATTTGAAATAGATTTAAAGTGAGTTTTTTGGTGAAAAAGATGTATAAATTTTAAACTTCTTTCGAAGAAAATGTGTAAAAGCATAAGACTTTAATACTTCTAATATTCATTGGTAAATGTTTTTGATGAATATGTGTAATTGAAGATAACCATAAGTTGTAAGAAATTTCATAAGCAAGTGTGTAGAAAAGGCTATTTTTGAATTAAGGAAATTACTTTTTTCAGATCAGCTAAAGGTTAAATTTACAAATCCTTTAATTTGGTTATTAGATCTCCTACATAAGATTTTGTAACTATCAAAGACAATCATTTCCTTCCCCCCCATATGAATTTTAAAATAAGTCCATATCAATTAAAGGCAGACTTCTTACTAATTCTGTCACAAGGTAGTTGTTTTCTGGATTTCCACATAGGCCTAATCAGATGTGTCACTCTTCTGAGATTAGGTTTTGAACGAGATATTAAAATAGAAAATAAAATTAAAGAAGGAAAAACTAACATCTTTTCAATTCAGAATCAATGGTAAGAAGATGGCATTTTGTGTTGCATATTGAAGGTAGGAAAAGTTATTTTCACTCTCATGTTTCCAAAAGAAAGGAGAAGGATTTCCCTTTTTTACTCTTCAATACAGATTTTACTGGGAAAACAATTCCAGTTTCTTGCTTCTTTTCTTACTGTTTCTTAGCAAGGGGGAGTAATATTTTTGGCGGTGAACTGGGAAAAATGAACCGAGAGGCCTAATGTGGCCACTTCCGGTCAGCTTATCCATAGTGTATTCTGATCAGTCCTTTGCCTTGTGATAATGTGCCTTCCCCCACACAGAGGTCTGTCTTGTCTTAGGTTATGCCAGGAACGGAGTGTGGGAATTGAGGGAGACACATTAGCAAGACTGTTGCAGCCACCACACATCCCTTCCATTTTTATCTCTGTCTGATTTCTATATTTCTCATTATTTCCAAACTTGGAAAATGTTAAGTTCCTACACCAAATTAATAAAGTCTATCAACTAGACTCTCTGTATGTGGGTGAATTGCCTGGTCACAATTCTAATGTGATTTGGGGTTTGATTTTATGTTGGTTCCTTACTGAGGGGGTCAATTGATTTCTTGCATTTGGAGACCTTAGATCCAATCCTATAAATCAATGTAAAAAGGGATGAAATCGGGAAAAATCTTCACTGCTAATGGAAAAGTACTGCAATGACTCATAATGGGTCAGTGGTGTCATTTTCAGAATCAGAACTACATTAGTATTTGTAGACCTACCTCAAGCAGAAAAATGAATGCCTTGCTTTCTTAAGATTGTTCTTAAGTCTCTAACAGAGGGAGGAATAACACTCATATTTGTTTCAAATCCAAATAACTGACCTTATGACCTTGAATTTTCATGTTTCTCCAGCTTATGGCTTGAATTTCAGGTCACAGAATGACAAGCTTCACTGCAGATTATTAAATATTAATTTTGCAGGATTGATGATCTGAAATATGTACTCTGTAGTTCAATAGCTAAATTTTTTTCAGAGGTAATTAAAACATCACTTTTATAATTATGATTTTAACATTTACTTTTTTTATGGTGCAGATTGCTTTTTCAAACAATGTACAAATAGAAGATCTTGTTATTCGCCATGGCTCTGAATCAAATAGTATGCATTACCTCATAATTATTTTTCAGGCATATGTATGTTCCAGAAAGTATGCTAGAAAATATGGCAGTGCCATGGAAATGGTGAGTTCCATGAGGTTGATCTTATATAATGGTTAATTCTATTTTTAGAGTGCCATAGCTGGAAATGGATGAAGAATGTTAAGTCCCAGATTCAAGAATTAGGGATGTATCAATTTCAAAATTAATTAAAAAGAAATAGATTTCATTCAAATTTCTTATGTTATTGAGTGATAATCTAAATTATAATTTTTATAAACATATTGTCCCCGGAATTTAGGCATTTCTACTTATGTCTATAGCAGTGGTGGAGTGGGATTTATTCAGGGCTTAGAAAGAACTCATTCTAAGAAATTAAACATGAAGCCCCCAAATTAGGGGGGAGGAATGGTGAAATATATTGCACAATGTATATTATTTAGACCATTGTTAAAACTATTCCCAGAACTACACTCTGAAGCTTCAGAAGATATAGCAAATATGTGAATGAAGCATATAATTTCTGAAAGAGAAGATCTCAGAGTCAATACTGCTTTGTAACTCTTGCTTAAGAGTTCAGCCTGTTGGTGGTGAGAAAATGGGGGGATTTGAAATATATGTCCCCTGTTGGGGATCACTGTTAAAACCCAAAATGAATTTTAATGACTTATACATAAGCCTGAACCAAGATATTCAGACACTATAAATAGTAGGAGGAGCAGGTAACCTTTATACAGTACTTTCTGTATTCTATACATAATTCCAGAATTTTTGGTAAAGCCTATTTTCTTTTCTCTTTTCTTTACGTGTTTCTTTTCTTTCTTTTAAGAGAGAGAGAGAATGCATGCAAGCTGGGGAGAGGCAGAGGGAGAAAAAAAGAGGTAGAGACAGACAAAGAATCTCAAGCAGGCTCCACACCCAGTGCAGATTCCAACATGGGGCCCAAGGCTTAATCTCATGATTGTGAACTTTGATCAAGTGTTGGATGCTTAACCCACTAAACCACCCAGGCTCCTCAGTAAGGGCCATTTTCAAGGAAATATCAGAGCATCAAAGAGACAGTGTTGACAGTCTTAAAGAGCAGCTGGTATCTCCAAGTCACTCTAGAGGCATTTAAAATTTAGCAGAAGATATGAATTAAATAAAAGGAAAATGATGGAATCAGAGCAGAGAGAATTATGTACACGAGCACATGAAACACTCAGAGCACTTTAGAAAGTTATCGACAGTGATCCTAAAGAAAACATGGAAGTTCCATCTGGTGAGTGGCCAGTACTTACCCTTATCTTGGCAAAGCCTAGGGATAAATGTTGTGTGAATAAAAATACTAGAAAAGTCTTCTGAACCAGGAGTGAACACTCCATTCCACTTGTCTGAGGTGTTCAATTCTCCTTCCTTGATTTAGATTGGGAAATATTACAGTGGAGGCTGAGGATACTATCTAGGTTACTCCAGTCTGGTAGTTTCTTAGCTCTCTATGTATCCTCTTAGTAGAAACAGTCCTAATTGTTGTGATAAAGATAAAATACAGTTATATTCTCATTTACATTTAATATTACTTAAAGACTGCCAAATACCTGTTTTGCTAATTATTGCTCTGGAAATTCACCATGGCCAGCTGTTCTATAAGGTGTCTACTTTCTTTTGAGGGATGCTCCAGATTCTTCTAAATTGGTATTCCAGTGTACTACATAGTTTATATTTAAGACAAAACATCTGAAACTTAAACTCTAATAATATGATCCACTATCTTCTGGTAATCATGTAATGAATAGATAAATAAACAGAAACTGAAATTATATGTTTATTATACATAATATAAGAGGATGCCTGGATTACACACAAGAACTGAATTCGGCATGATGAAGTGCGCATTAGGAAATTTTCTTGTTCTTTGGGAACTTTCTTGAAACTCGCATAAAAGGGAAGACAGATGCAAATATTTTTAGAACTATCATTCTGAGACTTACAGAAGCTTTCTAATATAACAAACAATTTTAGTGCTAAACTTGACTAAATTGCTCTTCTCATTTGCCTCTTAGATTAAGAAAATGATTCTTACAAAAGTATAGTGTAATGATGGATAGGAATTGTGTACTACATTGCAGAGAAAGTGTATTAACTACAATTACAGTCTTACATTAAAGCACATCTTTAATGAATGTTCAGTTTACAAAATCCTAATGTTAATGACCTTCGTAATGAGAAGATACTTAAGTCCATAATGAGCACTAACTATTTTTCTATCACTCTTGCAAAGAAAAATTATTTATAATTTGCTGGGGGCATTTGAACATTCTGGTGGTGTTGTCTGCTCGTGCTGAAAGTTCCTCAGGAGATAGGCTTGTTTGCAATATCATAGGCTCAACAGTTGGGCAGGTTAATTTGTTTATATGTGAACTTGTCCCCTGTGCAGGCTACACTCTTAATCCTCAACATCTTTGTTCATGTTGGTGCTTCTCTTTTGAATGCCCTTTCTTTAAGTTTTCAAAAGGATGGCTCTATTTCATCCTTCATGTTTCAACTCAAATGTCAACTTCTCTGTAAGGCCTCCACTAACTTCTCCATGTAAAGTAACAAGTCTAGGGGCGCCTGGGTGGCTCAGTTGGTTAAGCTTCCGACTTCGGCTCAGGTCAGATCTCACATTCATGGGTTCGAGCCCCACGTCAGGCTCTGTGCTGACAGCTAGCTCAGAGCCTGGAGCCTGCTTCCAGTTCTGTGTCTCCTTCTCTCTCTGCCCCTCCCCCTCTATGCTCTGTCTCTCTCTGTATCAAAAATAAATAAAACATTTAAAAAAATAAAAAAAGTAACAAGTCTAGTCACTCTGTTATGTTATGCTGTCTTAGTTTTCTCCATTTCATTAATTACTATTCAGTGTATATTTTCCTAGTACCTACAATGGATGTTTCACTATTGAGGGGTCGAGGATAATGCAGCAGCAAAAGGGATAAATTCCTGCTCTCTCAGAACTTACATTCTGAAATTGTTTTAGTTCATTTGTTTAATTTTTACCATAGTTCTACAAGAATTTGAGCTCCAAGAGAGCAGGGACCTTGTGTTATTCTCTACTTTACAGCCAGATTCTAAGATTATGCCAACTAATGGTGCTCAATCCACTGTTGAATTAATGAACTAGATCTGTAAGAGTGTTTAAAACTTTTCATGTTCCTCTACTTCACTGACTTACCAAGACCTAATGCTGTCATTTATCCTTCTGTAAAAAATACTGACTGAAGACCCCTCAAGTACCATGATAGTAGATTATTCCTTAGTATCTTATTATGTTGTCAGTATTTGAGCTTATTCAGAGTTAGTTGTGATTTTTCTCAAGCTTGTTTTTGGCAAGTGTATTAGATTTTTATTTGTTGTATAACAAACCACCATAAAGTTATGAATTAAAACAACACACATTTATTATCTTATAGCTTCAGTGGGTCAGAGGTCTGGGAACAGCTAAGCCTGGTCCCTTCTTCCAGAGGCTCTCACAAGGGTCTAATTAAGGTGTTAGCTAGGGTTGCAATCTCATGTGAAGGCTCAACTGTAGAAAGGTGTGTTTCCCAACTTACGCAGGCTTTCAAAGAATGTATTTCTTTTTAGAGTTGTTGAAAGGAGGGCCTCAGTGCCTGGCTGGCTGTGAGTTGGGGGAACCCTTAGTTCATAGCCATGTTGGACTCTGCAACATATAGTTTGGTTCATCAAAACATGTAAGCCAAGAAAGATAGAATCTGAAAGCAAGACAGAAGTCACCATTTTATGAAGATTAGTCACAGAAGTGACTCTTTTTTCTCATCTCCTTTTTCATCTTCTGTTGATTAGTAGCAAGTCACTAGAGAGCCCACACTCAAGGTGAAGGACTTATCCAACACTGTGAATATTGGGGGGTTGGAATTATTGAGTCTGCTTGCCACAACAGTTGTACATATGCTACTTTAATCTTTTGGTTTAATTAACAAGGAAAAGCAATGATTTATGAGTGGAATAAGAAATTTGTAGGCACAAAAGCTATTATATGCTTTATACAGACATGACAAAGTCACTTCCAAAATAAAATCTTTTTGAATTATGTGAGGGCTAGAACATTGTAAAAATGCAACAATCTGTAATTTTGTATAGAATACTTTTTATAAGTGTTGAATTTTTTGTCCTGTCTCAGAAATGCAAATTCACATTATAAATTATAAATGATCCATAATGGATATTTCTTATGCAGCAGGGACAATGTAGAATTTTCATCAACCCTATTCAAAAAAATCCTTCCATTGCATCAGAAATGCGGGTAGCTAACTTTGGTATGGATGTTGGGGAAAAAATCATGAGATTCAGATATTGAACACCAAGTGGGAGAAATTACCTGGTGATACACGTGCTGCTGAGAGACTTAAAGAAAATTTAAAGTCATTTATCAACGGAGAAAATTGGATTAGGGAGCAACTCTATAAAATTGGAGAAGCAGGTCTAAATGAGAATATGTCACATTTACTTACAAAAATAATGGTATAAAAACAAGAGCATGCAGTGTCTAGAATCAGAAATTCAAAGGAGAAATCACAGCAACCACTTGCAGCAATGAAGCTTATATCCAAAGTTGCTGTTTTTTTAAATCAGCAAATCCTTGAGCTTTAAAGACCTAAATCTTTTTGTCTCTACCAATTTAGCGCAGCACACAAAACCAGCTTGGATGTATGGTGAATTATTCAAAGAAGCATGTGAAAAAAATACAGTTACACAAAGCAAATTCATTTTAGATAATGCACTTTTACACCTCAATTTAGAAAACTTAATGTATTGCAAAGACTTTCTCTTTTTCTCTTCAATGGGGCATTCCTGATTTTCAGCCTGTGCATTAAAAGATGCAAAAAGCCTATGCCAAAAGATGACGCAGGCAAATATTTCCCATTTCAGAAAGATATAAGACAAGAATATGTCTTATGGAATCATTAGCATTCACTAAACAATGACTTTTACAATATGTCATTATTAAAGATACAAATTTCTACCTCATCCTTTGATAATTATAAGTGAAAGATACCACTTGAGAATTATAGTGCTATAATAAACTTGGAACTATAAAACTTAATAAAGACTGTAGAGTATTAGCTGATTTGGGGGCAGTTCAAAAGTGTAAAGATTTACTGGAAGCAATACATAGGGGTTAGTGATAAATGCTCTGGCAAATTAAATTATTCAGAATGTGCAATTCCTACATGCATGGACAGAAAAAAATAAAGATGTATGTGAAGGAGCTATAAACCTGAATCTAGAACCAAACACTCATGCATTTCTCAGAAAAGTCATAGATATAACTATATGTCACATTGATTTACAGGTAAATGAACCAAAATATTCTGATGAAATGTTGGAGATAAACTTCTGGAAAAGTATATTTGTTCTTCTACGTAACAAAATAATTAGTGTCATTAAATAAGTGTCAACTATTAAGTTAAAATAGTCTTTTAAATTTGTTTTTAAAAATGTACCCTTTTAACCAACACTTTCCCTTATCTTAACAAGGACTGATGCATATTATCTCATAGTGGATATGAGAACTTCTGCTGATGTCACATACAAAGTGGACATCAAAGTAGACTCATTTGGAGTCTTCATGACGTTTGTGAAAATGCTGCCCCTCTGTTTATCCTACTGATGGTGGCTGCCTTGTGTGATACAGAAGGAATAAGGCTTTTGATAGGAATAGGAATCTCAAACCTGACTTCCTAATAGGAGCCTAAGTGAAAAAATAGCAGTGTTGTACTAATCCTTGTTCTGCCTTTGCCCTGCCCTGTAGTGGCCACAGCCACCCAGCAAAATCACATCCCTTTTGCAGAACAATTGATCAGGGATGACCTATGATGTAAGTTGGTCCTAACTGAGTGAAGCTCAGAGCTTTTGACCTGTGCTCAAAGAAGAGAGCTGTCTGTGTTTTGGAGAATATGCTGTGTGGTTGGTGGGGAAATGATACTGTTTTAGAGTCTGCTACGTGGTGGACACCAGGCTGGAAGTGAAATGTGCACAGAAAGGCCAGAGCAGTGAGAATCATAGACAAATGCAGCTTAAAGTGTGATTAAACATATGAAGCCAATCCTACCTCTGAATGATTCAGTCACAAGACCCAAAGCCTGTGGAAGGTATTGTAAATTGTATTTACAAGTGTATCATATTATTTGCAACAAAAAATATCCTTATTCAGTAAATGGGCCTTCAAGATACTGAAAGAACCTTGTAGGGTTGAAGACCAGCTCCCAGGACCTCCCCTAGTTGACTTTGACAATGAGATGGTGGCGCTGCGTTGTGAGCAACAGAGGCTTCTGTGCGAGTGAACAGACTCAGCAGTGAGTGCCTGCTAATGACAGTCCTGACGGAGCCTTACCTCTGCCGGTGCCACTGTACTTGAGAGCAGATTGCTTTTTTCTATTTAATGGGCGACTCGGCTGGATACATGAAGACTTTTTCATTTCAAAATAAATCGTCCTTCTACTTGCCAATGCTCTCTTCCTCCCTACCTTGATCATTTTTGGCTAACAATATTAAATATTTATTGAAGTTACACAAAACTGGGAATTATTAGTGATTGACCACAGCTGCAGGCCATAAAATATTCATTATCTATCTTTAAATTATTGATTGATATAAAGATGTACAGGCGTCATAATAGAATGAACGTTTAGCATACTTTCTTATGGACAGGGATTAAATAGAAATTCTTGACTCACATTCTACTGTCTCATCACAGAAAGCTGACAGGATTAGTTAATTATATGTTTGTCACATTTTTTGATAAGGTCACGCCAGATACCAAGAATCCTCTATGAAAGACTGATGAAGAGTTCAAATAATGCCAATATCAACAAATAATAAAAATTGTAGCTAGCATTTACGTGGTGCTTACCATGAGGCCGACACTGATACTGGTTGATACTATTTTTTCCTCTTAGAATGGGAATGTTTAGACAGAGAGGGTCCTGTTGCTTGCCCATGAAAACAGAGCTTGAAGGTGACAGAGCTGAGATTTGAACCCAGGCATCTGGGCTCTAGAGCCTGTGCATTGCACCATGGTCCACTCCACTTGTAATCCTAGACATCCCTGAGTTTTAGAGAGAAGACACTTGCATAAGGCTGCTCTTTCTTGGAGCTGAGCCGCATGATCATGACTTGTGGGAAAGAAAATGGATTTTGTGATTTTCTAGCTAGAGATATAACAAGTGAATATCCACCAACTTTGGTATTCTTAACTTTGGCTCGCAGAAAGTTTGTGGTGTGGCAGTGAATGAAAGTTCGAAGGAAAGTGACCAAGTCATTTAAAAAAATTAGACACAGAAGATAAATTTTGGGATACTTAGATGTGAGCAAAATTTTCATCATGATGGATAAGCTCTCAAGGGGACTCTCAAGGGGGAGAAGTCTGATACTCAGTTGCTAATAATGCCAATGAGAAAACAGGTGGGGAGGCATTGAATTAAATACATTGACTTTATAGGAAGCTTTCCACCTTTGGATTGTGCAGGATCATTTGGCTTTAACTGAGAATTTATATAATTTTAGGAACCGTGAGTGAAATTCTGGTTGAGATTCCTCTCTAAAACCCTAGCGCACAGAGCCAGCTACCTATTGCCTATCTGTGGTCACTGTATGTGATGGTGTGGGTTTCCTCTCCTAGTAAGTGATATCACATATCACAATTCCACTGAAGTTTTTTAAGTCTTTGATTGGTTTTATGAATTGAGTTTCTATTTTCCTTTAAATGCCCTTATCAGCATTTTATAATTTTTCATAAGTATTTATTTTCTCTAAATATTTTGCGGTCAGCAAAATGCTTTTTAACTCTGTTTAGTATACTAATTACCATTGTAGTGATAAGAGTTCTTATTTATTGACTAATAAAGCTTGTCTATGCTCTTTACCTCAGGTTTGCAAAATTAAAGGACAATTACTAGCTATGCCTAGAAAAGCGATATGAAGGCTGGAACAATCCTTGCTGCCTCTACCTCCCTCACCGAGAACCTAGATTTTGACTAATTCTCCATGTATCTCAGTTACGACCTTTCTCTTCAGGATGACCACCTTGGCTTAGAACATCACTTTTCACATAGATGATCACAACATTCTCTCTATATATCCTCTTGCCTCTACTTTGCTCTCATCCAAACCATACTTCTCCTGGTCATCAGAGTGATGCTTATGTATACCCATCTTTGTATTCTGTAGGCTCTGAACACAGTCAATACTCTGAGGATGACATATTGAGCTCTTTGATTTGGCTCTTGTTCAGTGACCAGACTTCTCTCTCCCCATTCTGCATTTACTGTCCTTCCTTTCTGAAAGCCGTCCCGTGACTAACCGCTGAGTACTTAATCCTGCAACCTACTGACTCTCTCCTTTTTTTTTTTTTTACTGTGAGTGTGTGTGTGTGTTCATGTGCACGTGCACATGCATGTGTGCATAATCAATAGTGCGCTGAGAATATTACTGCAATAACGATATGGTAAGAACTGTGACTTTGGGTATTTGTGGGGATCTGGAACGTATTTCCTGTGAAAGTTCCCCTTCTGGTAAGACCATATCTGAAGTAGTATTTAGTTTTGGGTGCCAAATTTTAAGGAATAAATCAACAAGCCAGAGCATGAAAATAAAAAAAGAGAAGTCTAAAAAAGATTAGTCTGGCTGTGCTCATGATAATTCCTATCCAATAGCCGAAGGCCTGTTTTGTCGATGAAAGCATTGGCCAAGTTTATGTAGCTTTCTTTATCTAACTTGGGAGAAGTCATTAGGGACAATGTGAATATAGAACGACCTTTAGACTTACTACGCTACCTTATGAGAAAGTGTTTAAGTAGAGACTGTTACCTAGGAAGAGAGGAAGTCAAGACTAAAACAACTCCCTCACCTCCTTTCAGTACAAAGATGCTTTGCAGCATCAAGTTCATTTTTCACTTTAAAATGGTTTATTTCCCCACCTACGCGGATGAATTCCAGGCTCCATTCTGAGACTATCAACAATCAGTTAAAAACAAGCATGTGTTTACCTACTGGTTTTGAGGAGCAGTGTCTGCCGAGCTTACCCAGTTTCTTGCCTTTTTTATGTTTCGATACTGATCTCACAGACTCTGTGTTTTCCCCCTCACTTCACAGGACAAACTGTATACACAAAAAATGATCTAGAAAGTCAAGAAAGTGGCTCTATTAAATTCTAGTATTCCTTGGGGACTGTTTCATTGTTTTTCTGCATTGATTTTTAAGCCCTAAATTCAGCACAACTAAATAAGTCTCTTTTGATTGTTTGGTTTGATTAGATTAATTTTCCTCGTTTCAAGGTACTTTAGCTTTATTTTGCATATATGTTTATCCTTCTGGTATTACTCTATGTGAATCAGTAGCTAGTTCTTTTTTGAAATAAGCATTAAGAATAGAAAATAATGTGAAGTAATTTAAAAATCACTCAGTTCTTCCACCCAGAGACAACAATTAACAGCCATCAGTTTGGGTACATGTATTTCCAGTCTGTTTTCCTAGGCATAAGCATGTAGTTTTAAATAGTTGCTACCTCACCTTATTTAATTGTCTGTATCCCACTGGTTTTAGTCAACATTATGTTATGTGCATGCTATTAAACCACCTTCCTAAATATATTTTTATTAACTCACAATTATTAAGAACGGGATTTCCGAGCAATTTGATTTTTAAAATTTATATAGAATTGCCTGTTATCTAGAAGCATGGATGGAAATGGCTGCACTGTAACTACCATTCTAACTAACTTGAATAAATGTAATTAGAGAAGTAGAAATTTGAGAGAAAAAGCTGAAGTCGGCTGTCTCTGATTCCAACATCCACTAATTTCTTCAATTTAAATTTATACCAATTTTAGTCTGTCTGTCACCTTTCAACCTCCTTTGTCACTAACTTACTGCTTTTCCTCAAAAATCAAATCACTTAGCCTATTTCTGTTCTCACCTCTACTTCTACTTCATATTAGTAAACATAGATTTCCTAAATTATGAGGTCCTAATTAAGGATAATTATTGAACAACAAATCTTTTCTGTTACTCTTTAAAAAATAGAAAAGTCACTGGAGGTTTAAAAATTGCTTAATTTTTGTCTGGCTTATAGGCTCTGCACACTGGATGTCATATGTTACCACGTGAGCGTGCTGCACACGTTTATACAATGGCATTTAATAAAATAACAAAGTGAAAATTTTCTTTCTGTTGTTAACATGGTATTAAAAGTGAAAGAAGGGCATAGAAGACAAGACAAATTAGAAAATGGGTAGATAAAATGAAAGTTGGCATGTGGATGTTTTACTGCATCTTCTGGAACATATTTGCCTTCCTGGGTTTTGCAAATGTGTGAATCCAACCAACTAAGTTGCATAAGCCAAATCAACTTAACTTAGATCATCTCTCCTAAGGTAAAAATAGGCGAAATCATTCCTTCTTTAATTTAAGAATTCAACAATCAGAAAAGTATGGGTAAAATATGTAGTTTTACATTATTTTTAAGTAAAAATAATACTATACCTTTAGAAAACAAATCTAACCTAAGTATTTTTTATAAACCACCCCGATTTATAAAGCCACTTTGGGGACACCTGGGTGGCTCATTCAGTTAAGCATCTGAGGTCATCATCTTGCAGTTCATGAGTTCGAGCCCCATATTGGGCTCTGTGCTGACAGCTCAGAGTCTGGAGCCTGCTTCAGATTCAGTGTCTATCTCTCTACCCCTCCCCTGCTTGCACTCTGTCTCTCTCTCTCAAAAATAAATAAACATTAAAAAAATTAATTTGGAAGTAATCTGGCTTTGTAATGCAATGTTCATTAAGGGAAAACTTAAAAAGTAAAGGAAATCCGATCACTGGCATTCATCACCTAGAAGTAATCAATGTTAACATTATGTTTTATAGGTTTTGTCTTTTCCCCATTGATACAGAGAACATTTTCCCCAATAAAATTGAAATTCCATCATACATACATTTCAAGTCAGATTTTTCACTTTATATACTGTGAGTACATTTTCATGCTTTTATCATGAAATGGTTTTCTATTTTCAACATAGTCTTGATTTGATATATTGAAAGCAATGCCTATCAGCCTGGAAATATCTCTATTTTAATTTTGATTGAAGTGTGTTCTGTCTTTAAGTTTTAAGATGTTTCAAACAATATATTTTAAAAAGCCTTTTTAATGCAAGTTTTATGATGCCTAACAGCAAATCAGGGGCTACCTTCAACTCTTTTCCTTGCTAATACTCAGTGACAGGGACACTTTGGACATGTAAGTTAGAATTTGGCTTTGACTGCCAAGCATCCAGCCATGTCTCAAAGAGACTGAGGTGAAGAGTAAAGCACTGAGAAAATCCTATTTATTGTAAATAGTAAAAACAAGCACATGAACAAACAAATCCCAATGCACACACACGCATGCATGCCCGCACAGATGCAAACATATATATAACCAATGTCAGGGAGCAGGTGTGAGTATACAGCTGGTCCTCTTCATTGAAACCCTGCCTGTGATGAGCCGGTTTACCAAGAGAGTCTTCTGCACATGCAGAACTGATCTCTTTTTCCTGTAAACCAGGTAGTTCATTACCTGGCCAGACACGAGACTTACCCTGTGAATTTCTAAAACACGTAGTACTCTAGCCGTATCCCTCAAACTTCTCTGTGGAACATGAGAATTAGTAAGTTTAAGATATTCCCTGATGATCCTTATATTTAGCCAGGCATAAGAAGTATTGCTTAAATGAATACAAAATTGCAAACTCGAAGTTTTGAGCAAGTAAAATATAATCTTCTTTTTCTAATCAGAGAATTAAAAAAAGGAGTAAGATGAAGTCAATTAACAGGGTAAAAATATATTTTCAATTTTTCATGTTCGCTTGCGCAGATATCATCTATGCCACATTTAAAATAAACACAGAACATTTGTCTCTAGAAAATTTGAAATGTAACCTATAAGCTTTTTCTAAATAGTATTACATATATGTTAAACTCATTTATTGATGGAAAAATGCAAATAATTTGCTTTTTGTACTAAAAATATAACTATAAACTTAAGATGGGAATGGCTGATCTCACAAAGTCTCACATTTATCTGCCATTGACAAACAAAAGAATCCTTCACTTTTATGATGTGAAAGTATTCCAAAATAAACATTTTAAAATTATTTTTCTTGTCTTGCCCAAAGAAAGGTCTTTATCTATTTCAAATTTGTGAACAACAGACTGAGGTTATGTCAAATAACTAAATACCAGTACCATTTTTGGTTAAACTTTGATTATATTGACTAGCTATTTCAAACTAGAATGATTTAAAATTAAATCCTTTCTTAAATCAAGATAATAAAAATGTTCCAAGATGATTCTAAATTCATTCTGAGAAATACTAGTAAATCCCTCTATAATTAACTTACCTAAAGCAAGTTCACAGTGAAATTTGCTTTTTGGCTTCTCTATTGCTGCCGAGAAAAATAACCACAAAACTGATGAACAAAATGTTGTTTGTCTATTATTTTATGTCAGACATTATACTTAATCTCCATACATTTTATATAGTTAATAGTTCTTGAATATTAGCGTTCATAAAGAATCATTTAGGGGTGTTGGTTAATAATTCAGATTCCTGGTCTCTAATGGAAATTCCTAAGGATAAGTCTAAGAATCTGCATCTTTTAAACAAACCTCTTTGTTTATTCTGATGTAAAAAATAATGGTTCGCACTTGAGGAAATGTTCATTTCATTGTTCCTCTTCCCAGTATTTTGGGAAGATATTGCTGTGATGTGTACTTCACAAGCACGGGGAGGCAAACAGATGGGGTGTGACTTTTCTTCCAGAGCTCTCCTTAACAAGTTGTAGGCCAGCTACCTGTGCCCTGTGATTTTTAGGGTGATTCGAACTTTTTTTCCCCCAAGAAGTTACTCTTCATCCCTTTGTTGATGTACTTTATTTGCAAAAGGTAAAGCCTCCAGCAAGTATCAGACTAATTAATAGGCTTAAATTAGAAATATCCAAGAGACAAATGCATCTATTGAAATTCACACTGAGGTGTAAATGAATGGAATCTTTCCTGGAGAAAGAAATGCAGTGGAAACAGGAATGTAAGGGCTTGAACCAGGGATATAGAAGAGGGTGGGGCTCTGCAGGGACAGGAAAAATGGCTCAGCAGACAAAACCCATGAGCACTGAAGAAACTATACTTCTAACACACTTGCTCTGTTTGGGTTTAGCATTTTGTAGCTATCTGGAAGTTCCTAAGGTCAGTGCCTCTCTTGTTTGAAATTTTCTAAGACTTTTTTGTGTTTGACACCTAAAAGGAAAATAACAACTATTATATTTTAAATGATAAAAATGTCTCTCAGTCACTTTAAACCTACTTCTCTCTCTCTCTCTCTCTCTCTCTCTCTCTCTCCCCCTCTGACTCCATCTTGAGTCCCATGTCCTGTCCTGTTGTTCTGCCTCTTAATGGTTTCATCATTGACACCCCCCTGCCATTTTCTTGTCTGGGACTCTACTCATATCCTGCCTTTCTCCCTGAATTTTTTTTTTCTATTCAAATTTGTCATTCCTATCAAAAGCAAAGTTACTCTCCATTGCCTACTATATAGGATCCTCTGAACTATGTTCCCAGGAACACTTATTTCCCGAAAATGAAATTCCATTTGAATTTGCCTACTTGAATAAGTCTGAAGAATAATTTCTTTCTGATTGCTTAGAGCCTTTATATACACTGTACTCTCCAAGGAGATGTGCTGTTCAGCATTTCCCAAGCTTATTTGACCAACAGTCTATTTTTGTGAGCATTTCTTGGCCCTTAAATGAACCATATATTTCTTACCATGGCACTCAGCCCTCTCAAAACCTTCTCCAGTAACTATGTGTCTATGTTCTTTTCCACCACTTTCTTTCATACCTTCCACACATAGCATTACTGAGCTGTTCATTTCAACACTCCGGTGCCTGTTTGTGATTTTGCAGACCCTGGTTGCCTCTGCCTGGGATGTCACCTGCCTTTAGTTATCATTCCAATCTTTATTCTTTTTTTTTTTTTAGTTAATTATCATTCCAGCCTTTACTCTTTTTAAAACAATTTTTTAATTGAATGTCTTTTCTTTATATTTGAGAGACAGAGAGAGACAAAGCATGAGCAGGGGAGGAGCAGAGAGAGAGGGAGACACAGAATCCAAAGCAGGCTCCAGGCTCTGAGCTGTCAGCCCAGAGTCTGACATGGGCTCCAACTCATGGACCATGAGATCATGCCCCAAGTCCAAAGCAGATGCTTCACTGACCAAACCATCCAGCCACCCAAACCTTTACTCTTTTTAACATGTCTATGTTTTTACTTCTTTTGAGAAGACTATTTTCTCATCCACGTCATCTTCTTTTCACTACATTATTATTACCTCTGTGATATGGCTTCATTAGAGCACACAGCATTGTCTGTTTTTACATGGGTGCTGTTTTTTTCTCTAGAGTAAGTTTCCTAAAGCCAGTAACTATTAATCTTAGTCCCCCCAAGAAATTTGCTCCTCAATATATGCCAAATGAATGAATGAATGTACAAATAGATTTTCATTTCAGCTAATATTTGTTTACTGGACAAAAATGCTGCATTCAAATAGTTTGCCTTTACACAACCTCCAAAGTCTACTTGCATTCCAATTAATATGCTTAGTGCATAGTAGGTTTGATTTCATATCATTCACACTATCCATTCAAATATCTGCTGTGTCAGCCAGTGTTGTCTCCTGGGCAGTTCTGGAGTGCTCACTGTTTCCTCCAAATGTAGACATTCTTGGAAGAGTGTGATGTATTTGAGAAAAGATGAGGTTGTTGTTGTTTTTTTTTTTATAGACCTCAGAGTCAGAACACTCATGATTATCAAGCAGCTCTTCTTTCTCTTTTATGGTCTCCTTTCCTTTTAAATTTCCATCTCAGAGAACTGTAGACCTCACTCTATTTTATTCTTATTTATCAAATAGTATCATATATACTGGGTACCAGGTTCTAGGCAACTTAGAGATATTACCTTGTGTCATCTTTATAAAAACTCTACCAGGCAGATGCCCTCCTTGCCCATATTTCACAGAGGAGGAGGCACAGCATGAGAGGTGAAGCAAATTGCTGGGGTGGTGCTGTTCAAAATAGGAAGAGAAGTTGATTCCAAGCAGTCTCGCTACCAAGGTTGGCACTCAAACAGCTAGCCGTGCTACTGTGTTCTAAGTTTGCAATATTTTTCAACTTTGTGCTAGAGAATCACTGAGCATTTCTTAGGAGCACATGTCACTTTATTGGAATCATTTAAATGCTCTGTGAAAAAGAGGTCTTTTTTCATTCTAGCTCATTGGTAAAAAGGATATAAATCCTTAAAGAAACTTACAGGTTATTTATAGGAATGGATTTATGTTTCTAAATGTAACCATATAGACTTCTAATATCAAGAAAGTAAGCAGATTTTAAAATGAGGGCAAGCATTTCAAGTCAGCTATTATTTTTTATTAAAAAATTTAAATATAATGGATTTAGTTATATCAATAGGTTGCATCTGAGACTCGTGATCTTAAAGAGATTAAAGCAATGCCAGAAGCCCTTACATGAGGAAGATGGATGTGACTGTTGGCTGTAGACAGTTTCCGTGCCTAATAAACAAAATAATCAAGGCAATGTGACTTCACAAATATCAAGAGCAAGGTGATGAGGAAGAATGGCAGAAAGTAAAACCATAGAAGGAAGGAGGAGAAATTATAAGCATTAAGAGGTTTGCAGTCATCTGTTCATTCACCTATTGTCCACATAAGAGTAGCCTATGTAAGAGAAGACAGTAGGAGTTCAATACATATTTCTTGAAAGAATGCTTAAGGATGGGAGAAAATGGAATAAAGGAATATAACACCAAGGAAGAGAAAAGAAGAACTGAAGGGGAGATTGAAATTTTAAGTTGATTTTAAAAAAGGGTTAATAAAAGTAGCTACAGTTTCAGAACACTGTGTCAATGAGGAGCTTTAAATTATCATCTCATTTAATTAGTATCACAGTCTCTGGGGTAGATGGTGTCATCACCATGCTCTTACATGTAAGGGTGGGAGCAATGATTCACACAGAGATGTTGGGCTTCAGAGTTAGTGCCCTTTAACCACTGTGCTATATTGCCTCTGCAGAGGAGAAGGCAGACGACCACAGGAGGGTAGAACTTTTTTGAGTTTCATCATTGTACTAGTTATGAATTATTCCAAAAGCATCAATTATGCATTAGTTTGCAGTTTCCATGGAATCTAGGTGTTGCTTAGCTGGGCAGTCTGGATCTGGATGTCACGTGAGGTTGCCGACCAGTGCGGGTCAGGGCTGAAACAACCCCAAAGCTCACTCGGGCTGTAGAATCCCCTTCCCAGCTCACTCGCATAGGGAGTGCTGGTCTCCTCAGAAGCCCCTTCCCCAGCCCCCTGGTGCAGGTCCTGGCAGGCTGCAGCACTGCTCACCACGGGGCCTCCAGCACAGGCTGCCTGAGTGTCTCACGATTGGTGACTCAAAAAGGAGTTAGAGCTACAGTGGGCCCAAGATGAAGGCCAGTGTCTTCAGAAGTGAGAATTCATCACTTTTGATGACTTTTTATTTGTTAGCGCAAAGCCCCATGGTCAGGGTGAGGAGATTTCTAAGAGCCAGAATACCAAGAGGTAGGGATCATTGGGCCACTTTACCATTGGCCTACGAAAATTCTGATGGGTTTGTTAGATATTGTTCATTTTATCTAAATTATGTTTCCACTGCCTTCAGGATTCTAAAAGAGCATGCCTGGAGTTAAGAGAGTCAGTGTTTATTAAATCTAACTTAATTAATTTTAAAACTTGAGCGTCAGAGAAGTATTCAGTCTCATTTTCTCCATGGAGTCTTTTTTAAGCTTTGTCACAACAGAAGAATGTAAGACCTGTCAGATACCTCAAGATTAAAAATAGGATAAGAAGATTACAAAAACCTGGATGTACTATTGCGTGAGGTTGACAGGTTTAAAAAAAACACAAAAGGTTTTGTCTGTCTTTTGGTTAGTACAAAGAGGCATCTTGAACCACATAATTTACTGCATCATTTTTGTAAAGGAAATTTAGCATAAAATCAAATCTGGAAATATAGTCATTTTTCATGGTGACTTGTGAAAAACATGGAATGGAATGAAATAATTATGGTTTCTTTTTGACACATAAAGTAATGGTAATACCTAAATTTCATGTCAGATGAGTCCTACAGTTTGGAATTTGGGTAAAGTATAATAAATATCACTCCTCTTAGGGGGTCATTGATCAGTGATTATTTTTGGGCCCCTTCTATCTGGAAGTCACTGTGGGAATGTAAATAAGATCCTGAAGTCCCATGGTTTATAATTCCTTCGTTCATAAATGAACTCATTAAAATGCTAATAGCGAGTGGGCTATGTGCTTGGTGTTACCTGCTGGAGTAATAGCAGGGCAAGAAAAAGGTTTTTTAAAAAATCCTTCAATCTGATTCTAGCCTTTCAGGATCTCAAGGTCTTGGATTTCAATCTGGGTCATCTTTGTATATTTTGCTTTTCAATTACAGCACGTTGTTCCTAGTGGAAATGAGTAGACCCCTGCTGAATTATCCATGAAGCTTCTTTCAGCTCATAGCTGTGCTGTATGCTGAGCAGTTTCTACCACCCGTCTCCTGGAAGACGACTACTTATTTTAAGTTCATTGTTTAGAATGATTTCCTCTGGAAAGTCTTCTCTGACAACTTAAAGGTGGTTTCTTACTCTTCTTTTGTGCTCTTCTCGCCATATGGACTATTTTGTGCCCATTTTCTTTTTAAACTGGTGACTCCCATTCAGAGGTCAGCTGTATGAAGCAAGAAGGTGTGCTTATGTTATTATTGCATGCCTACCTGCTCAGCAATATTGATTTAGGGTCTATTATATGCCAAGCACATCAGTAGGCACTAAGTATATAGCTGTGAACAAAACATAATAGCCAGTCTGGAAGACAGTATGGTGGTTCCTCAAAAAGTTAAAAACAGAACTACCCTACAATACTGCAATTGCACTACTAAGTATTTCCCTAAAGGATAAAAAAATCATAATTCAAAGGGATACCTGCATCCCAAAGTTTATAGCAGCATTATCTACAGTAGCCAAATTATGGAAATAGCCCAAGTGTCCATTGACTGGTGAATAAAGCTGTAGTGTATATATATATATATATATATATATATATACAATGGAATATTCCTCAGCCATAAAAAAAATGAAGTTTTGCCATTTGCAATAACGCGGGTGGAGCTAGAGAGTATAATGCTAAGTGCAATAAGAGGAAGACAAATACCATATGATTTCCTTCATAAGTGGAATTTAAAAAAAACAAATGAGCAAGGGAATAAAAAGGGAGGGAAGCAAACTAAGAAACAGACTGTTAACTCTAGAGAATAAAACTGATGGTTACCAGAGGGGAGCTGGGTGTGGGGATGGGTTAAACATGTGGCAGAGAGTAAGGAGTTCATGTGTGAGGAGCACCAGGTATGGAAGTGTTCCATCCCTGTATTGTACTCCTGAAGTTAATATTACACTGTGTACAGACTAGACTTTAAAAGCTAGAAAGGAAAACATGGACTCTACTTCATAGGGCATATGTTTAGTAGAATGAGACAGATAATAAATACGTAAATGTGTAGTAACTCAAGTAGAACCAAGTGCTATGAAGACCTATAAAGAGGGGTTAAGGGGATAAAGTAAGTGACTGAGGGAAGGCAGGGCTCTATTAGATAAAGAGGTAAGGAGAGTGTCTTTGAAATGATGCTATCTGAGGTGTTCTAGAGGAAGGGAGGGATTTTCAGTTCTTAGTTTAGAAATGATTTCCTCTGGGAAGGGAGGGATCAATATTGCTGAGCAGGTAGGCATGCAATAATAACATAAGCACGCCTTCTTGCTTCATACAGTTGACGTCTGAATGGGAGTCACCAGTTTAAAAAGAAAATGGGCACAAAATAGTCCATATGGCAAGAAGAGCACAAAAGAAGAGTAAGAAACCACTTTAAGTTGTCAGAGAAGACTTTCCAGAGGAAATCATTCTAAACAATGAACTTAAAATAAGTAGTCATCTTCCAGGAGACAGGTGGTAGAAACTGCTCAGCATACAGCACAGCGATGAGCTGAAAGAAGCTTCATAGATAACTCAGCAGGGGTCAGCCATGGGGACAGTGTTCCTGGAAGATGGACAGTGAGTGCAAAGGTCCTGAGTTGAGAGTGCATTTGATGTGCTGAAGGAGCAACAGGGAGGCTTTTGTGCTTGGCGCAGAGTGACTGTGGGCAGGTGGCAGAGAGCACTGAGATGTGAGTTCACATCACATAGGACTTTATAAGCCAGAGGACTCCTAGCACATAACACATATGATTGGTGTATAAGGAGCATGCGTCTGAAATAGTTCAGTTAAGGTTGGGAGTATAGGAGCAGTATTCTCTAATTACATATTAATATATTATCATTAAAATACTTTGAGTAGTGAATTAAAGACTGCAGTGCACAATAGAATCACCTAGGGATCTTTTCAAAAGGCTGATTCTGGGTCACATGGCTGATGCATGACATCTCTGTGGGTGGCATCCGGATTTTTAAGGCTCCTTAGATGATTTCTGACAAGTATGAGAATCATTAACTTAGATGAGTGGTTCTCAAAGTGTGCCCACCAACCAGCAGCATTGCAGATAATTAGAAATACAAATTCTTTGGCTCCTTCTCAGACCTATTGAATCAGAAACTCTGGGGGTGAGATTGAGCAATCTGTGTTTTAAGAAGTCCTCCAGGTGCTTCAAATGTGTGCTAAATTTGGTGGCTCACAGTCTCAGAGGAATGGGCCACATGCGGGCAAAGCAGATGATAGGTTTTGTGGCTTTAATTGTGGAGTGCTGTGTTTCTCTGATGTGTGTGCAATGGGGAAAATAACCTAACATTTTGCCATTCGAAAACTATTTCTTTGGATTAAACTTACTCTCTTTCATAGCCCTTTGTTTAAATAAGACACTCCTCTGGGTAAAATATCAAGACATTGTTACTCTATTGTCATTGTATTGTAAATGAGCTTATGGGAATGATTTAGCTGACAGAATGGGTCTTTTTGAATATTAGAAAGGCTGAAGTTAGAAAAGGTTTCTAGAAAAGGATGCAGATGAGATAGTGGCACAATCTTTCTATAGTCCTAAAAGTATCATTAGTAAGTTAGTAGATTTAATGAGATTTTAACACAATCTAAACATAATTTTCTAGTATTATTTAAAGAATATTTGAGAAATCTCTTATTTTTTATGTTAATATGTTTAATTGTGCACCTGATTCTATATTACCTTTGTCTGGAAACAATGATTTACACAAACTTGCAGTAACACCATCAGTATTTGTGATAAGTTAAAAGTGGAAAATTTGTTCAGATTTTTCTCTAAGGAAATCAAGGCCTATTGTTTTTCTCTGTATCACTCCTCAGGAAATTTCCATATGGAAAATATCTTTCATCCTCCTATGGAATGCTACATTTTCTTTCACACAACTCCAATATTAATATGTACATTGGAGTTTCTTTCTCCTTTCCTCTTATCTGAGAATAATAATGAATGAGAAAGAGAATTATATAGCTCAGGGCCATGAGGAGAGGCTGAATTTGAATACTATGCTAATTCTGGATTTAGTGTTCTTATCCATCCAGCAGGTTCATTCAGATTTAAGAATGCAGTATGAAAGTCTTTTGTTGTCCTGCTACACAGGTTTTCTCTTCCAGAGAAAAGTCAGCTTTTTCATAAAGGCTTAACCAGAGGCGATAGCTGATACTGTCTGCCAAGCACAAGCAATAGATCTTTGAAGAACTTGAATAAAATTAGTATCTTGACTGAGAAGAGAAGAAAAAATAAGATAAAAAATACAGATAATACAAGGGGCGCCTGGGTGGCTCAGTCGGTTGTGTTTGGCTTTGGCTCAGGTCATGATCTCATGGTTCCTAGGTTCAAGCCCCGCGTCAGGCTCTGTGCTGACAGCTCAGAGCCTGGAGCCTGCTTCAGATTTTGTGTCTCCCTCTCTCTCGGCCCCTCCCGTGCTTATGCTGTCTCTGTCTGTCTGTCTGTCTGTCTCTCTCTCTCTCTCCCCCTCTCTCTCAAAAATAAATAAAACATTAAAAAAAATAAGGATAATACAATATTAAAAGAGAGACTTCACATGACGGAGGCTTTCATTCAGTTTGGCGACAGAGGACTACAGATACAAGTAGTGCTCGCTCGAGATGGAGCAAATGTAGATGTGGAAAGTAGGCTCTTTTGTGACCCGTTTGTGTCCTGCTACCTCCCTCATGTAGTTGGCTGACCAAAGCAGTGTGAGACCTGCAGCCACGCATCAGAACCGGCCTGTGGGTTTTTTCTTTTCTTTTTTACTTTTTTAAAGTTTATTTATTTATTTATTTATTTAGAGAAAATATGCAAGCAGGGGAGGAACAGAAAAAGAGGGAAAGAGAAAGAACCCTAACATTGTCAGTGCAGAGCCCTATGCAGGGCTCAAACTCACAGACTGTGAGATCACGAGCCAAAATTAAGAGTGACCTGCTTAACGAACTGAGGCACACAAGCACCCCACTCTCTGTTTTTCTTTTTATAATTTACTCTCAAGTTGTTTTACATAAAACACCCAGTGGTCATCCCCACAAGTGCCCCCCTCCATGCCCATCACCCCCTCCCCCTTTCCCCCTCCTCCTTCAGCCCTCAGTTTGTTTTCAGTATTCAAGAGTCTCGCATGATTTGCCTCCCTGCCTCTCCCCAACTTTTTCCCCCCTTCCCCTCCCCCATGGTCCTCTGTTAAGTTTCTCCTGTTAGACTTATGAGTGAAAATATATGGTATCTGTCCTTCTTTGCCTCACTTATTTCACTTAGTATGACACCCTTGAGGTCCATCCACGTTGCCACAAATGGCCAGATTTCATTCTTTCTTATTGCCAAGTAGTATTCCATTGAGTACATAAATCGCATCTTCTTGATCCACTCATCAGTTGATGGACATTTAGGCTCTTTCCATGATTTGGCTGTTGTTGAAAGTGAACACTGGGGTACATGTGCTCCTATGCATCAACACTTCTGTATCCCTTGGGTGAATCCCTAGCAGTGTTGTTGCTGGGTCATAGGGGAGTTCTATTGTTAGTTTTTTAGAAACTTCCACACTGTTTTCCAGAGTGGCTGTACCAGTTTACATTCCCACCAACAGTGTAGGAGGGTGCCCGTTTCTTTACATCCTCACCAGCATCTGTATAGTTTCCTGGTTTGTTCATTTAACCACTCTGACCGGTGTGAGGTGGTATCTCAGTGTGGTTTTGATTTGTATTTCCCTGATGAGTGACACTGAGCATCATTTCATGTGCCTGTTGGCCATCTGGGTGTCCTCTTTGGAGAAGTGTCTGTTCATGTCTTCTGCCCATTTCTTCACTGGATTATTTGTCTTTTTTGGGTGTGGAGTTTGGTGAGTTCCTTATAAGATTTTTAGATACTAGCCCTTTATCTGATATGTCATTTGCAACTATCTTTTCCTATTCCATCTGTTGCCTGTTAGTTTTCTTGATTGTTTCTTTGCATTGCAGGAGCACTGTATCTTGATGAAGTCCCAATAGTTCATTTTTGCTCTTGATTCCCAAGCCTTTCAGGATTCCCAAGCCTTTGGGGATAGAAATTGCTGTGGTTGAGGTCAAGGAGGCTGTTTCTTGCTTTCTCTTCTAGGGTTTTGATGGTTTCCTGTCTCACATTCAGGTCCTTCATCCATTTTGAGTTTATTTTTGTGTATGGTGTAAGAAAGTGGTCTAGTTTCATACTTCTGCATGTTGCTGTCTTGTTCTACCAGCACCATCTGTTAAAGAGACTGTCTTTTTTCCATTGGATATTCTTTACTGCCTTGTCAAAGATTAGTTGGCTATACATTTGTGTGTCCAATTCTGGGTTCTCTATTCTATTCCATTGGTCTATGTGTCAGTTTTCGTGCCAATACCATACTGTCTCAAGGCGCCTTGATGGCTCAGTTGGTTAACCATCTGATTTTGGCTCAGGTCATGGTCTCACAGTTCATGGGTT